>NC_091435.1:135470305-135828409 GCF_964237555.1 Oryctolagus cuniculus | reverse complement strand
CTCCCCCGAAAATGTTGGCTCCTAGGCTTCAGAGGGTAAAAAGCACATGGTTCCTTCTCCCCGTCCTCAGAGCAGGGATTATGTTGGGGAGGTACCATCTTGAGAGGGAGGTCCCTCAAGAACATCTTGCTTATCTGAATTCCAGCAGGGCAGACAGAACACTGTGGGTCCAGCTGAGCCTAGCAGGGCAGCTGCAGCTCTGGAGTCCAGGCCCACACAGCCTTCTGTGCTGCAGCAGACAGTGAGGGCAGGACAGCTGGGGTAGACCCTAGTTCTTTGGAAATAAGGAGACATGTCTATCAATACTGAAAGTCATCCTCTTTCTCATAGCCTTCTCTGATACTTGAAAAATCAGACTGCAGCTAGGTTCCCATGCACTGACCTAGTCTGATTGTGAAGACCCAGAATCCCTGCCTATGGGGGATGCAACTCATATTGGGGTTGAGAGAAGCATTACAGAGTGAGTCAGCGCTCTGGACAGTTGCACATGCCTGGGTAGATAAAGCGTGCTGGCACTGTGAGCTCACTCTGAGTTGTGAGTCATAACAACCCTTGGCACAGAGAAAAGTGGTGACTTCATTTTTTAAAATTATTTTACTTATTTGAAAGGCAGAGTTACACACAGAGAGAAGGAGAGAAAGAGAGATCTTCCATCTGCTGATTCACCCCAACCCAACCCAAATGATTATAAAAGTCAGGGCTAGTAATGCTAAAGCCAGAAACCAGGAGTCAGGAGCTCCATACAAGTCTCCCATGTGGGTTCAGGAGCCCAAGCTGTTGGGCCATCTTCGGCTACTTTCCAAGTACATTAGCAGGAAGCTGGATATGAGTGGAGCAGCTGGGATATGAACCAGTGCCCATTTGGGAACCCAGCATTACAAGAGGTAGCTTCACCCTTTATGCCACAATGCCAGCCCCGAAAAGTGGCAACACTAGACACACCAGTCAGCTCAAACATCCCTTCCCCTCACTGACTATAGCCAGATTTGCTCCAAATTACCTATCTTGGGACTCTTACCCAACTCACCAAATATGGCTGGAGTTCCCCGACCCCGCCCAGCACACACCCTGGAGATCAAGTGTAAGCCTATGCACTCCACCAGGCTCCAGAGGCACATCTCCAAGAATAAAGCCATTTAAAAAAAATGATGATAATCTTTCTCCAGAAGTAATAGGAACAAAAGATCCCCCAGATGCACAAAAATCAACATAGAAATAAAAAACATGGGCAAGGAAGGCAATATAACTCCCCGGAAGGAACGTAAGAATTCATTAATATTGGATTGTCAAGAAGGGGAGAATGATGAAATGTCTGAAAGAATTTAAGAGAATGATTATAATTCTACTCAAAAACATGGAGAAACCATTAAATGAAATTAGGAAATCAGTCCATGTCATGAATGAAAAATACAGCAAAAAAGACAAAGATATTGAAAAAGAATGAAACAGAAATATTAGAAATGAAGGGTTCCATAAGTTAAATAAAGATACAGTGGAGATTCTTTTTTTTTATTTGATGAATATAAATTTCCAAAGCACAGCTTATGGATTACAATGGCTTCCCCCCCATAATGTCCCTCCCACCCGCAACCCTCCCCTTTCCCACTCCCTCTCCCCTTCCATTCACATCAAGATTCATTTTCAATTCTCTTTATATACAGAAGATCAGTTTAGCATACATTAAGTAAAGATTTCAACAGTTTGCTCCCACACTCTTGATGAGCCAGAAGAAAGGTTATTCAATCTAGAAGTAAGGTCTTTTTAAATATCTTAGTGAGATAAAAAAATTAGAAAGAACAAAAAAAGTTTAGAATCTATGAGATATTATCAAATGTCCAGACATAGGATTCTTAGGAGTTCCTGAAGGAAGAAAAAATAATTTAGAAAAATAATTCAATAAAATTATATCAGAAAATTTCCACAATTTGAAGAATGATATGGAAATACTAATTCAAGAAGCTCATAGAAGTCAAATAGGCATGATAGGAAAAGATCCTGACCACAATGCATTATAATCAAGTTTTCAAAAGTAAACATAAAGACAATATTCTAAAATTTGCAAGAGCAAAATGCTAGATCCCTTACAGGAACTCACATCACGCTGATAGCAGATACCACAAAAGAAATGCTACAAATTAGGAGAAAATGGAGACATATAGTCCGAGTTCTAAAATTTTTAATATTTTATTTAATTATATAAAGGGAACAGATTTCATGTTTTTCATATATACAGTTTTTTTTCAATTTCTTCTTTTCTTTTTTTTTAAAACTTTTATTTAATGAATATAAATTTCCAAAGTACAGCTTATGGATTACAATGGCTTCCCCCCCATAAAGTCCCTCCCACACGAAACCCTCCCCTTTCCCACTCCCTTTCCCCTTCCATTCACATCAAGATTCATTTTCGATTCTCTTTATATACAGAAGATCAGTTTAGCATACATTAAGTAAAGATTTCAACAGTTTGCTCACACACAGAAACATAAAGTGAAAAACACTGTTTGAGTACTAGTTATAGCATTAAATCTCAATGTACAGCACACTAAGGACAAAGATCCTACATGAGGAGTAAGTGCACAGTGACTCCTGTTGTTGACTTAACAAATTGACACTCTTGTTTATGGCATCAGTAATCAACCTAGGCTCTTGTCATGAGCTGCCAAGGCTATGGAAGCTCCCCGAGTTCACTGACTCTGATAATTTTTAGACAAGGCCATGGTCAAAGTGGAAGTTCTCTCCTCCCTTCAGAGAAAGGTACCTCCTTTTTGATGACCCGTTCTTTCCACTGGGATCTCACTCGCTGACATCTTTCATTTAGGTTTTATTTCTTTTTTTCCCCCAGAGTGTCTTGGCTTTCCATGCCTGAAATACTCTCATGGGCTTTTCAGCCAGATCCGCAAGTCTTTAAGGCTGATTCTGAGGCCAGAGTGCTGTTTAGGACATCTGCCATCCTATGAGTCTGCTGAGTGTCTCACTTCCCATATTGGATCATTCTCTCCCTTTTTGATTCTATCAGCTAGTATTTGCAGACACTATTCTTATTTATGTGATCCCTTTGGTTCTTAGTCCTATCATTATGATCAATTGTGAACAGAAATTGATCACTGGGACTAGTGAGATGGCATTGGTACATGCCACCTTGATGGGATTGAATTGGAATCCCCTGGTATGTTTCTAACTCTACCGTTTGAGGTAAGTCAGCTTGAGCATGTCCCGAACTGGACATCTCTTCCCTCTCTTATTCCCACTCTTATATTTAACAGTGATCACTTTTAAGTTAAGTTTCAGCACTTAAGAAGAATTGTGTATTGATTACAGTAATTTTTTATTTTTTATTTAGTAAATATAAATTTCCAAAGTACAATTAATGGATTACAATGGCTTTCCCCCCCCATAATTTCCCTCCCACTAACACCCCTCCCATCTCCCACTCCCTCTCCCATTCCAGTCACATCAAGATTCATTTTCAATTATCTTTATATACAAAAGATCGATTTAGTATATATTAAGTAAAGATTTAATCAGTTTGCACCCACACAGAAACACAAAGTGCAAAATACTCTTTCAGTAATAGTTATAGCATTACTTCACATTGGACAACACACTAAAGACGGATCCCACATGAGAAGAAGGACACAGTGACTCCTGTTGTTGACTTAATAATTTGACACTCTTGTTTATGGCGTCAGTAATCTCCCTAGGCTCTTGTCATGAGTTACCAAGGCTACGGAAGCCTTTTGAGTTCGCCAACTCGGATCTTAATCCAACAGGGTCATAGTCAAAGTGGAAGTTCTCTCCTCCCTTCAGAGAAAGGTACCTCTTTCTTTGATGGCCCGTTCATTCCACTGGGATCTCACTTGCAGAATTCTTTCACTTAGGTCTCCTTTTTTTTTTTTTTTTCCCCCGAGGGTGTCTTGGTTTTCCATGCCTAAAATACTCTCATGGGCTCTTCAGCCATATCTGAATTCCTTAAGGGCTGATTCTGAGGCCAGAGTGCTATTTAGGACATCTGCCATTCTATGAGTCTGCTGTGTATCCCGCTTCCCATGATGGATCATTCTCTCCTTTTTGATTCTATCAGCTAGTATTTGCAGACACTATTCTTGTTTGTGTGATCCCTTTGACTCTTAGACCTATCAGTGTGATCAATTGTGAACTGAAATTGATCACTTGGACTAGTGAGATGGCATTGGTACATGCCACCTTGATGGGATTGTATTGGGATCCCCTGGCATGATTCTACCTCCACCATTTGGGGCAAGTCTGATTGAGCATGTCCCAAATTGTACATCTCCTCCCTCTCTTATTCCCACTCTTATATTTAACAGGGATCACTTTTCAATTAAAATTTAAACACCTAAGAATAATTGTGTGTTAATCACAGAGTTCAACCAATAGTACTAGAACAAAAAAAAAATACTAAAATGGATAAAGTATTACATTGTACATCAACTGTCAGGACAAGAGCTGATCAAGTCACTGTTTCTCATAGTGTCCATTTCACTTCAACAGGTTTCCCCTTTGTGCTCATTTAGTAGTTGCCGATCAGGGAGAACATATGATATTTGTCCCTTTGGGTCTGGCTTAATTCACTCAGCACGATGTTTTCCAGATTCCTCCATCTTGTTGCAAATGACCGGATTTCATTGTTTTTGACTGCTGTATAGGATTCCATAGAGCACATTTCCCATAATTTCTTAATCCAGTCTACTGTTGATGGGCATTTGGGTTGGTTCCAGGTCTTAGCTATTGTGAATTGAGCTACAATAAACATTAATGTGCAGACTGCTTTTTTTTTTTGCCAATTTCATTTCCTTTGGATAAATTCCAAGGAGTGGGATGGCTGGGTTGAATGGTAGGGTTATATTCAGGTTTCTGAGGAATCTCCAGACTGACTTCCATAGTGGCTTAACCAGTTTGCATTCCCCCCAACAGTGGGTTAGTGGCCCTTTTTCCCCACATCCACTCCAGCATCTATTGTTGGTACATTTCTGAATGTGAGCCATTCTAACCAGGGTGAACTGAAACCTCATTGTGGTTTTGATTTGCATTTCCCTGATGGCTAGTGATCCTGAACATTTTTTCATGTTCCTGTTGGCCATTTGGATTTCCTCTTTTGAAAAATGTCTATTGAGGTCCTTGGCCCATCTCTTAATTGGGTTGTTTGTTTTGATGTTGTGGAGTTTCTTGATTTCTTTGAACATTCTGGTTATCAACCCTTTATCTGTTGCGTAGTTTGCAAATATATTTTCCCATTCTGTTGGTTGCCTCTTCACTCTCCTGACTGTTTCTTTTGAAGTACAGAAACTTCTCAATTTGATGCAATCCCAAATGTTAATTTTGGCTTTGACTGCCTGTGCCTGTAGGGTTTTTTCTAGGAATTCTTTGCCGGTACCTAAATCTTGCAGGGTTTCTCCAATGTTCTCTAAAAACTTGATGGTGTCAGGTGGTAGATTTAGGTCTTTAATCCATGTTGAGTGGATTTTTGTGTAAGGTGAAAGGTAGGGGTCTTGCTTCATGCTTCTGCACGTGGAAATCCAATTTTCCCAGCACCATTTATTGAATAGACTGTCCTTACTCCAGGGATTGGTTTTGTAATCTTGATCAAATATAAGTTGGCTGTAGATGTTTGGATTGATTTCTGGTGTTTCAATTCTGTTCCATTGGTCTATCCATCTGTTTCTGTACCAGTACCATGCTGTTTTGATTACAACTGCCCTGTAGGATGTCCTGAAATCTGGTATTGTGATGCCTCTGGCTTTGTTTTTGTTGTACAGATTACTTTAGCTATCCGAGGTCTCTTGTGCCTCCATATGAATTTCAGCATCATTTTTTCCAGATCTGAGAAGAAGGTCTTCGGTATCTTGATTGGTATTGCATTGAATCTGTAAATTGCTTTTGGGAGAATGGACATTTTGATGATATTGATTCTTCCAATCCACGAGCGTGGAAGATTTTTCCATTTTCTGGTAAACTCTTCTATTTCTTTCTTTAAGGTTTTGTAATTTTCATCGTCAAGATCCTTAACTTCCTTTGTTAAGTTTATTCCAAGGTATTTGATTGTTTTTGTAGCTATTGTGAATGGGATTGATCTTAGAAGTTCTTCCTCAACCATGGCATTGCCTGTGTATATAAAGGCTGTTGATTTTTGTGCATTGATTTTATACCCTGCTACTTTGCCAAACTCTTCTATGAGTTCCAATAGTCTCTTAGTAGAGTTCTTTGGGTCCCCTAAATAAAGAATCATATCATCTGCAAAGAGGGATAGTTTGACTTCTTCCTTCCCAATTTGTATCCCTTTAATTTTTTTTTCTTGCCTAATAGCTCTGGCTAAAACTTTCAGAATTTATTGAATAGCAGTGGTGAGAGTGGGCATCCCTGTCTGGTACCAGATCTCAGTGGAAATGCTTCCAACTTTTCCCCATTCATTAGGATGTTGGCTGTGGGTTTTTCATAAATTGCTTTGATTGTATTGAGGAATGTTCCTTCCATACCCAGTTTGCTTGGAGTTTTCATCATGAAAGGGTGTTGTATTTTATCAAATGCTTTCTTGGTGTCTATTGAGATAATCACATGGTTTTTCTTCTGCAGTCTGTTAATGTGGTGTATCACTTTGATTGTATTGTGAACATTGAACCATCCCTGAATGCCAAGGATAAATCCCACTTGGTCTGGGTGGATGATCTTTCTGATGTGTTGCTGCATTCTATTGGCGAGAATTTTATTGAGGATTTTTGCATCTATGTTCATCAGGGATATTGGTCTGTAATTCTCTTTCAATGCTGCATCTTTCTCTGGCTTAGGGATTAAGGTATGCTGGCTTCATAGAAAGAATTTGGGAGGATTCCCTCTTTTTCAAATGTTCTGAATAGTTTGAGAAGAATTGGAGTTAGTTCTTCTTTAAATGTCTGGTAGAATTCAGCAGTGAATCCGTCTGGTCCTGGGCTGTCTTTGTTGGGAGGGCCTTTATTACTGTATCAATTTCTCAGTTTTGGGTCTGTTTAGGTTTTCTATGTCTTCCTGGTTCAATTTAGGTAGGTTGCATGTGTCTAGGAATCTTTCCATTTCTGATAGGTTTCCTTGTTTGCTGGCATACAAGTCCTTGTAGTAATTTCTGATGATTCTTTTTATTTCTGTGGTGTCTGTTGTTACGTTTCCTTTTTCATCTCTGATTTTATTGATTTGGGTCTTTTCTCTTCTTTTTTTAGTTAGTTGGGCCAATGGGGTGTCAATTTTGTTTATTTTTTCAAAAAACCAGCTCCTCATTTGGCTAATTTTTTGTAATTTATTTTTATTCAATCCTGTTGATTTCTTCTCTGATTTTAATTATTCCTCTTCTCCTACTAGATTTGGGTCTGGTTTGCTGCAGATTTTCTAGATCTTTGAGATGCAGTGAAAGCTCATCTATTGGTGCCTTTCCAATTTCTTGATGTAGGCTCCTATTGATATAAACTTTCCTGTTAACACTGCTTTTGCTGTATCCCATAAGTTTTGTTATGTTGTGCTGTTATCCTCATTTACTTACAAAAATTTTTGATTTCTCTTTTAATTTCTTCTTTGGATGTCAGAATATTTTAGCCAGCAAAAATCTCATTCATAATTGAAGTTTCAATACAAGCAAAAATTGAAAGACTTTTTCACTGCCTGGCCAACCTCACAAATGATAATTATGTACTATATATTGGAACAGCAAAAGATAATCAACATCATGACAGAATGTATTGACAGAAACCTAGTTAAAGAAAAAAGGAGATTCAAAATAAATAATGGGAATATTTATGGGAAAATGGTAGCATAAAATCATTACTTATCAATAAAAGCATTGAATGTAAAGGCACTAAATTTCCAATTAAATGATAACTATTGGCCAACCAGATAAAACAAAACAAAACACACACACACACACAAAAAAAAAAACAATTACATGCTGCCTACAAGAAAAATATTTTACCAAAAAAGATTAAACAGATTCTGAAAGAGAAGGGATGGCGAAAGATATTCCCTGCAAATGGAAATCAAAAGCAATCAGGGGTAGCTACATTGGTATCAGACAAAATAGACTTTAAAATAAAAACTCAAGGGACAAAGAAAGTTACTATATAATATTTAAGGGATTAATTCTTCAAGAAGTTTGAATGAATGAATATGCACCCAATGCATCAACAAAATGAAGGATAAGACCATATGTTTATTTCAATAGATGCAGAGAAAGCACTTGGTAAAATACAACAGCCTCGCATGGTTAAAAAATAACTTTAAAAATTGCATAAAGACAGGAAATAAATAATATCATTTACTATCATTGCTGCAGGCATTTGGGTATAGATTTGCATTTAATGTAGTTTTATGCTCTCCACAGTTTTTTAAAAACCATTTGTTAAATTAAAAAAAGATAAATGTTTAGTAACATACATTGCCAAATGTTATTTAACTTCCTAACATGCTTATTAAAATTCATGTGTTATTAGAATTGTGAAAATAAGCAGGGAATAAAATGAGAAATTAAACAAGAAAAGTTGGGTAAAGAAGAACCATGCCTAAACACAATCAAAGCTATATATGACAAACCTACAGTCAGCTTCACATTGAATGGGAGAAAGCTAGAAGCTTTCCACTACAATCTGGAACCAGACAAGGATGCACACCCTCACTATTATTATTCAATATAGTTCTGTATATCTTATCCACAGTCATTAGGTAATAGAAAGGAAGCAAAAGAATACAAATTGAAAAGGAAGGAAACAAAATATCCTTGTTTGCAGAAGACATGATTCTTTATATAGGTGAGGCAAAAGACTCCACTAATAATACTAAGAGAGTCTGGCAAATTTGCAGGATATAAAATCAACAGACGAAAATCAAGAGCTTTCTTATACACCAACAATATTCTGGCTGAGAAAGAATTTATGAGATCAACCTTATTACAATTGCTAGAAAAAAATTTAAATACCTTGGCTTTTTTTCTGGAATAACAAAAATATATTTTACAAGAACAAGATTTACAGAAGTTTCCACATTAGCGAAACAAAATGGTCACAAGGTTTTCTGAAGGGAGGAATCTACACTTGACAGCAAATCAGAATGTTATTAGTGAGAGCTGTAGTGTTTGTTTAATGGTCTCATTTTTTTTTTTTTCAAACAATCAAACTTGTTCATCCACAGAGCCTTGAGATAAATTTAACCAAGGATGTGAAAGACCTTTGTAATTAAAATTACAAAACATTAAAGAAACAAGTAGAAGAAGAAACAAAAAAATGGATTGCAAGAATTAATATAATCTAAATGTTCATACTACTCAAATCAATTTATAGATTCAATGCAATGCCAGTTAATGCCGATGATATTCACAGATCTAGAAAGATAACCCTAAAATTCATATGGAAACATAAAAGTCTCTAAATAGCCAAAATAATCTTAATTTAAAAAAAGCCAGAGGCTAGCCGGCGCCGCGGCTCACTAGGCTAATCCTTCGCCTAGCGGCGCCGGCACACCGGGTTCTAGTCCCGGTTGGGGCACCGGATTCTGTCCCAGTTGCCCCTCTTCCAGGCCAGCTCTCTGCTGTGGCCAGGGAGTGCAGTGGAGGATGGCCCAGGTGCTTGGGCCCTGCACCCCATGGGAGACCAGGAAAAGCACCTGGCTCCTGGCTCCTGCCATCGGATCAGCGTGGTGCGCAGGCCGCAGCACGCCGGCCGCGGCGGCCATTGGAGGGTGAACCAACGGCAAAGGAAGACCTTTCTCTCTGTCTCTCTCTCTCACTGTCCACTCTGCCTGTCAAAAAAAAAAAAAAAAAAGCCAGAGGCGTCACTATACCTGATTTCAAAACACTTTGCACGTTTCTAGCTTTTCCATTAGAGGTAATTCCGAGTGAGCGTGTGCTGAACTGTACATTTCCTCCCTTTCTTATTCCCACTCTTATTTTTAACAAGGATCAATTTTCAGTTAAATTTAAACACCTAAGAATAATTGTGTGTTAATTAAAGAGTTCAACCAATGGTACTAAGTAGAACAAGAAAATACTAATAAGAATAAAATATTGGGGCCAGCGCCATGGCACAGTAGGTTAATCCTCCACCTGCGGCTCCAGAATCCATATGGGTGCTGGTTCTAGTCCTGGCTGCTCCTCTTCCAATCCAGCTCTCTGCTGTGGCCTGGGATAGCAGTAGAAGATGGCCCAAGTCCTTGGGCCCCTGCACTCACGTGAGAGACTGGGAAGAATCTCCTGGCTCCTGGCTTCAGAGCAGCACAGTTCTGGCCATTGCGTCCATCTGGGGAGTGAACCAACAGAAGGAAGACCTCTGTCTCCGTCTCTCCCTCTCACTGTCTGTAACTCTACCTCTCAAATAAATAAATAAAATCTTAAAAAAAAAAAAAAGAAAAAAATCATTAAGCTGTTCCTCAACTGTCAGGACGAGGGCTGATCAAATCATTGTTTCTCATAGTGCCTGTTTCATTTCTACAGGTTTCCTTTTAGGTGCTCAGTTCTCACAGATCAGGGAGAACATATGATACTTGTCCCTTTGGGACTGGCTTATTTCACTCAGCATGATGTTTTCCAGATTCCTCCATTTTGTTGCAAATGACCAGATTTAGGTTGATACCTTGTCTTAGCTATTGTGAATTGAGTTGCAATAAACATTGAGGTGCAAACAGCTCTTTTATTAGCTAATTTAATTTCCCTTGGGTCAATTCCAAGGAGTGAAATGGGTAGGTCATGTGGTAGGGCTATATTCAGGTTTCTGAGGAATCTCCAAATTGGCTTCCACAGTGGCTTTACCAGTTTGCATTCCCATCAACAGTGGGTTAGTGTGCGTTTTTCCCCACATCCTCGCCAGCATCTGTTGTTAGTTAATTTCTGTATGTAAGCCATTCTAACCTGGGTGAACTGAAACCTCATTGTGGTTTTGATTTGCATTTCCCTGATGGCTAGTGATCCTGAACATTTTTTCATGTTCCTGTTGGCCATTTGGATTTCCCCTTTTGAAAAATATCTATTGAGGTCCTTGGCCCATCTCTTAAGTGGGTTGTTTGTTTATTTGTTGTGGAGTTTCTTTATTTCTTTGTAGATTCTGGTTATTAATCCTTTATCAGTTGCATAATTTGCAAATATTTTCCCCATTCTGTCAGTTGCCTCTTCACTTTCCTTCGTTCTCATTAAGTTGGCATGTACCAATGCCATCTTACTAGTTAAAGTGATCAGTTTCAGTTAATAATTGATCATAAAGATAGGATTAAGTGTCAAAGGGATCACATAAACATGACCAGTGTCTGCTAGTAATAACTATGGAATCAAAAAGGAGAGAATGATCCAACATGGGAAGCAAGAAACACAGCAGACTCACAGAATGGCAGATGACCTAAACAACACTCTGGCCTCAGTATCAGCCCTTAAGGCATTCGGATCCAGCTAAAAAGCCCATGAGAGTATCTCAGACACGAAAAGCCAAGACACTGTGACAAACAAATGACCTAAATGAAAGATCTTGAGTGTGATCCCAGTGGAAAGAATGGGTCATCAAAAAGGAGGTACCTTTCTCTGAAGGGAGGAGAGAACTTCCACTTTGACTATGGCCTTGTCTAAAGAAGATCAGAGATGGCAAACTCAAGAGGCTTCCATAGCCTTGGCAACTCATGACAAGAGTCTCAGGTGATTACTGACGCCATCAATAAGAGTGTCACTTGTTAAATCAACAACAAGAGTCACTGTGCACTTATTCCCCATGTAGGATCTCTGTCCTTAATGTATTGTGCAATGTGAATTAATATAGCTAGTGCTCAAACAGTACTTTACACTTTGTGTTTCTGTTTGGTTGCAAACTTTTGAAATCTTTACTTAGTATATACTAAATTGATCTTATTTTGTATATAAAGAGCATTGAAAATGAATCTTGATGTGAATGGGATGGGAGAGGGTGCAGGAGATGGGATGGTTGCAGGTGGGAGGGAGGTTACGGGGGAAAAGCCACTATAACCCAAAAGTTGTACTTTGGAAATTTATATTTATTAAATAAAAGTTAAAAAAATAAAGCTGTAAGAAAGAATTTGGAATATTTTTACTAAAATGAAATAATAAATGATGAGATAGCAATGCTTACCTTGATTTGAACTTTAAACAATGGTTACATGTATGGAAACATCACTGTGGCCCCTCATAAATTCTCATATGTACCATGTTTACATATCAGTTAAAATAAACAAATTTTAAAGATCAAAAAGAAAACATATTGCATGGTTGCCATGCTCAAAGCTGTTACAGCTCAAAGCTGTTACAGCTGTAACTAGCCCAAAAGTAGACAAGTAGACCAATGGGGCATAATAAAAACCCCAGACACACATCTACTACCAACTAATCTTTGACAACTAAGCTAAAATTATTCCCTGGATAAAGGATAGTTTCTTTCTCAAACTGGATTTCCACATGCAGAAGTTTGAAATAAGACCCCTACCTTGTACCCAATACAAAAAAATTCTAGTCACAATGGATCAAGAATCTAAACCTAAAGCCTGAATCCCAAGTCTCAGAAGAAATAATAATCTCAGCCAACAATTTGACTTCAGTCTGGTGAGATTCTCAGCCCAGAGTTATAATCTATAATATCTCTAATATATATGCATTATATTAAGGCACTAAATGTTTTAAAAATTTACTTACTTGTTTATTTATTTAAAAGGCAGAGCAATAGAGAGAGAGGGAGAAACACAGCGAGAGAGACTCCATCCACTGGTTCACTCCCCAAACGAGGATCATGGCTGGGTCTAGGCCAGGCAGATGACAGGATCCAGGGCTTCCTTGCACTATCTCTCACTGCTTTCCCAGACACATTAGCAGGAAGTTGGATGGAGGCTGAGTAGCTGACACTCAAAATATCTAGAGAATTAGAACTCTGGGATGCCAGTGCCACAAACGAATGGCTTGATAAACTGTGCCACACCACCAGCCTCTGACCTGTTAAATTTTTGGTGATTTGTTATGCAGCAACAAAAAAAGCTAACATGATAGCACAATGAAATGTGAATTTTTTAATAAACTTTAAGGGAAACATATTTGAAAGATTTGATACCAGTCACATCTACTTGAACTCAAAACATTTAAATTGATGTAATAAAATTTATATTATTGGTGAAGAATGAAGGAATATATATCCAGAACACTACATATACTACTTGCTGAGAGAAAGTTTTAATCAATAAAGGAAATCCAGGGGCCAGCTGCCTTATGTTTTATGTGCCAGTTCCCAAAGTTGTGCCCAAATGTGTCCCAGTTGCTCCACTTCATATCCAGCTCCTTGCTAATGCACCTGGGAAAGAAGAAAAAGTTGGCACAAATAGGTAGGCCCCTGCCATCCACATGGGAGACCCGGATGGAGATCCAGGCTCCTTGATTTGGCCTGTTCCAGCCCCTGCTATGGCTGCCATTTGTGAACTAAACAAACAGATAGAATATCTCTTTCTTTCTCTCTTCCTCTCACTCTGTTACTCTACCTTTTAAATAAAAAAATATATATATATTTTTTAAAGAAAGGTAGGGCCTGGCATTGTAACGTAGTGGGTAAAGCCACAACTTTCAGTGTCAGTATTCCATATGGAGGTCAGTTTGTGTCCAGGCTGTTCCACTTCTGCTTCATCTCCCTGCAAATAGTCTGGGAAAAGCAGCAGAAGATGACCCAAGCACTTGCACACCTGCTACCCATGTGGGTGACCAGGAAGATGTTCCTGGCTTTAGCCTGGCCCAGTCTTGTCTGTTACCACCATCTGGGGAGTGAACAAATGGATGGAAGATCTCTCTCTCTTCTCTCTCTCTTTCTCTCTATCTCTCTATCTCACCCTCTTTCTCTCTCTGATTTTAAAACAAATGAAATTATAAAGCCCCCCAAAAAAGAAAATCTAGAGTATATAGAAAAAGTAAAATATAAAAATTTGACCATATAGCTATTTCTAAAGCCTTTACAAATTAATAGACAAGACTAGACTTGAAAAAATATCAAAATGTTATAATAAATGAAATATATATTGAACTCATACACTATTAAGGAAAAGACATAATGTAATAAAAATGGGCAAATGATAAGATTATGCAATTAGCAAAAGATAAATCCCCATATCAATCTTTGCAATTCACTACTAATCAACAAAACAAAAATAAGGAAGCAATAACATACTACTTAGTCTGGCAAGTTTTTTTAAAGGAAAGGAAAAGAGAAAACAAAGGAACACAAGACTTACTGCTGGTAAGGATACCTACTACCAGTGGTTGAAATATCAAGCATTTCAGCCATTTTCAATAAGCAACCTGGCAGCATCTCTAAATTTTAGGACACAGCAAGCGAGCACCTGAGAATTTAAGTTTAAAAATAAGGACACACACCTATAAGCATATAAAGAATACAGGTAGATGAGTAACTTCTTTCTTTCTTTCTTTCTTTTTTTTTTTTTTGCTAGTGTTTCATCCTTTTGTTTTGCCTTTAAAAAATAACCTAGAGGAGTTAAAAAAAAAAAAAAAAGGAGTGAGAAAGGGGAGGGTTGCAGGTGGGAGGGGCGTTATGGGGGGGGGAGGAGCCATTGTAATCCATAAACCGTACTTTGGAAATTTATATTCATTAAATAAAAGTTAAAAAATAAAAATAACCTAGAGGGCTGGCGCCGCGGCACCGGCACCCCGGGTACTAGTCCCAGTTGTGGCACCGGATTCTGTCCCAGTTGCTCCTCTTCCAGGCCAGCTCTCTGCTGTGGCCCAGGGAAGGCAGTGGAGGATGGCCCAGGTGCTTGGGCCCTGCACCTGCATGGGAGACCAGGAAGAAGCGCTTGGCTCCTGGCTTTGGACGTAGGACCATTTAGGGGAAGACCTTTCTCTCTGTCTCTCTCTCTCTCTCTCTCTCTCACTGTCTAACTCTGCCTGTCAATAAAAAAAATAACCTAGAGTAACTTTGAAAACTTCAAATTCTACTATCAGAGATAATATAACAATATTATACAAATAAAATAAAATGTCAATAAGAGATAAAATAACTGTAAGAAGAGCTGATTTTTAATAGTATTTATTCTGTGCTAGCAACTATCAACACTTTTGTGAGTCTGTGAGTGTGTGTATTTTTCAACAAACTCACAAGGTGAAAACCCTGTTGCTTTGAAATACAGGTTGTTCAAGGCAATATAGCTAGAAAATAATAAAGGTAGAATTTGAACTCAAACAGATAGTCTCCAAAAATCCTCACTCTTAATCACTCTTAATCTACAAAGTTTTATACTATATCCAAACATTAGGAGAATGAATCCTTTAAGAACCCCAGGACAGGTGGAGAGAAGCCTGGAAGAGTTTTGAGACCTTTACGTACAAATAGTTTGTGGGGGGTGGGGGGGTGGCACTGTGGCATATCAGGTAAAGCTGCAGACATCCCATATGGGTGCTGGTTCTAGTCCTGGCTGCTCCACTCCTGATTCAGCTCTCTGATGTGGCCTGGGAAAGCAGTAGAACATGGCCCAAGTCCTCGGAACCTTGTTCCCCCTTGGGAAGACTTGGCTTCTGGCTCGGATTAGCAGTTTTGGCTGCTGTGGCCAACTGGGGAGCGAACCAGCAGATGAAGGATCTCCCTCTCTCTCTCCCTCTCTCTCTCTCTCTCTCTCTTTGCCTCTCCTTCTGTCTCTTTGTAACTCTGACTTTCAAATAAATTAATAAATCTTTTAAAAAAGTTGATATTAAGTCATTTATAAAAATATCTTGTGAAACGTAAAATATCAAAAGACAGGAGAATTTGGAGAAGTATACAAAACATCTGTGTTACAGATAACAAAATAGTAAAGACATTTTCCAAAATGAAATTTCAGTTCCCTAAAGTACATAAAATCCTTTATTAGAAATGATTCCTGATCACTTCTCGGCCTTTTGGCTAAAATCAAGTGTAAAAATGATTACTGAAGCATGACTACTTTAATAAGGAAAAAACAAGCTGAAATTAAATGCCATGGTTGTTTATATGTCCTTACACATTAATGTCATGTGTAGAGCAATCAGCTAAAAAAAAATTAAATCCTATTTTAACTCACTGCTTAATCTTTCCTCTTAGTAATGTTAATTATAAGAAATTCTTCACTATTTTTCATGATAAATGTATTTTTAAGGTGTGTAGTAAACTTGTTTCTTCTCCTGGAGTACTTAAGTCCCTCTCATGGAAACTTGAAATAAATTCTCTTTTTTTAAATTTTTTGCCAAGCAGAGTTAGACAGTGAGAGAGAGAGAGAGACAGAGAGAGAGCTTAGACAGTGAGAGACAGAGAGAAAGGTCTTCCTTCCATTGGTTCACCCCCAAATTGGCCACTATGGCTGGTCCTGCGCTGATCCGAAGCCAGGAGCTGGGTGCTTCCTCCTGGTCTCCCATGCAGATGCAGGGATCCAAGCACTTGGGCCATCCTCTGCTGCCCTCCTGGGCCACAGTAGAGAGGTGGACTGAAAGAGGAGGAACTGGGACTAGTACCCGGCACCCCAACCAGGACTAGAACCCGGGGTGCCGGCACCGCAGGCAGAGGATTAGCCAAGTGAGCCACAGCACCAGCCAACCTGAAATAAATTCTAGGGAGGTAGTGGATATCACATCCTACTTAATAGTACTTAATTGTCTTTGTAAAACCTATATTTCAAATTTGTTTAATGAACAGAAAATAAATGCATTTCTTTCTTAGGAAAAGAAATAATCATTCCCTTGACTCTTGTATCCATTTTGTAACTGATGCCAACTAAAAATTTATCAGTTCATAGGTTTGATGACTACCATATCATCAGTAGAGGACCATCAAGTCACAAGAGAGAAAAACATCCATAGTTAGTTAATAAGTAACTGGTAAATAGGGGGGTTATATCAGTGCATTATTATTATATTTGGATAGTAATTATATTTGGATCATTATTATTATTATTTAGTTTCTGTGAGTTTTTTTTTTTTTTTCCTAAGCAAAGAGAGCCAGAAGAGAGAAAATAGAATTACAACACTTATCAGGAAAGGAAATATCCTTCTGCTTGGATGCTCCACAGGCAAGAACTTTCATCTTTTATGCAACAGGTTCCTCCCAAAGGACTTGCATCCCTTCCCCTGCCCACTTGCAGTGCTCAAGTGTTCTCGCAGTTCCGCTTGCAACCTGTTTTCTCATTGTCCACAGCCAGCATTTCCAGGCTATTGTGTTTGCAAATTTCCATACACTTTGAAGTACCCTACTGTCTATGTTGTCCAAATTCTCTCCAAAGACCTCAATTATTGTCCCCTTAGGGCTCTGAAAATGAAGTCATATTGGTTTTCAGGTTATTTTCTTTAACACCATTTTTTCATATTCTTATTATTTTTGAGTATGTGAATTGCAGAAAGCTAGTTCTTTTGCTTATACAATGCAATAGTGATTGCCTTTATTGCTTATAGTTATGCTACAGTAATAGCAAGGGAGCTAATCACTTGAGTTTAGGTAATAAAGTGAGGGTATACTCATGATAATATTTAACAAAACAAAGAGGATTTATGGGGAAAATATTCAACTTACTAGAGGTAACATTTTTATAACAAAAAATTTCATAATTCAATTTCAGTAAAGACTTGGTATAGATATGTGGGCTGTTTGATCCGAACATTATTAAGAGAATATATTATATTAATATTAATTTTTATAACATATAATCCAGGTATGTTGCTTTTATTTTATTCTACAAGAGTCTAACTGACTGATTGGATCAAGTTTTGAGCATTACTCCTCCAAAAGTTGTAGCCTGAGGCACCAATTCCATTTTATGTTTCTGCAAGAGACCCATCTAAGACTCAAACATATATGAGACCAGAAAGATGGTGGTTCTGGAGCAGAGTATTTGGAGAGGCAAAAACGTAGGGAAGGAGAATTTCTCTATCTTTTCTAAGACCTAATAGGCCCCAGAATTAGGAGGTATATTGAACACGCTTGTATCTCACCATCCTATGAGATTTTAGCTCCCTGAATATTTGTTTTCAATATTTGAATATTCAAAAGTATTTGGAAAACATCAAGCTGAGAGTAAAAAAATTGACCTTGTAATAAAGATGCTTTTATTCTTCCTTTATCTCTAAATACATATAGGTGAGGACAAATAAAAAAAATACTGAGAAAAAATTAGCAAACATTAATTGTGTCTTTAAAATTCAAGCGTTTTGGGGCCAGCGTTGTAACAGGTAAAGCCACCACCTGCAAAGCTGGCATCTGACATGGGCACCAGTTTACGGCCCAGCTACTCCACTTCTGACCCAGCTCCCTGCAGTGGAAGATGACCCAAGTGTTTGGGGCCCTGGCACTCACATGGGCGACCTGGATCAAGCTTCTTTCCCCTCGCTTTGGCCTGGCCCAGCACTGGCCATTGCAACCAACTGGGGAGTGAACCAGTAAATGGAAGATCTCGCTCTTTCTCTCTCTCTCTCTCTCTTCCTTTCTTTCTGTGACTCTGACATTCAAGAATAAATGAGTAAATATTTAAGAAAAGAAATTAAATTCAAGAATTCAGTCTTGCCAGATTGTGATTCTTGGAAGGCCATGAACTCTCAGGCCCTGAGGCCCATTACTTTTCTTTCCTTGCGTTTTCCTCACAAAATACCAATATCTATATGTTGGCTTTATCTCAGTTCTTTGATTAAGTTTTAACACATACATGAAATCCAGACCCGTGATACTCATTAAAAAATTTACAATTATAACCTAAATAGCAATCACAGAGAGGGATTCCAAAGAATGACATTTATTTAGGAAATGCATAACATCAAAATGGCAATACAGGTACCATTGTAAAGTATGTGCATATTCTAAAAACTTGAAGCAAGTGCAAAATTTAAAGGAAAAAGGGAGAACTTTACATAGACCACTTGTATGCAAAATTCATGGGACATGGAGATCTGAGGAAGAAGTTGGCCTCAGCTCACTGATAAAGTTACCCTTACTTGGCAAGTGTTCCCCCTGAGAGAACTGTACCTGAATTGATGGGGTCTTCAAGAATGCTAAAGACAAACTTTATTACAGAAACCTGTGCAAACTTGGAAGGCTTGTAACATAATGGTTGTGTGTAGAGCAAAAATGAATTTCTTATAAGATATTAGAAATTTTTTGAGGAAATATTTAGGCAGGAATGAGTTCCTTGTTCATCATTTTCCAGGTGTATTTTGGCTAACTCTAAAATAATGATTTTATCTTGTGATCAGCAACTTTCACCATGAATGCTAATATGTCATGATAATGTCAATCATAGATATCAGGACATCAGGAATATTTATTTCAGTGTGCTGTCTTATGTGTCATTTTGCACATTGAATGGGGAAAACAGACAGTGAGAATTAACTTTTCTTCATATTTAGTGCATATACAATCATATCTATGACTATCCAAGTTAACAAAATGGCTGAAATGAAAACCAATGTATCATTTTCATTTTTTGCAATAAAATTTTTTCACTTGTGCTTGCTAATGACTGTTTGTTTATACTAGTCATAACACATAAAATAATGTTTATTGTCAAATGTCATTTGTTAAAAATTCAAAGCATCATATATATTGTAAAGTAGAAAATTAAACTTATGTATAGGGACATTAGACGAATATTTTTGTTTATGTATTTATTTTCATTTTTATTTTAAAGGCAAAGAGAGAAAGAGGGAGACAGAAACAGAGACAGCGATGCCATTCTGCTGGCTCACGTCCCAAATGCCTCCAACAGCCAGGTAGAAACCAGGAGCCTATAACCACATATGGGTGTCCCACATGGGTGGCAGTGACTCAAGTACTTGAGCCATTACCTATAGCCTTCCATGGTGTGCATTAGTGGAAAGCTGGATCAGAAACGAAGCAGCCTAGACTTGAAACAGGTGCTCTAATATGGATGTTAGTGTTCCAAGAAGCATCTTCACTGCTGTGCCAAATGCCACCCCCAGGGAGATTTTTTTTGTAAACATTCATTTATTTTATTTGAAAGGGTACATCAGAGAGAGGGAGAGAGATACTGAGAGAACTCCCAAGTGCAGATTCACTCCCCAAATGCCCACATCTGATGGTAGACCAGGCCAACGCCTGGAGCTATGAACTCCTTCCAGGTATCATATGTGGGTGGCAAGAACCCAAGTACTTGGGCCATTATCCACAGTCTCCCAAAGTACTCAGTAGCAGAAAGCTGGATCAGAAGCATGGAGTAACTGGAACTTTAACCAGGCACTCTAATATTGGATATTGGGTGTCCCAAACAATGGCTTCACTCACTTTGCCACAACACTCACCTCAGACAATATTTTTTTTTTAGCAGTCCTTCTCTTCTTGTAAAATGGTCTCTGAAGAGTTGCATCTTGGCTTCCAAAATAATACATACACTGGCAGAAATCATAGATTAAGGCCAGCTTAATAAAAAACAATAAATGAGTAACTGAAAATAAAAATGTCAAAAGGAAGACCATTATAACACTTCGACATATCAATAATTCAAAAAATACAAAACAACAGAATGTAATAATAATGTTTTAGGATCTTAGGGGCAAGGCAAGAAAAAATACTCAATAAAATGCTTCTTGACTAGTGACATAAAACCTTATGAAACCTCAACTGTGAAAGCAATCACTAGGAAGATGATGAAATTCACCCCTTATTTTCAACTTACTGTTTTAACATAATGATTTGGTTTCAAAGTGAAATTCAGCACAGCAGCACTGATCAATTGTTGTGTGTCATTGTCTGTATGAGAAAGGTACTCCTGTGTGCCCTGCATTTCTAAACCGTAAATGCACTTGGAAAGAGAACATATGATTTAGAGTCTCTACAAAACCACTTATTAATTGAATGTCTTGGATAATTTAATTAAAACAATAATTCCCTATATTTTATAGAGAATTTATGAATATCAATACATGAAAGTACTTAGTAGGACATATGTTACATATGTATGCAATTAGCAAATAGTCCCTAATATGCACTTGAAATTGATCATTACTTTTCTAAATATTTTTTCTTTTGATACGTGCATGAAGACAATTGTAAAAAGACATGTTTGATTACATTAGTTATCTTTATGAGATAATGGCATCCTCTTGTTCATTTTATGTATTCACAAATGACACAAGAAAACAAAATCATAGAACCTATCTATTAAAAATATAGGTTTTACCTAAAATTACTTCAGTGTCTGCATCTAATACCTCAGGAATTTAAAAATGCCACCAATAGCATTCTAAAATATCCAGTCACAGGTTCATCAATGACATTTTTTAAACTTTTTCTTTAATGAAAAGAAAAAGAAGATATTATAGGTAAAAGTTTCTTCAGAGTAGATAAAGGACATGGATTCTGATAGTACTATTTATATCTGGGAACCCACAGCAGCCATCTGATTGATCTCTTTCTAGACCATTGGCAGAATATTATAAGAAGATGGCTTATCTTGTCAATCGTGTAGAATCTCAGCTACACATGTAATTCATAGTAACTAGGAAATCAACATGGTGAATCTTCTTTTCATATAATATCTAACAAATTTTAGAGAGGTTGCTTACGTCAATTGAAAACATCTTCTTGGGTTTCACCAATATAATTTTATTTTCAATCTCTACTTTGTATGATAAAATAAATTTATGTGGACATCTAAAATAGATTATAAATGTTTAAATAATAGTAGATGCTCAGTTTTGGTATATATTTTGAGACATTTATACTTCTATTGTGAGAGTCTTCATCTGCCTCATTCACCCAAATCAATCCCACTGAAATTATTTATTGAATATCTGATCTTTTTTTAAAGATTTATTTTTATTTATTTGAAAGATTTACAGAGAGAAGTAGAGCCAGAGCGAGAGAAAGAGAGATCTTCCATTCCACTGGTTCACTCCCCAAATGACCACAACAGCCAGAGCTGAGCTGATTTGAAGCCAGGAGCCCAGAGCTTCCTCCAGGTCTTCCACATGGGTGCAGGGGCCCAAGCAGTTGGGCCATCTTCTACTGCTCCCAGGCCATAGAAGAGAGCTGGATTGGAAGAGGAACAGCCGGGACTTGAATCTGCATCCATATGGGATGCCGGCACAGCAGACTGGGGCCTTAAACTACTGCACCACAGTGCCGGCCCCAAATATCTGCTCTTATTATCATTATATCCGAATGATACCCCCTCATTGCCTAAACCAACACATAATCTCTTTTAATCCTCAAAATATTGCTTAAGAAGAGCCAGTATCATGATAATTTTATAAATAATGAAACTTACAGTGGTGAAATTAATTAATATATTCAACATTAACAGGTAAGTGTTGTGGTAGGATGGATATAAATGGGAGTCTATTTCTTATTACAAATATGATAATTTGCTTATTCAAGTAAACTTACCATCTACCATGCTTATTTATTAAAATTGCTTATTAAGTATTAAACATAAATATAAGAAACAATAAACCATATGAAGCACAGTACTTATTCAATAAGAACCATAGGGGTAGATGTTGTAGCCCAGTGTTTTAACTGCCACTTGAGATACCTGAAACCCATATTTTCACCTGTATTATTTCATTTATTCCATGTTACAACTTCATGAAGTAGAGAAGTATATTCTTATCAGTGCTAATGAGTTTAAAAACTGTGGTTCCGGCTCTTTTCAGGCTTATCCAGTCATTACCACTAACAGAGATTCACTCAGTTATTACCAATAGAGCTGTGCTTGAAGCTTGTGCTTTCAGTAGTATTGAATACTACACCCTTGCACTAGACCCTAGTACCTCTTCCTGTATCATCCCCTTCTGTAACATCAATGTCACCCAGTTTGTTCTATTAAGCAACAATTTACTGATCTTTACAGAAATATACATTTATTGCTCACTTATTATGGAACTATACTTTGCTTTTGTTTGTCTGTTGTCTTCATTGAGTTTGCCAACTCAGAGGAGAAAGACTGAGTCCTAATGAGAGAAAGTAACTTGATAAAATGTATTTTCTGATGAGCACTTTTCTTATTGTCTATACAGGCCATATTGAGTAAAATAAAACATTTGATGAAAAATTCTATCATGATTCTGACATTATTTACAAATTAAGTACTGTAAGTACTGATATCTGCTTTAAAATATTTCAAGAAAAAAGAGATGAAGGAAATAGATAACTGAAATAATGGATGTTGGACACTGTAACAGATGAACATGAATAATGGGTACTCACAATGCCGTCCTCTCTACTTTTTGGTATATTTGAAATTTTCACAATATAAAGCCACTCAACTGATACTATCAAACAAATTCTCTTTACTATAGTCAGAGGCAATATTATTTGCTGGAGTTTCTTAAGGATTTGCATAACAAAACCAAAGCAAGATTCTTGTATTTAGAATGCACAATCATTTCCATCAGGAATTTTTATTATCTTACTATTTACAATGACCTATTTTCAAAAACCAATAAGTTTCCATATTAAAATGTATATAACAAGTGAGAAAAACGAAGAAGAAAGAAAATAAAGTGAAATCTAAGAAAGCTAACAAACCGCATCCACCCAACCATGAGGATTTGCTCCTGAATGTCATTTAATTTTCATGCTGCTGAGCAGGATCATAAGAGAAATGACACTGAAAGGCCAGATCACTAGGAGAACTGTCACTGTTGTGTGAAAGTAAAACAGGCTTTACTTCTTAGGTTCTTTCTCAATTTTTCAAACTTAATGTCACTGACTGCCCAGCATATCAATGCATTTTAAATGCATACTGCATCTAGGAAAAAAAAAAAAAAACAGATTTTCAACAGTTGCTTTTTTAAATTGAAATTAAAGAAAAGAATAAGATAATAAGATTCAGAGGAAAAAACTGAACCAATTCTTACTAATTGCAACTGAGAGCATTATCTACACTCACTATGATTTTCCCTGGAAATATTCTCTACAGATGCTAAAACTGCTCCCTTGTAACCGTTTTCCCTCAGTCTTTAAAGAAAATCATGGTGTTTCAAGCATAGTTAGAAATGATAACTAGTGCTGGCACAGTAAAAGAAAATAAACTGGTTAAAATTGGCCAAAGAAATTGAAGATAACCATACATTCAAGTTCCTCCGTTATGCCTGCCTCTCGCTGTGCGTGTAAATAGAGGGCAAAATAGTCCACATGGAACACTGCACCTACACCTGCCATGGTTTCATCCTGAAACAGTTATGAAGGTTGGATGTGCCCACCACACACGTTAAAAGTCTCGATCACTAATAAGCTGAACTAGAGGACAAAACTAACTAATCATAAAAATGTGCCCCAAAGTGTTCCCTGGGCTGACAGTCATCCACACAGCTTTCTCATCAAAGCCGAAGAGGTATCAGTAAAGGACAATGTCACCCTTCCCCACTCTCTCCCTCCCACCGTAGACCCCTGCCCCCATGGGAGATCCACTCACATTCTATCTTTCTGGACACTGCAAACTAACTTGCAAAACAAGATAAATGAAAAGCCTATGAGGCTTCTGGAAAGCCACTGGTGCCATGTCCAGTTGGCAACCAGATAAAAACCAGCCCTATGTGCACTCTACGTGCAGTCTATGCCCAAAAACAGACTGTTGCCACTTCTTTGCTTTTCAATAGAGCAATCTGTCTCTGTTGAGGTCTGCTCTGTCTCCTTTCTGGAGGAGCTGAGAGGCCAGCATCCTGAGTTATTTGAACCTAACACATTGGCGGCCTCTATGGGGATGGCGTCCTGATGTGTTTTACTCCCCTGCTCTTGTGAGGTAAGGTAAGACTCCTTCCAGATATATCCTAGAGGTACCCTAAGAAATCATCCTCCTGGTCCCAGGGACCCACCGCCTTTTGATTCCAGCTTTGGCTGCACCCACAGTGAACTAGGGGATGTCCAAACTCACTGCTGAATCTATGTTTCTCCAGTCTCTATATCAGGTGAATAAGAGCTGAAATTGGGCTTTTGTCACAAGTAAAGACTAACAGAAGGAAAAGAAATAAACTCACTCCCTGGTAGCAGCAATTAACATAACTGCTGCAGTTGCCAAGTGAATAACTAGATTGTGTTACTTACAATGCCAAAGCTGCTAATATTGTTAGAATAGAAATTCTTTCTACCTGAGAAGAGATTCTTTTGGGCTAAAGACTTAGGGGTAGACCTAGCTGACTTCAGTTAGTAACTCTCCCATTGTGTTAAGACTATAAGAGCTAAAATGAAATGCTCATGTGGAATTTAGTGAAAAGAAAGGATGGATAGTAAACAAAAAAATTAAAGTCCTTAGAAATACAAGTTTAGCAAAATATGCAAATAATAATAATAATAATAATAATTTGGTAAATGTCAGAGGTCAGATTAAGCTTTTGTCAATAGATTTTGCACACATTAATGACTTCCTACTTCTAGAACCCACTTGTCTTTGCAAAAACTCTTTCTCTGGTGGCAGGTATGTATTTGTCCTGCTCAAAGGAGAGACCAGAAGTGCCAGGCAGTTATACAAAAGAAGCACCACTCAACCAATAAGAGTAGAGAATTAGTAATAAATGTCCCAGTTTTTTGCCTTGCATTGGGAGGTTTGGTAGACTGTTCTATTCTTTCAAAAACTACATGGCAGAGACTGAACCTGTATTGTCCTACATAGTACCATTCCATCTACTTTCTTGCTTGCCTTCCCAGCTCCATGATTTTCTAAGATTATTCCTCTTCCACCCCTCGAAATAACCTCCTTGCACTCAACTCCTTATCTTAGGGTCTGCTATTGAGAACCAATTAAGAGTCCTGATGATGAGAGTGGTATGAGATAAATAAGTAATGAAATGTGACTGTTGCATTTAAGATAAAAGCTGTCCTAACCTGTCAATGCAATTCTTGAATTGACCAAGAATAGAGAAAGCAAATTCAAGTAGACAAATAAAGAATGGTGAAAATAGCTCAATGAATTCTTTATGCTATCTATCACAGGAAACACAGAAGGTACTCTTGGGGTTATCAAAATGAGTCAATTTGCCTAGGCCTAAAAACCCGATCTCCTTATACTAAACTCCTAATAGGGACTAGAAAACTGCTAGACAAAAATAGGAACTTGAAAGGTGATCAAATGATTTTGCTTGTTATTTGCCTCTTGAGTGTCAGACAGAATGTTTGCTAAACTGGAAAATTGTGACCAGGCCACATGATGAATGAACCTCTCTATCTTAGTCTGATTTGTGCTGCTAATATATATTACCAAAGACTGGATAATTTATAAGAAAATAAAAATTTATTTCTCACAGTCCTGGAGGTGTCAAATTTCAAGGTTGAAGTGACCATACCTAGCAAAGGACTTATGGCTTTGTCATTCCATGGCAGAAGGCAGAAGGGATGGAGAGCTCTGCTGTGGGAGATGGGGACAAACATGCTTTTATAACAGACACATTCTCACAATAGTGACATTAATCCAGTCACTAAGACAGAGCTCTCATGTCCTAATCAGCTCTTAAAAGTCTCATCTCTCAACACTATGACCTTGGGGATTAAGTTTCCAACAACAAGAACTTCAAGGGATGTGTGTGTGTGTGTGTGTGTATTAAAACAATGCAATGACCCAATGTTATTTATTTGGAAGCTCATCCTAGTAAATTTCGGTGCATTCTCCAGAAACAAGAGTAGACAATGGATTTCCTCTGGGGATGGATAAAAATGACTTTGGCTATAATTGGCATTATAATCCTATCAGGCAATTAGGAAATGTGCTCTCTCCTGACAAGAGTAGCAACACCATTTATCTGCTCATTGATCAATATTCTACCTGGTTCTTGGTTGAAATATCAGAATTCTGTAGGTATTTCCACATAAGGTCAAAATTCTTGAAGGTCCTTGGAATGTTATAGACTGTTCTTCCTCACTCCATAGTCGTATTTGCCTTTTGCCAGCCTGGGTTTAACACACATCTTAAACGATACAAAGTATTCCAAACCTACTAAACTCTAAAGCTAAAAATTTTTGAAGTTCATCAAAATACAAGAGATTCTATGGTTTGCGCATTTGTACTAGCAGAGAAGACTCCCATTAGGGCCGTTGCAGCCCATATTGGAGTGCCTGGGTTTGAACCACGGCTTCACTTTAGCTTCCAGGTTTCTGCTACTCATCCAGGAAGGCATCAAGTGATGGCTCAAGTAGCTGGATCCCTGCCACCAAGGTAGGAGACCCAGCCATTGTGGGCATTTGGGAAATGAACCAGCATATGGAAGGTATTTCTCTTTTTCCCTCGCTCCCTCATCCATACCCTTTTCCTCCCCATCAAACATATAAAATAAGGAAGTTAAATGATTTTAGAAAATACAGGAGACTCCAGAACAACTAATCTCTGTAGCTATTTCCATCAGAGAATGTGGGAGTGATAGGGATACAGGACAGTGACCATAGTCAGAAAACCAAAGAAAACACCTCACTCAGGTCTTGTGCTTCTTCTGTGAAATTATCCAATATCCACTTTACCAGAAGCTGAAGTCACATAATGTGCTCTGTAAAGCACGTTAATTGTGTATTTTTTTTTTTTTTTTTGGACAGGCAGAGTGGACAGTGAGAGAGAGAGAGACAGAGAGAAAGGTCTTCCTTTGCCGTTGGTTCACCCTCCAATGGCCGCCGCGGCCGGTGCACCGCGCTGATCCGATGGCAGGAGCCAGGTACTTATCCTGGTCTCCCATGGGGTGCAGGGCCCAAGTACTTGGGCCATCCTCCACTGCACTCCCTGGCCACAGCAGAGAGCTGGCCTGGAAGAGGGGCAACCGGGACAGAATCTGGCGCCCCGACTGGGACTAGAACCCGGTGTGCCAGTGCCGCAAGGCGGAGGATTAGCCTAGTGAGCCGCAGCGCCGGCCAATTTGTGTATTTTAATTATTTCCCATTCTGCTATAAAATCTCCAGCCAAGTACACCTTAAAGCAAATATATAGGAGGAGAATATTGGAAGTGCTAAATAGACCACTTACAATAAAAGTAAAGCCTCTTCATTTCCATAGAAATTGTATTATCTTTTTAATTAGATGTTAAGAAAAGCAGGAATAACTGTGCAGTTTCTACCTTTGTGGGACTGGCTTCGGAACCCCCACGGGAGCCCCAAAGCAAAACTGTGTATCAGAGACAACCCTACCCCATGATGCCCAGCATAACACATGTGGCAGGATTAGTCTATCATACAGTGTTCATGAAACTTATGCCAGGAACATTATGCTGGAATGTAATAAAAAGTGAAAAAATTGTATAAATTCTATGCTAAATCTCCCATCAAAGCAATACTACAATTTGCTGAGGTTCATTGGAGATGATTTCTTCAAATAAATATCAAAGTTATGGTAAATTTCAAGTGAAAACACACAAAATAATGCATAAATGTTCTCTTTAAAAATGTTAATTTTATTGATCTAACATTGCATTTAAGCAGCTGCCAATGTTTTTAATTTGAAAGATAACTGAAAGGAACTCACAGCTAAAATATCTGCTATGCTATCAGTGTTGGTACTTGCATTCCTAACTTACTGCTTCAGTCTTTCAGGTGTTATGGATTTTTTTGATAATTTTTAAACAAAGCACTTCTAAACTAAAGAGTACCCTTCTGTCATTAGAGACCTTGGGTGGCAGGTGATTTCTATGGGAGTAGTACTTTGAACGAATGTCTGGTAGCAGTGAGGCATCAAAAATAAAGCAGGAGAAAAACAATTTTTTGCCAAGAGCCTATTCTTTCACAGGATTATCTATAAGCTATTATTTAGACCATCAGATAAATGATTGCTGCTTTCAGAAAGGAGTTCTCCTTGAGGATCTCATAAATTTATGTTCTTCGGCCGGCGCCGTGGCTCACTAGGCTAATCCTCCGCCTGGTGGCGCCAGCACACCGGGTTCTAGTCCCAGTCGGGGCGCCAGATTCTGTCCCGGTTGCCCCTCTTCCAGGCCAGCTCTCTGCTGTGGCCAGGGAGTGCAGTGGAGGATGGCCCAAGTACTTGGGCTCTGCACCCCATGGGAGACCAGGATAAGTACCTGGCTCCTGTCATTGGATCAGCGCGGTGTGCCGGCACAGCGCGCCGGCTGCAGCAACCATTGGAGGGTGAACCAATGGCAAAGGAAGACCTTTCTCCCTGTCTCTCTCTCTCACTGTCCACTCTGCCTGTCAAAAAAAAATTATTTTCTTCACTATTTTACTACAATTCATGCCATTGTCAGAGATAATTAGACTATCCAAGTAGTAGTAGATCTTGGGAGCCATGCAATCTAACTACTTCATTAGACAGGAAAAGAAGATGGATTTCAGAGTCATGGATCTGTCAAAAACTGAGCGACTATGTGTTGCCTACACTAATCCTCGAAGTCCTTTTCTAACATAAGACTTTCCATTTCTCAAATCAAATATTAAATCTTTGGGGAATGATATATCTTTGTCTTAAAACAGAAGTAGAAATTTGATACAGTAAGTTGTTCATTTCATGTGTAGTGTGCAGTAAGTTCTTTCTAACTGTGGATGTACCTAATCCTCTAGTCATCATGTTATTGCCATATGATAATAGAGAAACCTAGTGAAAACCTTTGAGGGTGCTGGGTTTTGAAGTTGCAGGTTAAACTGCAGCTTGTGACACTGGCATCCCATCTCAGAGTGCCAGGTTGGGTCCTGGATACTCTGCACCCAATCCAGCTCCCTACTAATTTGCCTAGAAAAGCAGTGGATGATGGCTTAAGTACTTGGGCCCCTACCACCCATGTGGAGACCAGGATGGAGTTCCTGGCTCTTGGTTTGACCTGGCCCAATCTTTGCTGTGGCCACCATTTGGAGAGTGAATCAGCGAATGGAAAATCTCTCTTGCTCTCGCTCTCATTTCTCTTCCTCTCCATCTCTCTTTCATATGCTGCCTTTCAAATGAACAAATAAATCCTTTTAGAAGAACTTTGAGAAGTAATACATTACAGAATTAATGCTTGTCATCATTTCTCTATTTCCACTGACATCAGAAGAATCATGTCTCAGCTTTTATAAACTGAAGACGTGTATTTTCTTAATAAGCAATACAGAGTTAATATTTTATTCAATATTCACAGTGAAAATAACATGCGTCAGCTTTCTGTGTCTGGGGTAATGTTATTTTTTTTCTTTTCACTGAAAATCATTCTCTAAACTAGTTAACAACATCATAAAACAATAACTATGTGGAAATGAGTAGAAAGTATTAGCCCATGAGCAATGCATACAATTGGTAAAGTAACCAAGACTTTTCCCATACACTGGAGGGCTATTTCCAGAGGGAAATTTGACAATTTGTAATCAAACATTTTGAAACTGAACATACTTTTGATTCAATAATGCATGTTCTCAGAAGTCATTTAAAGAAGTAGTCACAAATATTTATAAAAAATGTACACAACTGTAAATATTGATTCTTCTCTTCCCTGTATGTAGAACATTGATTCTGTTTATTTGTCAAATTAACATCCATTCAATGTTCACATCTGTACTAGTCAGCATAGGCTGACCATGGATTATCCTGTGGTGGGAACAAGTCTTAAACCTCAATGATTTTTGCTGAAAATTTTCATTCTTCTCACATTGCCCATGGAAATGGCAACCCCTCAGAGATCCATATTAATAATGTGTTTACCAATTCCTTATAATTTCTTTTTTTCCAGATTTTAAAAAAATAGTGAATTTCTTCTCTTGGTGTTTTCCTTTTATATTTTAAAAATATTTATTAATTTAAAGGAAGCAGATTTCATGTATTTCATAGATAAGGTTCTAAAAAGACAGCCATCATTACAATGGAACAAATAACCGTTGCTTCTGGAACAAATAACCCTTAGTGTCACCATTGTGGGTAAAGGGACACTTGATTATCATACCTTCGCCCAAATGTGATCCGAGTGATCCATGTCACTTCCATTTCCTTTCCTTTGGCCCAGTCCAGTCACGTCTCCACCAAACTGCTCCAAAATAGAAAAGGCAGATGGCGTATATGAAATGATTTGTGAGAACCATCTTTGCCATACAGTCTTAGAATGAATGCTTCCAGGAAGTTTTATCTTATGCATCTCACACTGAGAGAAGAGCAGCTGCTGTGCCTTCTTTGAACACTCTATTTCCTGTCATGGACTTAATGATAAAATGTCTTACCAGTCTATTTCTTTGGCTTTTTCTCTAATTTTAACTTTTGTGAAAAGAATAATGTTGCCATTTATGTACATTTTCAATTTCTTTATGAAATTCAGGGGCTGATTCATAGTAAATATTATATAATTGAATGAAATAATTTTAAGCTGTTCATGGAAAAATTTTTCTTAACACAACAATTAGCCTAAATGAATAGCAATGTAGGATTGGTTAAATGAAGTCTGACAAAGCCAAATGGTAGAATATTACACAGACACTAAAATTTTGCTGCCCACAAATCATGTAAGGGCAAACTTTTTTCTATTCTACCAAGAAAAAACTCAGCTTACCACAAAGTAAGGTTTTCATTTCTTTTTTTTCTTTGAAAATCAAATCTTGGCTATAATGACAGGGATCAAATGCTAATAACAGTTATTTATAGGTTATGGTTTTACTTGGAATTGCTCTGTTTCATGTTGAAAATAGCTAAAAAACATTGCAATAGCTTTTTTAAACATCTATTTATTTATTTGAAAGGCAGAGTTACAGAGAGGCAGAGGCAGAGAGAGAGAGAGAGAGAGAGAAATCTTTCACCTGCTGGTTCACTCCCTAAATGCTACAATGATTCAAGCTGAGCTGATCCCAAGCCAGGAGCTTCTTCCAGGTCTCCCACGTGGGTACAAGGTCCCAAGCACTTGGGCCATCTTCTATTGCTTTCCAGGACCATAACAGAGAGCCAGATCAGAAGTGGAGCAGCCAGGACTCTAATCGGTACCCATATGGGATACTGGCACTACAGGAAGTGACCTTACCTGCTATGGCACAGTGCCAGCCCCATATAATAACATTTTAACTTAACCCCCAAATTGCAAGCCCTTTTAAAAATTTATGTGTGTGGTTCTTGATAACACACAGGGTAGGGTTATGTCTTCTTAAAGAAATGTCATCTTCATAAACTAGCAATGATTTTAGTAGTCTTGGATTATAGAAGGTGATTTTGTACTCTGGATTACATAATTCAGTTTTAAAATAATGGGCTACATTTCATCGGATTGTCCTTCTGAGCAAGAGGAAGTTATGCCCTTTGTGCTGGATTTACACAACTATTTGGAAATCACCTAAACAATGTAAACATGCATTTCCTCCACATTGGCAATCCCTGCCTCAAAGTCGGCTGTGTGCTTAAATGAGACATGCCACAGCAAAGTACCTTGCACAAAACCAAACACCCAATGACAGAAATCTTGATTGTCAGTCTATCATTATTTAAACTGAAAAAAGTCAAAACAAATTGGAAACTGACAACTATTAGGTGTGTTAGAGGAAAGAATTATAGCAGAAGAGGCACTTGGAATTAAGAAGAGAAAGCAAAGATGGAGTGCCCCATCATATGCATGGGTGTTGACACAACAAAAATAGACAATGAACCAGGCATTGGCATGCGACTCAGGGACAGTTGCTTATCTCTTGATTATTACAAAAGCCAAATGAACTTGGGTCCATTCCATAAAAAGTAGGAGTGATAAAATGATAGAGAATAGTTACTATAATCAGAAAGATCCTGAAATAAATTCCATCATCACCATTTATTAGAAATTTAGTTTCTGGAAAATCAGCGTGTGCCTCTGACACTCAGTGAAAATGGGAATGAGATTTTTTGATGATTAAAGGCAATGAATGGAAATCGATATAAAGAAAGGGATTGGTAACATTACTTATCATTCCTTCCTCCTTTTGGAAGAAACAGATCTACTAGAAAGAGGGGCAAAGCAAAACCATAAAATTAAACCGGCTTGGAAGTCTCAAAGGAGGCAATTGGGGGTGAAATATGGATGAAGACAAAAGGAGAGAGAAACATAATATGCTTTTTTTTTTTCTGGAAATGTTTCAGACTTGGAAGCTAAATACAACTCACAGTGAATGCATTTCTGGAGAACAAAAAATTGACCTGATACAATTTTGACCTGAATTAAAAATGCAAGATATAGTTGTTATGGGGAATTTCAAATCCCAAGCCATCTGCTGGGAGCTTAATGCTGTTTAATGCCAAGCTTCTGATAAATAGTTAATGAATTCAGTACTTGACCTAATGAAAATAGCTTTCCAGAGTGTTGGAGTGGTTGAAATATGAATGTAGATTTGTTAAATCAGTCCATTCCAAATAAGGCAGTTCTATCATCTAAACTGAAAAAAATGTGAACATGGATATCAACCTCTTAATCTCCTATTTATTGGTAGAATTCTAGAGGAATCTGTCAGTCAAGTACACATAACTTGAGAATGCAAAAGGAAAGGGATGAAAATTTATTATTTTATGAGTAATTTTCAAAAAAGTAGTAATGGAAAATATGTATTGAAATTAACCCTGAAATTGTCAGTTAGAAAACATAAATCTTACTTTAATGACCATTCATTCACTCATTTAAGAATACATTTATCACCTTATATGAATACTATGAGGTATTTGTCCCTTTATAAAAGGTCCTTAAAGTAGATATTTTAAAATTTAGCATAAATATTAACATTAATACAACTTGTTTTACCAAAAGCTAAGCTTTTAGAAAGCAGAGTAAACTTTTGTATTATATATGGTATTCAACATATTCGACAACATTTTGAATTATATATGGTATTCAACAAAATTTTTGTGGATCTTGAAATTTTATCATATCTAATCAAAGATTTTATAAAGTAGGCAATAAGTTCAGTGTCATTTATGTGCCCTAAAATCTCCTTCTGGTTTACAGTTATGTGTTTTTATTCAAGGAGTAGGCATACTATATGAACTCTGTTCTCAAGTGACATCTAAGGAATGGAGAAGCACCAAACAGATCAACAAAAGAAGGGTCTGTGATTAGAAGACAAACCTCAGATGGACTTTGAGATGGCTGCTTCAGACACTTGCTATGGAAACTGATTGCTATCTTTCTTCAGAATTCACTTCCAATTTCAGTTTAGGAAGAAAGGAAGAGGAAAGCATACCTACACTAATGACCTGAATCTCATCCAAGTAAGTCATTAAGTCACTGAAGTTCAAGTGTGTGTGTGTGTGTGTGTGTGTGTATGCAGAGAAAGAGAAAGAGGGAAACAGAGTACAGTTGTTCCCAAGGTTCTAAAAATTTTACAGTCAGGATAGCATTGTGGCACAGCAGGTTAAGCCACTGCCTGAGATGACATTGGGGTGCTGGTTGTAGCCTGGGCTGCTCCACTTTTTTTTTTAAACTTTTATTTAATGAATATAAATTTCCAAAGTACGACTTATGGATTATAATGGCTTCCCCCCCATACCGTCCTTCCCACCCACAACCCTCCCCTTTCCCACTCCCTCTCCCCTTCCATTCACATCAAGATTCATTTTCCATTATCTTAATATACAGAAGATCAGCTTAGTATACAGTAAGTATGGATTTCAACAGTTTGTTCCCACACAGAAACATAAAGTGAAAAATAATAGATGATTTTTTTTAAATGATGATGAAATCAGAGCAGACCTATTGTCATGTTTCATCCCAGTGAGAGTCAAGTTGGGAATTGATAATTTCTTTTTTTTTTTTTACAGAAGATCAGTTTAGTATGCATTAAGTAAGGATTTCAACAGTTTGCACCCCCATAGAAACACAAAGTGAAATTTTATACTGTTTGAGTACTCGTTATAGCATTAAATCTCAATGCACAGCACATTAAGGACAGAGATCCTACATGAGGAGTAAGTGCACAGTGACTCCTGTTGTTGACTTTACCAATTGACACTTCTGTTTATGGCATCAGTAATCTCCCTATGCTCCAGTCATGAGTTTCCAAGGCTATGGAAGCCCTCTGAGTTCTCCGACTCTTATCTTGTTTAGACAAGGTCATAGTCAAAGTGGAGGTTCTCTCCTCCCTTCAGAGAAAGGTACCTCCTTCTTTGATGACCTGTTCTTTCCACTGAGATCTCACTCGCAGAGATCTTTTGCCAGAGTGTCTTGGCTTTCCATGCCTGAAATACTCTCATGGGCTTTTCAGCCAGATCTGAATGCCTTTAGGGCTGATTCTGAGGCCAGAGTGCTATTTAGGACATCTATGAGTCTGCTGGGTATCTCACTTCCCATGTTGGATCACTCTCCCCTTTATTTACTCCATCGGTTAGCATTAGCAGGTACTAGACTTGTCCATGTGCTCCCTTTGACTCCCAGTCCCTCCACCATGACCAACTGTGAACTGAAATTGATCACCTGGAACAGTGAGATGGCATTGGTACATGCCACCTCGATGGGATTGAATTGGAATCCCCTGGTATGCTTACAACTCCACCACTTGGGGCAAGTCAGCCTGAGCATGTCCCAGATGCTCCACTTTTGATCCAGCTTCCTGCTAACACTCCTGGGAATGCAGAGAAACATGGTCTAAATGCTTGGGCTCCTGCTACCCACATGTGAGGCCTGGATGGAATTCCAGGCTCCTGGCTTTGGCCTAAGGAGATGGAAGATCTCTCCCCTGTCTTTCTCTCTCCCTTTCTCTTTCTCTCTCTCTGTAACTCTGCCTTTGAAATAAATTAATAAATCTTCAAAAATTTTGTTGTTTCAAGAGCCTTTAACATTCTGCAAATTTTTAAGTAGCTCACCCAAAGGAGCTTTTGTAAATGTACATTATACTAACAACTATTTTATTAAATTTGTAATTTTAGCTAAAATATTTAAAGATAAGTATAATATTTAAAGATATTTAATAATAATAATATTAAAGATAATAATAAACTCATTACTAATTAAAATTTACATATTATTATCAAAAATAAATACATTTTCCAAAGAAAATGGCAACAAGGACACTGTGTTAAAGCTTTGCAAACATCTTTAAATTCTGAGTTAATAGGAAAAAGCTAGATTATAATATCTGTTTCTTCATTCACTCTGCATTTGTTGCTGTTTGAGTATATTAAGAAAGTCTGCTTCAAAAATTTAAGATAGAAAAGAGAGGCACTTTAATAGCCCTCACTGGTAGTTGTGGATGTTATTTTTGATATGATACCAAAAGTTAACAAGCGGTAACATTTTAAAATTACTTTCAATGTGGAATCTGCAATGTGGAAACTTCATATTCTGTTACATTAAAATCTATTGCTGCATGTTGCATCTGAATGGATCTTTTACTCATGTATGAATTTGCAGCATATACATTATTCATTTGTAAAATATTTCTTCACTGGGATATGAATACCTTTCAAATATTTACACATTTTATTATACAGTATTTTTTTAAAACCACATGCATTAATATCACCACCAACATAAAAGCAGAAAAGTAACTAGCAAAAATTGATCAATTCTCTGTAGCAGGGAAAAAGTTTTCCAAAATTCCAATTTTCACATGAAAGTTCAAATTTTTCCTTTGCAACAAATACAGCCAGTTGTTTTCCTTGAAGCAACAGGCTTAATTGAGAAAAATAATCTGACAAATACTCAAATCTGAATAAGTAAAGCTTGTCAGATTTTAAATGCCATGTTTTATAAGAATAAGAAAAATAAAAACAATAGCTAGGTAGAGAGCTGCAAACTCAAGCAATCACACATTGCTTCTTTTTCTTTGAATCTGCGATCTCATCTCCTTATGCGGTAGAAAGACCTTGTGGGATCTTTCTATTCACCACATAGAATATTAAAAGACATGTATGAAAGAGTTGAGATTTAATAAAATTAAAAATGTTTATACTTCATCAAGGTATCATTAAATAAAATCAGTTTCTGTTTATTGTTAATGTGTTGTTTATCACTAAACAACATGGTAGCTGCTAGGACATTTGTGGCTATTGTCTTGACTCATGCCAGCACCGTTCCGAACTCTACTGTCTTTTCTTCTATCAGTGCAATATGAAATGGGCAAATCGTGTTTTAGTATTCTTGTAAACAGTTTTTGATGTCCTAGGCCCCCTGAAAAAGTCTTGGGGATCTCCAGGGGTGGACAGGCTACACTTTGATAAAAAGCATGAATGTCAGTTTCTTCTCAAGATTCCATGTGAATATTATCTTGGGAACTTTGACAAAGACGTTCTCTGAGTCTCACTAAATCAGTCTCTGGCCTGGAGCCTTTACACATATGTATATATGTCAAATTAGGCATTTCTGATGCAGCCAGTGTAAGAATAACTAGTTTACAGGCCAACAATAAAAAGGGTGGAGGGAGAGATAACCTATTCCTTTGTGATAACTAAAGAAGAATACTTGGTTAAACTTTGCAGAAGCAATGTAATAATCTCCTATAGGCTTTTTAGTACTTCAACTTTTTATTTGCCTATTACTCCTGAAAAGCCTGATATATCTTTATAGATTCATAAAAATAAAGTTTCTTCATTGTATTTGGAAGATTTAGAGCCACGAACTTCAAAAATTTTTAACAAAACTCAAACAATTCTAACAATTCAATAATATGAATATAAAAGAATACACCTACAAATAGTAAGAGACATATTAGGACTACCCAACATAAGCAATGTTGATCTTTCAATGCTCCTTATTACAAAAGCGCATAGGTGTTTCTATCATACAAAATACATTAAAGTTTTCCAATTACTTGAAATAAGTATCATCTGTAAAATAAGAAGTTAAACTAGATGAATCTAAGGTCCACCAGACAACCTTTGGGAACAGAGTTTAGTCAGATTGTATGTAGTGAAGCAGATCCCCAACTGAATGGCATGAGGTTGAGAGAACCAGGAAAACATGTGTGCCTTCTTCACAAATTCTACCAATATCTGCAGAACACCCACTCGATGTTAAGAGCCCTGTTCATCTGACCCAGGACTTCAAGTAGACATTAGTTCTTAAAAACAAATTGTTGCTTTATGCCTTACTAATGCTAAAAGAGAAATTCTTGTTTATCCCCAACCATGAGTAAATCTGAAGCTTCCTTGGGGAAGCTGAACCAGTCTCAAGGAAGAGAGTAAGCAGGAAATGTGACAGTACCTTCCTTTTCAGGCACCTGGGACATTCAGTTTGTCAGACATTGAGTTTGATACTGAGACCTTGAATCGGATTTACTTTATCATATCCACTCTTTTTTGTGTGTGCCTTTTATAGATTTTTTATTTTCTTTCTCCCTCTACAGGAGTTCATCCATTTACTCTGGGTTGTGTCCTGGTAATTCATTGTAACTTGAAAATATCTAAGTTGAAACTGCATGTAATACACTTAACCAACCCAACATCCTAGTGTAGCAACACAGCATACCATAGAGAATCATCACTTTATCCTCGTGTTCCCATGGCACTGAGAGGCACAGCTCAAAATTCACTGCCTACTGTTTTGAGTGTTTTTTTAGGCTTAAATAACTCATGATTCTAGGCTTTCATAGCCCACAGAAGGAGATGGAGACTGACTTCTACAGAGACAGGTTGCTTTATTGAAGCAAAGAGGTGGTGACGGTCCCCAAGAGACTGGAAAAGACTGCTCGCAGGGCACAGGTGGTCTGGGTTTTTCTCTGCTTGCTGAGGGAGCTTGGCCCCGGGGGCTTTCCAGAAGTCTTAGAGGCTTTTCATGTTTTTCTGAGCTAGAGAGACAGATAGGCATGACCAGATCTCCCATTATGTGTGTGGGGGCGGTCTCTGATGGAAGGGAGGAATTGGGGAAGGGTGACATTCTTATGAGCCTTATTGTCCTTCATTCCAGACCCTATCTAGTTACTCCCTGATGAAAAGGGGCATAGATGTGGAGCGGGATCAATACTAAGAATTGAATTTATTGAAGGAGAGCATTCTTGTGTTGCTCCTATGAGGTGGCTTGATATAGCAGTCATCCGTTCCTGCAACAACCTGTGAAATAAGTTAATTATACATGACTGAGGATAAAGGTAGATATTTGAGACATTGCCCATGGTGGAAAAGATGGCCGAAATGAGGACAAAGAAGTAAATAGGAAAGAGAGTACAAGTTTATTTCCAGGAAGACAGGTGTGTGCCTGGTTGCCACAGAGAAAGAAGACTCCTATTTTTTTTTTAGTGTGTATGTGTTGGCAAGGAGTTGTGGGACATGGTTATTCTGGCCTGCTTCTAGTCATGGGCTCCCTCACACAGGGTTTAGGTCAAGGACTGTTCTGACTCTTTCTTTTTTTTTCTTTTTATTTATTTATTTATTTTTTATTTTTGACAGGTAGAGTTATAGAGAGTGAGAGAGTGAGAGAGAGAGAGAGAGAGAGAAAGGTCTTCCTTCCATTTGTTCACTCCCCAAATGGCCGCCACGGCCAGTGCTGCGCTGATCTGATGCCAGGAGCCAGGTGCTTCTTCCTGGTTTCCCACCCAGGTGCAGCAGCCCAAGCACTTGGACCATCCTCCACTGCCCTCCCGGGCCACAGCAGAGAGCTGGACTGGAAAAGGAGCAACCGGAACTAGAACCTGGTGCCCATATGGGATGCCAGTGCCCCAGGCGGAGGATTAATCAAGTAAGCCATGGCGCCAGCCCCTGTTCTTACTTTTTCAAGCTGCGTAGGGGTGAGGTAGGAACCTGTGGTCAAGACAGGGTTCCCTCAGAAGATGAACTCTCAAAGGGGCTGCAGTGCCAGCTCACAGAAATTGTCTCCATTCCAAGTTTTATGTGCATGGCCATCTAGGATCTCACTGCTTCAAGACTGGAGGAAATAGACTAACAGATTAAATATGCAGAGTCCAAAACAACGGACAGATTGTTATTAGAGGACCTACAAAAGTTGCTGTCCAAAACAGATGGACATTTTCCCATTGACAGGAAAACAGAAACTGACAGGAGGGGCTTGACAATAATAACTGGGGATTAAGGCATGGCCTGGTATGTGTGAGGTCCGTGCCTGTCTGCCTGAGGTCTACCTGAGGTCCACGCCTGTTACAATGAGCTGTTGGGAGAGACATCATAAAGTAGGTGTGAACCTCCTCAGGGAAGGCATGCTCATTTCCTAGCTGGCCTGGAAGGTCAGTATAGAATAGGCAGTTTCTGTGAAAGCAGGCTTACAGCTCTGCCTGCAGTGTTACTGATCCTAGGTTGTCCCACTGATGGCAGCAGTTGATTTGAAAGCTGGGCAGTGTGAAGGGTTCCTTCAGCTTAGGGAGGGCCAACAGGGTCTGCAGCACTGACCTGGGAGTCCTTAGATCCCGGGGCAGTTTTGTTTTTAGGGGGCCAGCTTTAGGCAGAGCTGAAAGGACCCATCAGATGCTGACTTCTGTCAGGACTGCTGACTGCCCGAAGCCCTGGGTTTCCGCATTGAAAACCAGTACCACTTGGGGTGCACTGGCTCTGTTGTGTCTCCTTCATGGCAGATCACTTTGTAAAGCTGTTATTAATTGGCCTGCCACTTATCCTTACATTGCTCTTGCCTAGCTCACTCCTCTACCTCCTGTTCTCAGTTAAAATAGACCACAGAGGAAGCCTTTAGGATGTCAGCCAAGGACGTATTTAATCTCATCCCTAATCTTTGGTGGTCTGAGCTAGAAGTCTGTGGTAATAAAAACTCAGCAGTTTCAAACAAACAGAACTTTAGGAGAGACAGAGAATACAAAGATTACCTCAATAGGTACAAAATTGAGGTCTCTTTTTTTCTGCCACCAAAATAGGAAATGAAAATCTTGAATATAAGAGTTAGCACATGAAATCATCTCATAACTTGGAACAATTTAAACAAAGAGCCGGTGCCGCGGCTCACTAAGCTAATCCTCTGCCTGCGGTGCTGGCACCCAGGGTTCTAGTCCCAGTTTGGGCACTGGATTCTGTCTCGGTTGTTCCGCTTCCAGTCCAGCTCTCTGCTGTGGCCCGGGAGGGCAGTGGAGGATGGCCCAGTTCCTTGGGCCCTGCACCCGCATGGGAGGCCAGGAGGAAGCACCTGCCTCCTGGCTTCGGCTCGGCGCAGCACTGGCTGCAGGGTACCGGCCATTTGGGGGGTGAAACAATGGAAAAAGGAAGACCTTTCTCTCTCTCTCCCTCTCTCTCTCTCTCTAACTCTGCCTGTCCAAAAAAAAAAAAAAAAGTCAGAACTATGGAAGAGAAGAGAGCCTAAGGGAGCTGGCTAGGAAATTGATAAAGAGTCACTAGTTAAAATCTATGAAAATGAGATACTGTAGTATTTCAAAATTAGATGTTAAGACCATTTTAAAATATTTACTAAAATATTTTATAAACCTTGTTGCTTTAACAGATGATCAGATTTGAATTTTATGTCAATCAAATGAAAATAAATTGATAGTTTTTTCATCCAAAAATTCTTTCTTTTATAATTTTCTGTGGCTTCCTCACACCTTCTGCAACTTATTTAAATTTTTATCTTCTCTATTCCAGTCTAAAGTAAATTAGACATTAGGGCAAATTCTTACCCAAGAATGCAGCCTTCTTTGGAGTGAATTTTTATGGGACTTTGCCTATGCCAAAGACTTGCAGAGCTTTCCCAATGTTCTTCTCTAGTAATTTGATGCTATCAGATCATAGATTTAGATCCATTTTAAGTTGATTTTTGTATAAGTGTAAGGTAGGGTTCTTATTTCATACTTCTGCATGATTTGAAGGGTACAGAGTTCTGGGTTGACAGCTTTTTACTTTCAAAACTTAGACTAAATTTCTCTATTCTCTTCTTGCTTGTAGGGATTCTCACGGGAAATCAGCTATGAGTCAAAATGGAGATCCTCTGGCAGTAATCTGGTGTTTCTCTCATGTACGTTTTAGAATCTTTCTTTCTGTTTGTTGAAAATTTGACTGCAATGTGGCATGATGAACACCTCTTCAGGCCATGTCTATCAAGAGTTCTATGTGCTTCTGTGCTTCCTATTCTTGGATGTTCCTTTCTTTCTCCAAAATATGGAACTTTTCTATTATTTCATTAAATAAGCCTTCTAATTCATTCTTCCACACCTTCAGAAACTCCTATGACCCGTATGTTGGGCCACTTGATAATATCCCATAAATCTCCAACACAGAATTTGTCTAAATTTTCCTCCTTTTCCTTTTCCTCCTTCTTCTTGGTCTGAATGAGATATTTTCAAAAATCTGTCTTCTACTTGGAATGTTATTTCTCCTACTTCACCAAGGCTGTTGTTAAAGCATTCCACCATATTTTTTTTTTATTTGACATATTCAATTCTTCATTCCTAATATTTCAGTTTGATTTCTTTCTTTTTTTATTTATTTGTCAGATAGAGTTAGTGAGAGACAGAGACAGAGAGAAAGGTCTTCCTTCTGTTGGTTCACCCCCCAAATGGCCACTATGGCCGGAGCTATGCGGATCCAAAGCCAGGAGCCAGGTGCTTCTCCCTGGTCTCCCATGTGGGTGCAGGTGCACAAGAACTTGGGCCATCCTCCACTGCCTTTCTGGGCCACATCAGAGAGCTGGACTGGAAGAGGAGCAACCGGGACTAGAGCCTGTGCCCAGATGGGATGCCGGCACCACAGGTGGAGGATTAACCAAGTGAGCCATAGCGCCAGCCCTAGTTTGATTTCTCTTCAAATATCTCATCAATATCTCAATCTCGTGACAATTTTTCATCCATGCCATTTATGGATTTCTTTAATTCATGTGTTTGTTTCTTATTGCTTGTGAGTAATCCTATGATCATCCCTTTGAATATTTTTTTGGGCTTTCATCAATCTCTTCATCTTCACATTTCATATTGAAAGGTTATTGTGTTCCTCTGGGAGACTCATATTGTCTTCCTTGTACTTATTTCTTGTATTTCTGCGTTTATTTTAGGCATTCAGGGAAATACGTGTTGGCTATCTCCTCTGATGTGTTTTATTTTGAACTACACCCCTGTGGCTTAAGGTAGTATCTGCCCATTCAGTGAATTTCCAGAGGCATGTGCTTCATGGGGCCAGGGAACTCTGGTCAGTGCTCAAGGTGGAGTGAGAGTCCATGTTGCTATCCAAGTTGGGTGTGGTAGATCTCTGTTGTCAGCGTGTGGGAGGGTATGATCCCTCCTGTCAGTTTAATCACAACCTCATTTCATCTCTTCCAAGGTGATCAATGGCCAGGGTTAGCTGACAGTGAATACAATCCCCATCCACGCTGCCACATGACTTGTGCAAAGAAATTTTGTGGTCATCAGTGTGAGTAAGGAACCCTCTGCATTGACCCACCCCAGGCCATCTGGGAGCTCTGAAAATCTAACAACGGACACAATGATTGCCCGGTGACCCAGCTACACTCTGTAACGTGTTGTGCAGTCACAGAATTCCCACAGTCATAGCACACAAATCTCCCACAGTCATGGGGCACAGAGGATCCCTTCTCTGCCCTTCAAGCCTGCCCTGTATGCAGAGAGAGCAGAGACATTCTCAAAGCCAGTTGCCTGGGTGCTCTGCTTTGGCAATTCGAACCCAAGAGTCTTGTCACATGTTGAGAGGATAGGAGCACCTCACAGTCTTAATTGAGTGCCCTGCTCCCTGTCGACCCCAATCTGACTCGAAGTTAGTGGGGAATGCAGATTTTTCCCACTGGAAAATTCCTGGGTCAGATGCATACTGGAGCCTCTGCAGCCTCTGTTGGTGTCAAGATGGCACCGTCTACCCACACGTTGCTGGGCATACTTGCAGGGAGATGGGGAAAAAGAAACCTGCTTTTCCCTCAGTGGCATAGGTGGGTTCCTTCCTTCTGCTAGGTTTCCAGGCCTGTTCAAAATCATAGTGGTCCACAAGGTACTCCTATAGGCAGTATCACCAGTTGCAACAATCTGTTTTCACCTCATTCTCAGATGCTGATGTCTCCTCCAAATCCCCGCTATGCGAATCATGTGCGCTGTGTCAGCTTGCTGCTGTGTGGCTGCACCTTCCAAACTATTCCACAGCATCCCTCTCCCTTCTGTAGAATTTCCACTGCAAACTTTTCTCCAACACTTCCCTGGGAAAGCACTGCTTCCACCTTTGGCCCTTCTTCTGTTATCTTCCTCTAGTCAAAATGTCTTTCCCCTATTCAGCCATCTTGGGATCATCTGCTTTCTAAAATTTATGTTATTTATTTGAAGGGCAGAGTTACAGAAATAAAGAGGCAGAAACAGAGAAAGGGCTTCCATCGATGGTTCACTCCCTAATTGGCCACACCAGCCAGGGCTGGGCCAGACTACCAAAGCCAGGAGCCAGGAGCTTCTTACATGTCTTGCACATGGGTGCAGGGGCCCAAGGATTTTGACCATCGTCTGCTGCTTTCTGAAGTACATTAGTGGGGAGTTGAGTTGGAAGTGGAGCAACTGGGACTTGAAACCATGTCCATATGGCATGCTAGTGTCTCAGGCAGCAGCTTTACCTGCTATGCCACAATGCAGGCCTCAATCAGATTTTCATTCAACATTTTTTCTCTCTAAAGAGTTTTTATTTTTTTAACTTTTTTATTTTTTGCCATATTTTGTTTATTTTTTAGTGTGACAGCAATTTTATTTTTTATTTGAAATACATATTATTTTCTTTCTTTTTTCCTTTTTCTATGATTTTTAACTTTTATTTAACAAATATAAATTTCCAAAATACAACCTTTGGATTATAGTGGCTTTTCCCCCCATAACCTCCCTTCTACCCGCAGCCATCCCATCTCCCACTCCTTCTCCCATCCCATTCACATCAAGATTCATTTTCAATTACCTTTGTATACAGAAGATCAATTTAGTATATACTAAGGAAAGATTTCAACAGTTTTCACCCACACAGAAACACAAATACTGTTTGAGTACTAGTTATGCCATTAATTCACATTGTACAACACATTAAGGACAGAGATCCTACATGGGGAATAAGTGAACAGTGACTCCTGTTGTTGATTTAACAAGTGACACTCTTATTTATGACATCAGTAATCACCTGAGGCTCTTGTCATAGCTTCCAAGGCTATGAAAGCCTCTTGAGTTCACCAACTCCGATCATATTTAGACAAGACCATAGTCAAAGTGGAAGTTCTCTCCTCCCTTCAGAGAAAGGTACCTCCTTCTTTGGTGGCCCATTCTTTCCACTGGATCTCACTCACAGAGATAGTTCATTTAGGTCACTCATTTTTTTGCCACAGTGTCTTGGATTTCCATACCTGAAATACTCTCATGGGCCTTATAGCCAGATCCGAATGCCTTAAGGGCTGATTCTGAGGCCAGAGTGCTGTTTAGGACATCTGTGATTCTATGAGCCTGCTGTGTATCCCACATCTTATGTTGGATTGATCTCTCTCTAAACAGTTTTTTAACACATTAAAATTTTCCAAATGTTTAATATCTATGAAAATGTCTCTAACTATCTTTGCAACTTTATTGCAAATTTCTTGATGTAAAAGTCAAGATCACAAATTGCCCATCTAAGAGAATATTAAATCTGTCTGGCTACTAAATGTGCTTTTATAAATCCAATTAACCCATAAACACTTTGTAAATAGAAGGATGACAGAGAACAAAGAGGAAACATAACACTGAATAATTTTTTCCTAGGAAAGAAAATTGATAAATATTGGATTTCAATTTTGGGAAGAAAATGATACAGCCCTTGTAATTATTTTTTAAGAAAATTCAAAATGATTTCCTATACCCAAGATTTCCTCCCTACAGAGGTGCACTATGCCCTCACCCTTGACCCCATGTTACCACAGGCTCCTGGGTCCACCTTAACCTAAGCTCTACAGCCTCAGGTCTTTTGTAGCTGTGCATCTCAGTGTCCCTGAGCCAGTATTTCCACTCTATTAATAGATTTTATATCCCAAAACACAGTTCTTACCAGCTCTGAGAGTCTCTCTTGGACTGTTAATTATTTTCAAAAATACAATTACAATTATATTTTGGTATAACTTCACAATTGCATAGATTTTTACAGTTACTCATCCTCATTTTTTTTAAAAAAAATGTTCTATTATCTTAATGGAGAGTTTTTAAAATGCATGGATTTTCAGATTCTCATTTTTGAGGTAACTTCAAAAAAACTCATGGAAAATGGAGTTAAAAGACATTTATTGAGGTATACAAACTTTGAAATCTGTGCATACAAGGAATTGTCAAACACTTCCTGGAAAATGTGTAGTATGAAAAACTACATATGAATTTCACATTTTTCATTAAATTAGCTTAATTTTAATTCTATTCTTATATAAACCATTCTCATATTTTCTTATGGAGTAATACCTTGTAGTTATTTACTGAAGGAAAATAAATAATAAATATAGTTTAGTTAGCATGTAATTTTTCTTATAGAATTGATTTTCAAAGATTTTTGTGTAAACAACTAATGATGAAGAATTCTTACTCTTTAAGTCTTAATACAAGATTGGAAGTGTTTAACTGACTTAAATTTAAAATATTTTATATATTTGTCTAGAATAAAATTTTGTATCAAAGATATATGAGTTATTCCCCATATTAAAATGCTTAAAATGCCATGCTGGGCACCAAGCCAAAAATTGTTATTCTATATCTTTTTATACTCAGGATGCCTAAATGTAGTTCTATTCTCATAAAAACATGTATTACATTAGTATGAATGTATTTGCGAAGAAAGAAAATTTCTATGTTTTTAGCCAGAATAAATGTATTCTACTTGAGGACATCCATGGATTGTCCTCAGGATTATATCTTTATTCTTGCCAAGAATAGTGGAAAAAAGCAACATATTCTAGAGATTTGGATTATTTCCCTTCACAAGAAGAGGAGAAAAGAGGAACGAAGTGGCGAGATCCATGATGCTTTGGAAAGGAGATCATAAAGTGTGTCTGCAGTGGCAGCTTTATTAGACACTTGTAAGAGAAACATAATTTTTGATGCAGCCACCAACCCTGAAGTTATGAAAGGGTGACCTGTAGGGGTTGATTATACATATTACTGCTGTTAAATTATCCATGAAAGAGAAGAAAATATTTGCATCTTTCTGCCAAAGTCATCTTGCACACTGCTGTTTGCAGAGTGTAGACAGTGAAGTAGATAATCATGCTCTCTAGAAAAAAAATTGAGTAAAGATCATTCTCAAAATGAAGTGTAGAACAGTTTTCAGCAGCTCAGGCAATGTGCCTGTCCCACCCAGCTGGGAAGAATCTCCCCTCTTCGGATGGGCAGAGCATGTATACTAAGTGGGTTTGGGACCCAAGTTGACATCTTTGTAGAGCAACCTTCTATCTGTCAGCAATACTGACATATTTTAGTGTGTCTGAGATCATAGTGTCTCTTAATGGAATCTCATGATTGCCGATGAAGAAACTGTGACATAGTTATCATTCCTGCTTATGCACAAACTTGGTCATATATTTGTAACTTCAATTTAGTGTTTCTATAATGATTTATTTAATTCTTTTTGTATTTGAAAGAATTGGAGAGGGAGAGGGAAAGGGGGAGGGAGAGAGAGAGAGAGAGAGAGAATGAGAATCTTCCATCTGCTGGAAGAAACTTTTTTCTTTCAATTATCTTATGCATATTGGTGACGCTCTCCTTTACATTACAGTAGAAAAATATACATTCCACTCTCACAATGAGAAGGTAAAAACACCAAAGTCAAACATCTCCATATTCCTTTTGAAATTCTTGAGCAATTTTATTTATATTTCTATTAAAACCCTCAAACTTGTGGTTGTCTGAGCCCCTGAAGTTGACATGAAAATAAAGGTACATGATGGCTTTCTCCAGGACTTCTCTGTCAATAATGAGTTAAATGACTCTATTGGAATCACACTATTCTCAAAGTCCTAATTGAGAGAATATTTCAGTGTTTAAATGTCAAAATCATCTCTTTTTGGAACTTCAAAGAAGATCTCTGTTGAACATAAGAAATACCTCAGCAATAAATAAATTTATAACTGGTTTCTTGAGTTAAACGAGGAAAGTTCCATTCAGTAATCTCAAATATTATATAAGTCGCTTTCTATTTAGATTCGGATGTAGATAAAACAAATAGCTCTGTAAACATCAGGAATTTTGAGATTTTTTTTAACTTTCATTAGGTAAATATAAATTTACAAAGTACAGTTTATGGATTACAATGGCTCCCCCCCATAACTTCCCTCCCACTTTCACCACTCCCATCTCCCGCTCCCTCTCCCATTCCATTCACATCAAGATTCATTTTCAATTATCTTTGTATACAGAAGATCAATTTAGTATATATTAAGTAAAGATTTCATCAGTTTGCACCCACACAGAAACACTGTTTCAATACTAGTTATAGTGTTACTTCACATTGGACAACACATTAAGGACAGAACCCACATGAGGAATAAGTACACAATGACTTCTGTTGTTGACTTAATAATTTGACACTCTTGTTTATGGCGTCAGTAATCTCCCTAGGCTCTAGTCATGAGTTGCCAAGGCTATGGAAGCCTTTTGAGTTCGCTGACTTCGATCTTATTCAGACAGGGTCTTAGTCAAAGTGAAAGTTCTCTCCTCCCTTCAGAGAAAGGTATCTCCTTCTTTGATGGCCCCGTTCTTTCCATTGGGATCTCACTTGCAGAGATCTTTCATTTAGGTCTTCTTTTTTTTTTTCCCAGAGTGTCTTGGTTTTCCATGCCTAAAATACTCTCATGGGCTCTTCAGCCATATCCAAATGCCTTAAGGGCTGATTCTGAGGCCAGAGTGCTATTTAGGACATCTGCCATTTTATGAATCTGCTGTGTATCCCGCTTCCCATGTTGGATCCTTCTCTCCCTTTTTTATTCTATCAGTTAGTATTAGCAGACACTAGTCTTGTTTGTGTGATCCCTTTGAGTCTTAGACCTATCAGTGTGATCAATTGTGAACTAAAGTTGATCACTTGGACTAGTGAGATAGCATTGGTACATGCCACCTTGATGGGATTGTATTGGGATGCCTTGGCATGATTCTAACTCTATCGTTTGGGGCAAATCCGATTGAGCATGTACCAAATTGTACATCTCCTCCCTCTCTTATTCCCATTCCTATATTTAACAGGAATCACTTTTCAGTTAAAATTTAAACACCTAAGAATAATTGTGTGTTAATTACAGAGTTCAACCAACGGTACTAGAACAAAAAAAATACTAAAATGCATAAAGTATTACATTGTTCATCAACAGTCAGGACAAGAGCTGATCCAGTCACTGTTTCTCATAGTGTCCATTTCACTTCAACAGGTTTCCCCTTTGTGCTCAGTTAGTAGTCGCCAATCAGGGAGAACATATGATATTTGTCCCTTTGGGTCTGGCTTAATTCACTCAGTATAATATTTTCCAGATTCCTCCATCTTGTTGCAAATGACCGGGTTTCATTGTTTTTGACTGCTGTATAGGATTCTATAGAGTACATGTCCCATAATTTCTTTATCCAGTCTACTGTTGATGGGCATTTGGGTTGGTTCCAGGTCTTAGCTATTGTGAATTGAGCTGCAATAAACATTAACGTGCAGACAGCTTTTTGTTTGCAAATTTAATTTCCTTTGGGTAAATTCCAATGAGTGGGATGGGTTGGTTGTATGGTAGAGTTATATTCAGGTTTCTGAGGAATCTCCAGACTGACTTCCATAGTGGCTTAACCAGTTTGCATTCCCACCAACAGTGTCCCTTTTTCCCAACATCCTCCCCAGCATCTATTGTTGGTAGATTTCTGAATGTGGGCCATTCTAACGGGGGTGAGGTGAAACCTCATTGTTGTTTTGATTTGCATTTCCCTGATTGCTAGTGCTCTTGAACATTTTTTCATGTGCCTGTTGGCCATTTGGATTTCTTCTTTTGAAAAATGTCTATTGAGGTCCTTGGCCCATCTCTTAAGTGGGTTGTTTGTTTTGATGTTGTGGAGTTTCTTGATTTCTTTGTACATTCTGGTTATCAACCCTTTATCTGTTGCATAGTTTGCAAATATTTTTTCCCATTCTGTCAGTTGTCTCTTCACTTTCCTGACTGTTTCTTTTGCAGTACAGAAACTTCTCAATTTGATGCAATCCCAAATGTTAATCTTGGTTTTGACTGCCTGTGCTTCTGGGGTCTTTTCCAAGAAGTCTTTGGCAGTGCCTATATCTTGCAGGGTTTCTCCAATGCTCTCTAATAATTTGATGGTATCGGTTCATAGATTTAAGTCTTTAATCCATGTTGAGTGAATTTTTGTGTAAGGTGAAAGGTAGGGATCTTGTTTCATGATTCTGCACGTGGAAATCCAATTTTCCCAGCACCATTTATTGAATAGACTGTCCTTACTCCAGGGATTGGTTTTGGATACTTATTCAAATATAAGTTGGCTGTAGATGTTTGGATTGATTTCTGGTGTTTCAATTCTGTTCCATTGTTCTATCCATCTGTTTTTGTACCAGTACCATGCTGTTTTGATAACAACTGCCCTGTAGCATGTCCTGAAATCTGGTATTGTGATGCCTCCAGCTTTGTTTTTGTTGTACAGATTGCTTTAGCTATTCGAGGTCTCTTGTGCCTCCATATGAATTTCAGCATCATTTTTTCCATATCTGAAAAGAAGGTCTTTGTTATCTTGATTGGTATTGCATTGAGTGTATAAATTGCTTTTGGGAGAATGGGCATTTTGATGATACTGATTCTTCCAATCCATGAGCATGGAAGATTTTTCCACTTTTTTGGTATCCTCTTCTATTTCTTTCTTTAAGGTTTTGTAATTTTCATCGTAGAGATCTTTACCGTCCTTGGTTAAGTTTATTCCAAGGTATTTGATTGTTTTTGTAGCTATTGTGAATGGGATTGATCTTAGAAGTTCTTCCTCAGCCATGGCATTGTCTGTGTATACAAAGGCTGTTGATTTTTGTGCAATGATTTTATATCCTGCTACTTTGCCAAACTCTTCTATGAGTTCCAATAGTCTCTTAGTAGAGTTCCTTGGGTCCCCTAAATAATCATATTATCTGCAAAGAGGGATAGTTTGAGTTCTTCCTTCCCAATTTGTATCCCTTTAATTTCTTTTTCTTGCCTAATAGCTCTGGCTAGAACCTCCAGAACTATATTGAATAGCAGTGGTGAGAGTGGACATCCCTGTCTGGTACCAGATCTCAGTGGAAATGCTTCCAACTTTTCCCCATTCACTAGGATGTTGGCCGTGGCTTTTTCATAAATTGCTTTGATTATATTGAGGAATGTTCCTTCCATACCCAGTTTCATCATAGAAGGGTGTTGTATTTTATCAAATGCTTTCTCTGCATCTATTGAGATAATCATATGGTTTTTCTTCTGCAGTCTGTTAATGTGGTGTATCACATTGATTGTTTTGCACACATTGAACAATCCCTGCATACCAGGGATAAATCCCACGTGATCTGGGTGGATGATCTTTCTGATGTGTTGTTGCATTCTATTGGTGAGAATTTTATTGAGGATTTTTGCATCTATGTTCATCAGGGATATTGGTCTGTAATTCTCTTTCAATGCTGCATCTTTTTCCTCTTAGGAATTTCAGGTGATGCTGGCTTCATAGAAAGAATTTGGGAGGATTCCCTCTTTTTCAATTGTTCTGAATAGTTTGAGAAATTGGAGTTAGTTCTTCTTTGAATGTCTGGTAGAATTCAGCAGTGAATGCATCTGGTCCTGGGCTTTTTTTTTTTTTTTTTTTTTGAGGTTTATATCCTGAAATGTCTTTCTCTATTGTGATATTCCCCTAGACAGAAGATGGCCTCAACTGAGAACTTAGAATCAAGATTGATGATGCCTCACACTCATCAGGAAAGTACAGGAAAAGTTATTACTCCAGTAAAAAGCTCTGTGGGGAGAGGGAAGCTCTCCCTCAGAGATCAAGGACAGGAGACAGGCTTGGGATTTTTATGGTGGTAACATGGAGCTGCCAGAGAGTTCTCCTGCATGGTTGGAACTTCCACTTGCACCAAAGGAGGGAGCTTCTGGGCCTTCTTCTCTACAGGTTCACCTGTGGGGCAGAAGGGGAAAAAGCGGGGGTGAGGCACAAAAAGTGTCCACAGTGAAACTTGAAAGCAGGGACTCAAACTCTGTTGCACTTTCCCCAAACTATATCTCAAGTTCTCAGCACAGTCTCTTCAGGTTGACCAGCAATACTTTGTTCTGCATAGAGATGGCTCTTCGCTTTTTCCTTCCTGAGACCAGTGGCTTATAGTTACATTTCTATCAATCAGGGCCCCAACAGGAATACAAATACCATAGGAGGTAGGCCAAAAGAAGGACTGTATGATAACCAACTAGTTAAAAAGTTCTAGGAATCACTGAGAAAACAATCAGCAGTTGATTAGGGAAACCAGAAGACAGACTAAAAAGTATTCTTTTCTCTCTCTCTATCCCTCTCCTCTCTCTCTCTCTCTCTCTCCAGTCAGTTAAAGAAGATCACACACACACACAGAGGGAAAGAGAGAGAGAATCTTCCATCTGTTGGCTCACTCCACAGATGGCCTCAACGAACAGCACTGGGCCAGGATCTTCAGCCAGGTCTCCCCAATGGATGCAGGAGGCCAAGGACTTGGGTCATCTTCCACTGCTTTTCCCAAGCCATTAGCAGGGAGCTGAATCAGAAGTGGAGCATCCCAGAACACAAACCAGCTTTACCTACTACACCACAATACTGGCCCCCATCTTATACTGCCTTAAGTTTTGTCATTTTTAGAAGAGATTAGAGAGTATGCAGTCACAACAAGGAACCTGGAACCACGCAGAGCTGGAACTATGGCAAAGGTCACCTGTGGGTAGAGAAACTGTGGAAGTAATGTTTCCTACCATGCAGCTAGAACCAGACAAAGGCAAAGACTTTGCCAGAGATGCCAACCTAGCAAGGGACAAAGATGGATTTTCTGTGAAGCCACTGACACTCAGGGCTCCTAAAAGTGATTTAGTGGTATCTTTACATGGGACTGAGTTTGGAAGTTTTTAAGAGTGAGAAATTTAGCAGGCCCATTCAATGAAAATGTGCTTTATGAAAAACTATGCACAGATTTCAAAATATTTTTGCATCAAACTAAACACACTTTTAATTCCAGTTTCTACAAAGGTTAGAAACCCCTCATATTAACTATAATTGATGAAAACATTTCTCTGTTCCTACACTTGCTTCATGCCACGTGGCATGGAAGTGCTTGTCAGAATTTTGGTCCATCTAAAGGAAAGTTGAGGTGGGTATACCATGAATGAGGTTTCAGGGAGATGGCAATGATGTTTCCAATCACCTTCATGGAGAGGTAAGCTACTGCCAGCTACCCTAGAGTAAGATTGGCTTCTAAGTACATTTTTAACAGCCTCTGCTCCAACTCTGCTACTGAGTTCTCTGATGTCGTAAGGAAAAGGATTCCTATATATGAAAGTTTCTAGGATGCCCAGCACCATTTTTATAGTTTATGGAAAAGAAATTGCATTTTATGCATTTGGAAAAATTATTCTAATCAATCATAGAAAATTTGAAGAAAATTATGTTGCTATTGTCTTAAAAGAACAGAAATTCTCTTCTTTCAGGAATATAGTTAATTATGCTATGGACATGTTTATACATGTTCAATACATTTTTATAAAAATTATATAACATAGCACAAACAATCAAAATTCCTGTGTTCTTAGCACTCAGATTTGTGGCAGGAACACAAATGGCCGAAATGTTTGCATGTAAAATCACATACTTTATACATCTCAACTATCAATAATAAAAGAACATTTTTGGTAACATGCTAGGGGAAAGACTGTACTGTTTTGGTAAAATATTACAAAATCATTGTCAGGTGAAGAAGTGATTAAAAAGCATTGAGTCAATATTTACAGGAAAAGAAAATGTTAAAGGTGTTTATTCATCTTGTTTTTGATATTGTCATAATTGCCAGTTTTTTAACTTATTAAGTGATTTCTCTTCCCAAATAAATACTGACTTTCATATCTAAATTTTATTTGTTATTTTTTATTCTTTTTCTTAAGCAGGGTTCAAAATTGCATAAACTCCAGGTCCCAACAAAATTTTATCCATCTTTGCTGGAAGAAAATTCAATGATCTTTGCCTTCCTCCTGCTCCCAAGCTCCCATTTATAATCCCCAAGGACTGACTGCAAATAGACTGAAGAAGTCAGCCGCTGAGATGCACAGTAGCCCCCTGAGTCACAGAGCAGTGCTGGAGAAGGGCAGTGAGGGGGAAGAATCCAGGAGGAAAAAGAAGCAGCCAACACCACCTCTCAATTGCAAACCATGCTTAGGAAATCTCTTTCTGACTCCCCCCTGTCTCTCCTGGATTAGGTATACGTATTGGCCCCCCCAAAACTCCCCCCTTGTTCCCCTCCTTGCTCTATTAAATGTCTAAATTAATGCACAAACTCAATTTCTGGTTGAGTTCAGGGTGAACTGACCCATTTCATTAACTCCCTTTGTCAGATCCAAATGGCATGTTTATTAAAAAAATTCAGTACTTTCCTGAGTTATAATGGCCCTAAATTAAAAAAAAAATCCTGAGTTATAGTGGCCCTAAATTAAAAAAATTTAAAAAATAGTTAGCTGAGCACCAAAGGGCCTACATTTCCTAAAACGAGTCCTATGAACTCTGGAACATCATGAGCACATTTGCAATGTCTTAATACCTCATAAAAAGAATCTTTTCAGGACAAAAGTAAACAGAAAAAGCTGTTCTGCTTAATTTTATGGCTCCCAAGTGTGTTTAGAGATGGTCAGGAAATCTGTGTCCTTGTTCATTTTCTGTGTACATATTCAAACAAATGCCAGAAAAATAAGTGAAAAAAGATGTTTCACTACCAAAGAATCCATGTATCTGTGATGAACTTGCCATTTTAACCACTGGTGGTTATGAACAATGTAGTGGTGAGAGTTTAATATAAAATAACATTGACTTTATGGAATGGAATTAAAATACACAACATTTTTTTTTAACTTTTATTTAATGAATATAAATTTCCAAAGTACGGCTTATGGATTACAATGGCTTCCCCCCCATACCATCCCTCCCACCCGCATCCCTCCCCTTTCCCACTCCCTCTCCCCTTCCATTCATATCAAGATTCATTTTTGATTCTCTTAATATACAGAAGATCAGCTTAGTATACATTAAGTAAGGATTTCAACAGTTTGCTCCCACACAGAAACATAAAGTGAAAAATAATAGATGATTTTTTAAATGATGATGAAATCAGATCAGACCTATTGTCATGTTTAATCCCAGTGAGAGTCAAGTTGGGAGTTGAGAATTTCTTTCTTTCTTTCTTTCTTTCTTTCTTTTTTTTACAGAAGATCAGTTTAGTATACATTAAGTAAAGATTTCAACCGTTTGCACCCCCATAGAAACACAAAGTGAAATATACTGTTTGAGTACTCATTATAGCATTAAATCTCAATGTACAGCACATTAAGGACAGAGATCCTACATGAGGAGTAAGTACACAGTGACTCCTGTTGTTGACTTTACCAATTGACACTCCTGTTTATGGCATCAGTAATCTCCCTATGCTCCAGTCATGAGTTTCTAAGGCTATGGAAGCCCTCTGAGTTCTCCGACTCTTATCTTGTTTAGACAAGGTCATAGTCAAAGTGGAGGTTCTCTCCTCCCTTCAGAGAAAGGTACCTCCTTCTTTGAAGACCTGTTCTTTCCACTGGGATCTCACTCACAGAGATCTTTTGCCAGAGTGTCTTGGCTTTCCATGCCTGAAATACTCTCATGGGCTTTTCAGCCAGATCCGAATGCCTTTAGGGCTGATTCTGAGGCCAGAGTGCTGTTTAGGACATCTGCCATTCTATGAGTCTGCTGAGTATCTCGCTTCCCATGTTGGATCACTCTCCCCTTTATTTATTCTATCGGTTAGTATTAGCAGGTGCTAGACTTGTTTATGTGCTCCCTTTGACTCTTAGTCCTTTCATTATGATTAATTGAAAATACACAACATTCTTTAATCAATGAATACCATAAGTAAAAACTCTAGTTTCTTGTGAATCATGTTTAAAATTGTGACTATGTACCTATTTTAATGCCCTCATTTCAAAGGGATTTTTCAGTGTTGAGGACAAAGAATGAAAGATGCCAATATCTTTTAATAGTGATTAAATTTCGATGTTGCTTCAAATAGGAGCTATAACACTGAGATAGAGAAAGCTTTCATACAAATATAGTTAAAACCTTAAAACTTTCAGTGTGCTAACATCAATATTTTTCTCTTTTTTTAAATCAGCAAAATTAAAACCAAATAATATTAACTGATTATCTCCAGGTTACTAAGCTACCAAGTGATGGACTCGGAATTAAGAAAAACCAAGTATTTCCTTTTTGCCAATATACAGCTGCTTACGTAGAATAAGCATTAAAAATTGAATGTTTGTTGTATAAATATAACTTGTCCTCAGGGAGTGTCATTAAAATCCTACTTTTAAAAAAAATTCTCAAAAGGTCAAGAGACAAAATTAGTGACATTTTTACATAGTCCTCAATTCATTTCTCTCAGGGACTATGATTATGCATAGAGTGGACACCTACCATTCTTGTGGGATTTAATTATAAGCTTTTGAGACCCCAGTTCTGTCTTTATTTGTCAAGACTCAAAATGCTGCCTGAGCTTTTTTGTTTTAATTCAATTTCTCTAAACCTACGCTTTCAACCACATGCAACAGAATTATCCAGGGACTCTAGCAATTAGGCTGGAGGTGGGAAAAAAGATGCTGATTAGAATGGAAAAATGAAATTATCAGATTAAATGATATTGCGTACAAAATGTTAATTATTAAAAGTAGTCCATGAAAAAGATCAGCAGTAATTAATGAGCTCAGCAACATCACAGGGTACAAGATTCAAAAATAAAAATCAAATGTATTTCTACACACTAGCAATGACAAAATATTATGAAAAAAACCATTTATAATAACATCAAAAATTATAAGACATCTGAGTATAAATTTAACAAAAAATGACTTTTACACTAAAATTGGAAAATATTATTAATAGAAAGTAAAGAGCTAATTAGCTGGAAAGACATTGTATGTTCACCAATCACAAGATGTGATATTGTTAAGATGGCAGTCTTCTACATATTGAGCTGTAGATACAAAGAAATTCCAACCAAAATCCCTGCTAGCTTCTTCATAGATTGACAAGATAATTCTTACATGTATATGGAATTTCCAAAATCCCAGAATAAAAATCAATTTATAAAAATAGCACTAACTACGTTGTAGGACAACACTTCCCAGTTTCAGAAGTTAGCACAGATGTAAAATAATCACAGAGTATGATGCTGGCCTAAACATTAATGTAATAGAGAGTCTTGAAAGTAAGCTTTGTATTTGAGGCAGTTGAGTTTCAGCAAAGTTGCCAGGACAATTCTATGGGGGAAAAATAATATTTTCAACAAATAATGGTGGGACTATCAGTCGTCTACATGAAGAGAGATGAAGTTGGACTCATAGCACGTATTATATGCAAAAGAAAAACTCAGTGATGGATCATAAAAATAAGAGTCCAAATTATAATTTAAAAAAAAAGTAAATCATGACATTCAGTTAGACATGCTTTCTTGGATGTTACACCAAAAACCCAGGCAACAAAAGAGAATAAAGATGAATTGGATTAAGTTAAAAAAAAATAAAAAAGAGTGGTCGATATTTGACCTAACAATTAAGATGGCTCCATACCTTATCAAAGTGCCTGAGTTCAAGTCCTGATTCTTACTTCCAATTTTAGCTTCCTACTAATGCACACCCAGGGAGGCAGCAGGAGATGGCTCAAGTAGCTGGATCCCTGCCACCCACATGTGGGACATGTACTGATTTCCAAGCTCCTAGATTTAGCCTGGTTCAGACTGAGCTGTTGCAGACATTGGGAGGTCCATCGGCAGATGGGAATTCACTCTATTTCGTTTTTTCTCTCTTTTTCTCTGTATCTGCCTCTCTGTCTGTCTCTCTCATTTTCTCTTTGCCTCTCCAATAATGTAACCAAACAACAAACAAGTAAATAGCATTTTGACTTCCATAGCCACCATTGGTATGCAGAAAGACAATTCATAAAAAGGTGAAGTAAATATTTGCAAATCATATATTAGATAAGGGAATTCTATCCAGAATATATAAAGACCAGCAGAATATATAAAGACCTTGATAATAAAGTGAGAGATAACTAATTAAAATCTGGGTAAATAATTTAAATATTTCAAAGAAGTAATAAAAATGACCAACCAGCACGTGAGAAGATGTTCAACATGGCCAGCACTGCGGCTCACTAGGCTAATCCTCTGCCTTGCGGCGCCGGCACACCGGGTTCTAGTCCCAGTCAGGGCGCCGGATTCTGTCCCGGTTGCCCCTCTTCCAGGCCAGCTCTCTGCTGTGGCCAGGGAGTGCAGTGGAGGATGGCCCAAGTGCTTGGGCCCTGCACCCCATGGGAGACCAGGAGAAGTACTTGGCTCCTGCCATCGGATCAGCGCGGTGCGCCAGCCACGGCGGCCATTGGAGGGTGAACCAACGGCAAAGGAAGACCTTTCTCTCCGTCTCTCTCTCTCACTGTCCACTCTGCCTGTCAAAACAAACAAACAAACAAACAAAAAAAACAAAAAAGATGCTCAACATCATTATTCATTAGAGCAATGCAAATAAGCCCACAATGTGGCATTACTTCACACTCACTAGCATGACAAACAATTTTTTTTTAACTTTTATTTAATGAATATAAATTTCCAAAGTACGATTTATGCATTACAATGGCTTCCACCACATACCGTCCCTCCCACCCACTACCCTCCCCTTTCCCACTCCCTCTCCCCTTCCATTCACATCAAGATTCATTTTCGATTATCTTAATATACAGAAGATCAGCTTAGTATACATTAAGTAAGGATTTCAACAGTTTGCTCCCACACAGAAACATAAAGTGAAAAATAATAGATGATTTTTTTTAAATGATGATGAAATCAGAGCAGACCTATTGTCATGTTTAATCCCAGTGAGAGTCAAGTTGGGAGTTGAGAATTTCTTTCTTTTTTTTTTTTTTTTTTTTTTTACAGAGGATCAGTTTAGTATACATTAAGTAAAGATTTCAACAGTTTGCACCCCCATAGAAACACCAAGTGAAATATATTGTTTGAGTACTCATTATAGCATTAAATCTCAATACACAGCACATTAAGGACAGAGATCCTACATGAGGAGTAAGTGCACAGTGACTCCTGTTGTTGACTTTACCAATTGACACTCCTGTCTATGGCATCAGTAGTCTCCCTATGCTCCAGTCATGAGTTTCCAAGGCTATGGAAGCCCCTTGAGTTCTCCGACTCTTATCTTGTTTAGACAAGGTCATAGTCAAAGTGGAGGTTCTCTCCTCCCTTCAGAGAAAGGTACCTCCTTCTTTGAAGACCTGTTCTTTCCACTGGGATCTCACTCACAGAGATCTTTTGCCAGAGTGTCTTGGCTTTCCATGCCTGAAATACTCTCATGGGCTTTTCAGCCAGATCCGAATGCCTTTAGGGCTGATTCTGAGGCCAGAGTGCTATTTAGGACATCTGCCATTCTATGAGTCTGCTGAGTATCTCACTTCCCATGTTGGATCACTCTCCCCTTTATTTATTCCATCGGTTAGTGTTAGCAGGTACTAGACTTGTTTATGTGCTCCCTTTGACTCTTAGTCCTTTCATTATGATCAATTGTGAACTGAAATTGATCACTTGGGCTAGTGAGATGGCATTGGTACATGCCACCCTGATGGGATTGAATTGGAATCCCCTGTTATGTTTTTAACTCTACCATTTGGGGCAAGTCAGCTTGAGCATGTCCCAAATTATACATCTCTTCCCTCTCTTATTCCCACTCTTATGTTGAACAGGGATCACATTTCAGTTAAATTTCAACACTTAAGAATAACTGTGTATTAATTACAGAATTAAACCAGTCATATTAAGTAGAACAGACAAAAAAAACTACTAAGAGGGATAATGTATTAAGTTGTTCATTAACAGTCAGGGCTATGCTGATCAAGTCACCGTTTCCCATAGTGTCCATTTCACTTCAGGAGGTTTCCTTTTTGGTGTTCAGTCAGTTGTCACCGATCAGGGAGAACATATGGTATTTGTCCCTTTGGGACTGGCTTATTTCACTCAGCATGATGTGTTCCAGATTCCTCCACAAACAATTTTTTTAAGATATGATGATGTAAAAAAAAATGGAACCTGCAGATATTGCTCCTAGGAAGACAAAATGGCACAGCTACTTGGAAAAATTGGTTACTAGTTGTTCAAAAAGTTAACATTGCACAGAATGACACAGCAAAACTACTTCTATATTTATTCCCAAAAGAAATGAAAGTATGAATCCACACAAAAATTTATGAATGTGTATTTTTTTTTCATAATACTCAAAACATGGAAATCACCCAAATGCCCATCAGCTGATGATGGATAGTTAGATAGAGTAAATCCATATAATGAATTTTTTAACAAAAAAATAAAGAATGAGACTTAATACATGCTGCAATATAGCTGAATCTTGAAAACATAATGCTAAGTGAAAGAATACAGTCATAAGAGGTTGTACAATCCCATTTACATGAAATGTCCAAAGTGGGCAAATCAATGGAAACAGAAAGAAGAGTAATTGTCAGAATGGGAGGATGGGAGGCAAAGGGGATGGGGAGTTACTGCTAAGTACAGGGTTCCCTGTAGAGGTGAGAAACACATTCTCAAATTGACTGTGGCGGTGGCTGTGCAACTCTACGACACGACTAAAAGTGACTGAACTGTGCATTTAGAATGGATGAATCAGATAGAATGTGAATAATGTCTTAGTGAGCATACTTTTTAACATTATAAATGGAAAATACATAGAAACTCAGAGTTTGCCTGAAACCTAGATGACTTGACCTCATTCCACACACCGGCACAGAATCTCTGGAAAGAAAGCCCAAAATCTGCAATATTTTGCACAATTTCATCAACTATTTCACAGATGCCCAGATATCTAAAAACCCCGCTTTAAGACATCAGAGGTTACTAAAGAAGAACCACCACCCTTGGAGAATAACTGTTGTGTTGTTAGCTGTTATCCTATCCTCAGAATAAATGGCCTGAGTTCAACTGAGATTGACGGGAGGTTAAGAAACACAAAAAGAAATCAACCACCACTCCTAGGTGGAGGTTAGTGGTCCCAAGAGACAAAGCTGCTCAGTCAGCTCTGTTCCCTGAGGTTAGTCCAGCAAAACTCAGAAGCACCAGCCTCTGACAACACAGCTGAACCGTGGACTTCTCGTGCTGTCCAGATTTTCCCAAAAATAAAAGCAGTGAGCAGATGGAGTCCCAAAGATGTAAGCAGTCCTGATTATGAGTATGCAGATACCACAGAAAAGATCTTGACCTTTAAGAGATCACATCTTATGAGAGATTATATCAGACACACTGCACTGTACTTGGCTACTTGGCAGAACTCTCATTAATTTCTGTTCAATTGATCACTATTGTTGAGTTTGTAATTTTATATAATCATGTCTAATTCCTCCATAGAGTCTTCTGTGATCACCCCCTTGGATGGATCAAAATGAATCCATAAAGTATGAAATTTTGTTCAATAAAGCATACTGAGACAATTTGTTTCACACAGTGTTTTAAAAGTGAATTCACTTTACAAATTGCATCATATTTCTTTTGACTTTCTGTCTTTATCAATCACTTTAATCAACTTCTCTGTGGAAATTTGGGAAAATGAAAACTTTTGAACTACGAATTTGTATTATACCGGAGAGTAGCAAGAAAATAATAATAATAAACCCTCACAAGTTATTTTGTGAATGTCAGTGTCAAATGTCACTGTGACATTTAATAACTAATTTGCCAAAAGAAAATTAGTACTTTTATTCTCTTGAAATCACACCATGCGTCCTCATACTTGACCAAATTACAAATCTTTAAAAAAGATTTCAGAATATAGGCTTTTGTCAAAGAACCTAAGATAATATTAGGGTTCATCAAAGCTTTGATAATGCAACTCAGTAATTAATTTAATATTTGCATATTCACAGCAGTCATTTCTTCTTAGGACCATTTGACAAGAATGAATTTTTTGTAAGACTTCAGGTCACAGCAGGAACATTATAAGGATTTTAGGGATTCTTACAAAGCAGCATACATCAAGCTGAGTTCATTTATTATTGACTATTTTAAGTCCAATTCAACTCCTCATTCTGTGATTCAACATGAATTTAATTTGGGGTTCTTAGGGTTCTTTCACATTTATAAAAGGACCTTTCATGAGAAAAATGTGTGCAATTATTTATAAATTTGTAAAAATATCTATTTAAAATGAAGAGCTCAAAAACAGTTTAAAGATCACTGTAAAATTTGTGCTTTGAGATCACTCTGACATTTTCATATACTGTTCCTTTTCCTTTATTTTTAATGAATCTTTGAAAGAAATGGTGTTAACTACCTCCCTACACAGAAAGTTTTCATCTATCTAGGGAAAAAATGCAAAGAACAATAGCCATGGAAACAGAATAAGGTAACGCTTTAGTTAGTGGTGTGTAATTAATTTAATATTTTAGAATTTACTTAGGTGTACAATACCTACAATCATCCTGCTATGCAAAACATAATTAAATATAGATTTTGTAATATGTATTATGTAAATGATGTCTGTCTAATAATCCCTTATGACTTCCAAAGAGATATTTGATCAAATAAAATAAATACTCATTCAGTAAACAGATATATAAGGCATAAGTACTGTGGCATAAAAGTTAAGCCTCTGCCTGCAGTGCCAGCATCCCATATGGGAACCGGTTCAAGTCTTGGCTGCTCCACTTCTGATTCAGCTCCCTCCTAATGTGCCTGGGAATGCAGCAGAGGATGGCACAAATACTTGGGCCCCTGCACTGAAGTCGGAGACCTGGATGAAACTCCTGGTTCCTCATTCCTCACTTTGACTTGGCCCAGATCAGGGTACTGCAGCCATTTGGGGAATGCACTAGCTGATGAAAGATTTTCTCTTTCCCTCACTCTCTCTCCCTCCCTCTCTATCTCTCTCTCTCTCCGCCCCCTGCCCCTCTCCCTATCTCTATCTTTCAAATAAATCATAAATCTTTTTAAAAAGATAGTATAAAAGGACCTAAAAAGTAAATGGGGTAGAAAATAAGATGAAGATGAAGAAATCATTTGCATATATATTAAATATCATTCTGTACAAACAGAATGGAAAGGAAGACAAGAAAGTAAGAAAGGAAACAAGATCTACTATAAAACATTTTATATAATTTGTTTTGAATGATATTGTCAATATGTTTTATCGAAAATAAAGGTTGGTGCTGGTGTCATGCTGTAGCAGGAAAACGCCATCAGCTGCTCCACTTCCAGTACAGCTCCCTGCTGGGCACTAGTGCTTAGGCTCCTGCAATCCATGTGGAAGATGCTGATGAAACTCCTGGCTCCTGGCTTCAGCCTGGCCCAACCCCAGCTGTTGTGGCCATTTGGAGAGTAAACCAGTGGATAGAAGATATCTCTCTCTCTCTCTCTTTCTCTCTCTGTGTCTCCCTCTCTTTATGTAACTCTGCCTTATAAATAAAAATAAATAAATAAATGGAAAAGAAGTGACAATTTGATATCTAAATTACTCATAACTCTCCTATGAAATTAAATATAAATGGTATTTTCTAAAAATATAGATAATTTTCATTTTTATATTTCTAAATATATATTACATTTTGCATAGCTTTAGACACAGTTATTATTCATTAATTATCTATTTCTCAAATAGAGAAACTACTATAATTATGAATCACCATGTAACCTTCACCAGAATGAATAATGAGAAAGCTTTGCATCATGTCTCACATGGCGCTGTCCCTTCTTCTCTCCCTCTCATTGATAAATAATTTTCAGGTAAATGATAGTTATCACATCATTTTGCTCACTTACTTTTGTATACATTATTAAAAAAAGATCTTTATCATACATCATTGTCTTAACCCCTTCCAAGATTACTGATAACCTGTGCACATATCCTAATACTTCAAAATTTTGCCTCAGCAAATATTTTTTGTTGTTTTGTTTGAATTAGTATCTAAACAAGATACACACATTTTTGGATGCAATGTCTCAGAAAAGACACTTTCATTCTAAAATAGAGCACTTTCCTTCCTTTTTTTTTTTCCTTTCCTGCTATTGACCTGTTAAAGAAACTGTGTCAGCTTCCCTACAAAACATCCCATATGCGATTCATTGGCTCACTTCCTTATCAGATGTTTTAGCTACCTGTTGCTGAATAACTAACAACCCCACATTTGAAAACAACAACATATTATTATCACAGTGTTATGGGCTGACTAGGCAAACTCTGGTTTTCTTACCAAGGTTATCTCCTGTAGCTTGAAATAGATGGTGGTAAGGACTGAAAGAACCAGAGGGCTTGACTAAGGTGGATGTCCAGCGTGGCTCACCCACATAGTTAAAATTAATGCTGCCTCTGTGAGGCATCAACAGGAAGACTTAATATCATCTCCATGTGGCTTCTTACAGCATGGGAACTGGACTACAAGCAGAAACATCCTAAAGGAAATATTCAAAAGCAAAGGCTTTTTACCATCTACCTTGGACATCACATAGTGTCATTTTCACAGTATTCTATTGTAAAAATCTTCTCACAAAGACACCCCATATTCAAGGGAAGAAGACTATGCAGTAGAACAAACATAGGAAGTGTGCATGGGAGGCAAATATTTAGTTATTAAATTGTCTGTTGATTTTTTTTCCCTACAGTATCAATAGCCTTAAGTAAAAGGTAGCTTTGTAGTACTGATTCAATTCATATCACACCATACTGGAAAACATATATTGCCATGTATGATTTAAGATATCTTATAAATTTATATGAACATGGTAAAAAGAGAATGAGTAAAGTATTAAAGTTAAGTGAGAATAAGTAAATAAAGTACTATTAAAATGTGGTACAAATGAAAGCATACATGCAAAGAGTTTCCAGTCCCACTTCCAGCAATTCCATGCCTTGCATATCTGAACCTCCAAAAGGCATGGGCAATTTTTTTTAATATTTATTTTATTTATTTGGAATATAGAGTTACAGAGAGAGGTAGAGACAGAGAGAGAGGTCTTCTATCCGTTGGTTCACCCTCCAGATGGCCGCAATGGCCAGAGCTGAGCCAATCCAAAGCCAGGAGCCAGGAGCTTCTTCCAGGTCTCCCACGTGGGTGCAGGAGCCCAAGGACTTGGGTCATCTTCCACTGCTTTCCCAGGCCATAGCAGAGAGCTGGATTGGAAGAGGAGCAGAGAGCTGGATCGGAACCAGCACCCATATGGGATGCTGGCGCTTCAGGCCAGGGCATCAACCCGCTGTGTCACAGCGCCGGCCCCATGGAGAATAATTTTAAAATCATCTCTTAAAATATTGACTTAATCACATGAATGAACTCTTTAGTAAGTGCTTCTGTGCTGTTAGTAAGAGCAGTCACATATGTGACGTACCACATAGTTCTGTAGTGTGAGTCATTTGTAAGCCACCACAGGATCTAGTGAAAAATGTTATATCTGCCCAGCGCTACTCTGTGAAAAGTTACAGGATGCTTTGGGAGAAAGACATTATTTTTGAAAAGAAAGATTCTGTAGCTACTCAATTCATTAAACAAATATTCATCTAAGTCTAAGGAGATTCCCCAGGTAGGTTTTTTAGGTAAAATAAGGATGCCCAATTAAATTCGCATTTCACATAAAAATGATTTTTGCATCATAAGTAAGTCTAATGCACTATTTGGAACTTAAACTAATTTTTTACTGTTAATCTTAAATCAAAATTTAATTGAAGTTCTATATTCTCATTTGCTGAAGCTGGCTAACCCCAGTTATTATATGCATTTATTTTTTATAAAAAATCAGTGTGGTTCCCACAGCCTACTTGATTTGCATAGCTTTGTCTTAAAGCTTCAAATTTACTTTTTAATATATTTTGTACCTAGAAAATGTGACTGCAGACACTGCTACTCAAAACAAGACATTATAACTCAATTTAGAGTACAAAGTTGTTCTAAAAATACTATGTAATACTCTGTGGTTACTAATTATGATGTTTCCTAGTACCAGGCAAAGAACAAAAGTATGAGTAACAAAAATATAACTTTTCCAAATGAAGGGCTGAAAGAAAGGTCATTCTAATTGTGAAGTAATTATGGTCCCAAGTGTGTTAGTAAGCCAACTTCACCACAGCTAGTGTTAAAAAAATGTAAAAAAGTTTTCCCTAGGAGAAAAACAGCACAAATGTTATGGAGAGGGAAATATGCTCATGATGAGATCCCTTTCATCGTTTTCAAGAAGCACAAATATCATATCATATTACATAATCTCAGTATTAAAGTTCAGGATCCAAGCTGTGCAGGCATACAGCCTTCTTCTGGCAAAGCTCTTGGTTTTTGTGCAATTCCTTAACTACTCTGAGTTTCAATTACTCCACTGCAAAATAAAAACAAAAGCACCTACAGCATGATATTGTTTTTATAATTAATTTGGATACCCCATGTAAGGCATTTACATAAGTCCTCAATAACTTTTGGCAACTGTGATGATGGAGGGAGAAATTATTAGAAGATAAAGATATAGGCAGTGATACAGAAAATAAATATACCTAGAAAAGTGTCGGTTGTTATCTTCAGACACTTGGTTTTATTTCTTACTCTTTAATCATTTATAATTTTTTAAATTATGTAACTTTCATAATCAACTACTTTAACTGACCCCACAATAGAGTGTATTTATTTTTAGGTTTAGCTTGAGCACAAGAGTTCAAACTAATGTCAAAAATTGTCATCAGGCTTTTAAAATAAAAGTGTTTGATCATTGCTTTGGGAAAAAGAAGATACAAATGGTACTCCAGTAGTTTGTGTTAGTATGAGCACATAATTCATGAGATGATTTAGTTTATGTGTAGGAAGTAGACATGTGAGATTTTCATGGAGAATATATGGAGTAGGAGGACCGTGCAAGAAAGCTTTGGAGTCTTGGAGGCTTCTTGGGATAACACAATATGGAAGAGGGAAGCTGAGCTCTATCTAGAGACACAAAACATAAGAAGTATCTCATGCTAGAGGGATTTAGGCCACAAAGTAGGAAAAGTGACAAGAAAGTAATTGATTGGATTACTGACTTTGGCTTCATGACTCTGAGGGTAAAGATGTTGGTAAAAACAGTGACATAGTGTGTTTATTTGTTTTAAACTATCCACATATTTAATTTTTTAAATTACTTTTTTCTTCTTACTTAAATGTAGTTTGGAACAGCAGGGCATACTTTGGAGATAACTTTTTAATCTAATGTCTTGGAAGCCTCCAAATGAATGTGTTTGTCAGATTTTTATAATTCATAACAAATACTATTCAAGTATGTTTGTATCACCTCTAAAATAATAATTCCTGAATCATTTTCCCTAGCTAAAATTCCTTTTATGAACTCCATATTTCTAGACATTTACCTGGATATGCCACAGGCATGGCGAACTTCTATTGTCCTACTGGAAATTCATTATTTTGCCCCAATATCCAAGCCTCCATCTGTATTACATTAAAGACTGCAAAACCCCATTCTTATTGGTTTTTCTTCACACAACCCACACACATCTGCATTTCTAGTTCTCCTATGTCATATCAGTCTATGACATTCTTTATTTTTCTTTCTTGTTTTCCTCAAATGCACAATTACACCATAGGGAAAAATTTGAACTCCACCCTTGGAGGCTACCCTCATTTTTTTTTTCAACATATTATTGCTATATAGTTAGAAGATACCACTTGTACTTCCCTAAATAAGCACATTTTGAGCTTTGTAGGCCAACTTCATCCAAACTCCTTTCTTTAAAAGGGCATATGGATTTCCTTAGAGGTTATAATAGTCAGTTGATCAAAGAAAAACTTTGCCTCAACATTTTCCAAACATATGCAATACTTCTGTTTATAGTTCAATGCATTCCTCTAATTTGGAAAACCCTCCTCCTTTCTTTCTAGATGAAGAAAACTAGAATACAAGAAATCTTAGCAATGTATAGCAAAAGCAAGGCTTCAAACATGCTCTGAAATTCAAAGGATGTACATTTGAAGGGGAGTTTTTAATGATGGATCTTTCTTTTTAAATAAATGTAATTGGCATTATTATACAGATCACAAAATAAAATTGATTCACTATAATAATCTTGTTTTATCTATTTTAATTATGTCTATTTTAGCCTCCCTCTACCACCTGAATTTTCAGGCTTTTATAACATTTTTTATTCAGATCTTGCCATCCATATGTGCTATTTCTCATCATTTGTTTCTTAGAATAATCCCATGAATTTTCCAAGGCAGATGAAAACTGTGATAAAATGATATAGTAATGTATTTCCCAAATTTTGCACATACTCCATGACCTTCTCTTACTGAGCAGCAAGATGTAACTATTTCTGTACTGCCAATGAATTCTCAAGAATCAATAGAAAGAGAACCAGGTATCATAATGGTCCCTTGTGTTAAGAAAGCAAATAGGTGGGCATTTGTTGTAACAGGATAAGCACAGCTTGGGATATCTGCATCCAATAAAGGGTGCCTTGTGTCCCTAACACTCACACACTGGAGATCTAGATCCATAGAGTTCTAGGCTGCCAGATTCAGCCTGGCCAAGTCCCACTTTTGCTGGCACTTGGGGTGGGAATGAAATAAAAGATCTTTCTCCCTCTACTCTCCTTCTCTTCTCTCACCTCCCCCTTCCCTTCCCCCCTCCCTCTCTCATTTCTACCTTTCATAAGGAAAGGAAGGGTTCTCAGTGTATATGTTAACAGTCATTTCACTGGAGGGGAGTTGGTCATTTGAGCATCAAGACGGGCCAGTAATAGTGAGTCACACATCCTGCATCAAGACTGCATGGCCTGTATCTAAGCAAATGTCATTGTGGCACAGATAGTGGTGGTAGAAACATCAATCCTCCCCTAAACAGCCTCCCACCTGCTGGACTATGTGGCTGATGCTCTAGAATTTCATGAGCATTTATAGGCAATTTCAGGGCAAAATATAGTAAGGAGATCAGGAATTGAGGTTATACATTCTTAAACTTAACCCAACTTCAGGGACCTTTCTACTCACAACTCTTCGAATGGGAGCAAGATACTATTCTTATTCTCTTATGCTGTAACTTTAAATCAGTTTCCTCCTATCTGACACATTTAAACTCATGTGCAAACTATAAATGTTATTATGTCCATTGAAACAAATAATGGTATCTACATTTATCCTTTATAATATTCCTAGTTTCAGCCCAGGCTCCTCTACACATAGTTTTAATGATGACTACTCATATCTAATTAGATATCCTTCAGTTAGTAGCCTAGAAAGAACTCTGCTGGAAACTGGGTGACTTAATAAGCACTCCATCTTCATCACTACTCTCTTACTTGTATAGGGGAAACAATTAAAACCAAAATACCCAACCCTCCCAACACAGAAAACCATTCACAAAGGTAAAAAAGAAAGTAATTCTATTTTTTTCATAAGCATAAACCAGAGTGTGATCCACATCTCAGGTAACCTGCTGAAGAGATTATCAAGATGTAAATAAATCTTTTTTGCACTACCAAGCAGATATTATTCATTGCATACATGTTCTTGATATGAACAGTAATTAATCCTCCCATATAAGTCCTTGACAGTACCAATATCTCCTAAAATCACCTAGTTATTGAGGTGATTATTTGTATTAGTTAATTGACATTATGCAAATAAAAATTGACTTCTCATATCTTTATGATAATAGGTAGTTTTGCAATGTGGTATGAGGTGCTAAGTGCAGGCTTCCTATCTTCTCACCAGAACAGAATGATTGGAGCATCAACTTTCTTGATGAGGATGGTTGACAAAAATGGTTCCCAGATCCTTGAGTCCTTAAGAAACAAAATCATTGGTTATAAATCTGGCCAATGATCTATTTAAAGTTTATCTACCCTTTCGAAGACAAAATGCTTATAAGTTTTATGAATAATTGATCTAACAAAATGGGAATAGTTTTCTCTCTTTGAACAGAGAGAATTAAGCTTCTTATTTTTCATGTGGATTTACTCTAATGTTCAGATACATCATGAGTTGCTCTAGACCTTTATGTCCTTATCCACAAAAGGCAATTTCATATTTTGTGATCTCTAACCTACATTTTATCTCTAGAGTATACATTGTCTTTTCTCTTTTCATTTTTAATTATACTTGAGCATATTTGTCTGACTTGGTGTCATCAACAAATTTAATTAAGTTGCCTTCTTGGTATTTATTTAAATGAATCTTTGTAAGACAAGGAAATTGATCTGATGCTCACAGTTAACCACTAATCTCGTGGTGATCATAAGCATCTCAGAGAATAGCGACATCAGACAAGGTCACTCTGAGAGTTTGATAACAAAACAAGGTCAATGTGCCACTCATAAAGCATCTTTTCCTGGCTAATGTGAGTTGTTGCTTCTTATTGAACAGTTGTGGCTCTATTCTCTGCTAGTTTTCTATCTTCATAACTAAAGATTGAGGTACCTGCTCTCAGAGTTGCCATGTTTCCTGACAACACCCAATTCAGAGCAAATCCCACTTTTTAGACCTCTCCCAAAATTACTGAGCCAAATCCTAAATCCTATAATAGAAGTCCTCAAAATGACCATCCCCACTCATGGAGCAAGAAATAAACCCATTTATTTTCAACAACAGGTATATTCATGATGGTCTTTAGCAGAAGGGGAATTGGCATCACTGATTTAAAACAAAATGAGGAGTAGGACAAAACCAAGGGCAGATCCTGTGAAACAATGTTGGGACCTTCACTGTTTATTACTATTGATTCTTTATTCAATAACTTTATGGTTTTCCTTCAACCAAAGACACACCCACCTGACTAGGTAGTTATTCAAGTGACCTATTTTCAATTTCCTCACCAGGGCAACAGCAGAAGCTTTCTTAAATCAACTTTTTTGGATATTTATCCAATATCCATGCCATTGTCCTGATTTTTTCTTAATTTTTGAATTTTTTTGGTTTATGTGTTGACAAATTGTATATATTTTGTAATCTGAGGGCAAAGATGATTGAGGTAACGTGGCTTGATAGTTTTTACTAAAATCATATCAATACTTAACTGTCTCCCTGCATACTATTCAATTTGGTTGCTCCTTTTATTTTTAGTGGTACAAATTCTCCCCTTTTTCCCCTTTGCTGCTTGTCTTAGTCTTACATAACATATCTGGAGATTCTATTATGTCCTTTCAATACAAGTTATTCTAAGGGTTCATTTATTTGCTTGTTTGTTTATTTTTTGAAAGGATGAGTATCAGAAAGAGGGAAAGATAGAGAGGGACAGATCTTCTATACACTGGGTCATTTCTCAAATGCCTGCAAAAGCTGGTGGTGCTGGGCCAAGACAAAGCCAAGAGCCAGGAATTCTATCCAGGTCTCCCACATGGAAGGCAGGAACCCAAGTACTTGAGCCATGAACATACTGTCTCCCACACAGTGTGCAGTTGCAGAAAACTGGATCAAAAGCAGATGAGGCCGGGGCCGCGGCTCACTAGGCTAATCCTCCGCCTTGCGGGGCCGGCACACCGGGTTCTAATCCCGGTTGGGGCGCCGGATTCTGTCCCAGTTGCCCCTCTTCCAGGCCAGCTCTCTGCTGTGGCCCGGGAGTGCAGTGGAGGATGGCCCAAGTCCCTGGGCCCTGCACCCCATGGGAGACCAGGAGAAGCACCTGGCTCCTGCCATTGGATCAGCGCGGTGCGCCAGCCACGGCGGCCACTGGAGGGTGAACCAATGGCAAAAGGAAGACCTTTCTCTCTGTCTCTCTCTCACTGTCCACTCTGTCTGTCCAAAAAAAAAAAAAAAAAAGCAGATGAGCCAGGACGTGAGAGTCCCAAGCAACAGAGTAACCTGCTACACCATGGCTTTTGGATGATTTTCTTTCTGTAAAGTTTGCAGCATCTGTTGTCAATGGAGCTGAATCTCTATATATTTAATATTATTTTAAATGAAACTTTAATATTTAAATTAGTTTCTTTTAACCAAAATTAATTCATGAGATAGCTAAGAACTGCCCACCCAGGTCTAAAGTTCCTAATTATGCAGGGAAAACTGCAAGCTGTTTTTCGATGCTGCTGCAAGAAGAAACAGCCTCTGTATGGGGGAAGGGCTTTGCAGACACCATGCTCATAGGAGCAGGACATGGACAGGGCACAAAGAGAGGAGCAATCTCTGCCTCCTCCTCCATCCTTGTGCTCCTCTGGCATCCTCGGTGTGAGGTAAACTCTGCAGTCTGCCAGCCCCAGTCCTGTGAGAAGCTAAATGTAGAACTGAGAGCGAAGAGCTGAACAGCTGGTAGAAATGCTCAAAGTTTCAGGCCAGGCTTTTGTGTTTGCCTTTGATTAGAAGTACATCTTTTTCTCCATGATACATTTCTTATCGCTCATAATGAGTTTTTTAAGGCATCTTACTTCCCGTGTGGACCTTTCAGACTGCTCTGGGTTGGTATTCTTATTTTCAGTGTTACATCATCAGGCTGTCCCCACGCCCACTGAGTTCCCTTTTCGCCCCAGGGTTTTCCTTGAAGGTCACAATTAGCACACAGAGATAGTTCATTTCTTTGTTGCCCTTTCTTTGTGAAGTATGTCACTTTAAATTTCTGGAGGACAACAAATGCACCCATAAATCGGTGTGTCTCCTCCTAATCCCATCTCCACGAACACACATCTTGCATCCTTGATGGTATTATTTGAATATTCCCAGAATGTGTTAACGAAAATGTTGACTGGGTTCTGGTAAGCTCTTACCTTACAATCAATTTAAAATCCCCTTGTCATGTCCTTCACAGAAACAACTTTTCTTCGTTATAGTAAACCAGTTTTTTCTACTTTAATCAACTTGCACTAAAGTGTTTTTGCTTTCTCTTCACTCAAAATTTAATAACTAAAATTTCAGCTTTTTAGATTTTGACACCCTTATTGTCATTTTTACATCCATTTTATCAAATCCTATACTTTTATTTTTTATTATTATATTTCTGGTTGGTCTTCTGTGTTTGCTCTATTCTATCCTATTATAGTAGTATAGGTTCCGCGCGCTACTCCTTGTACTCCTCCTGTGTTTTGTCATCTGTTCCTGTCTCCAAGGTCTGTTTCCTGCAACTTCCTGGGCAGACCTCTGGCAACACTTCTTCATAACATAGCACTCCATCTCTGCCCTTCAGCAGGGACTCTCCCCTCCCTGCTGCCTTCTCTTCACCCTTGCCTTGTCTCCTCGATTCCTTTCTGTAGGGTATCCTCACTAGTCCCACCACCAGGCACTTGGAGCCCTTTCTCATATTTTCCTTCTCTTCAGACTTAGCCATTCTCATATAAACTCAATGGGACAAGCTCCAGCATTGTCATTGTTATTTTGCTGTGCTGCATAGAAAACCACCCATCTATTTCTTTCTTATCATTTGCTTTTTAGTCATTTGGGAAATATATTTTTGACATCAAAGAGAATATACAATTTAAATGGACAACACTAGTATCACTTTTTTCATGTGAAACATCTTTTCTTACCACATATTACATTCATAAATGCTTTATGTAAACACACACATATACATATCAAATTTGTGTTTGGCTTTCATGTATACTGGCTATATTTCCCCTTTTCAAAAGGAAATACAGCAGTTGGATAACATCATCTTTCCCAGTATAAAACTAGGTCTTATATATTGGAATCACTTAAAAAATGCAATGTGAGAGACAAAAATGAGCAAATTCTGGGAGCAGGCATTTAGTCTAGTGACTAAGACACCAGTATGCCACATTGGAGTACTTGGATTTAATTCCTGGCTCCCGCTCCTGACTCTAGTTTCAATGCAGGCCTTGCTGGTGGGGGTGGGGTGGGCTGGGGCAGCAAGGTAAGCCTCAAGTAATCAGGTTCCTGCCACCCATGTTGGACACCAGCAATGAGTCTCTGACTCCTGGCTCTTGCTCTGGACCTACCCAAGCCACCGAAGTCTTTTGAGAGAGCGAACTAACAAATGAGATTTCTCTTTGTTTGTCTTTTTCCTCTCTGTCTCCCTGCTATTTCTCTGCTTCTCAAATAAAAATGAGAATTAAAGCAATTCTGTATGCAAGAAAATGGGATCCACATAAAGATCTCAAACAGCATGTATCTATTTTCTCCTGATATTACAAAATCAAGTGTATCTGATTTTCATAAATTTAATAGCATATTCCCAAATCCCCAAGGGTTAGATTATGATGCACTTGCCCCTTGGTTTTATTCTAATTAAATTAATAATAATTATAGTAATTTGCATTTCTAAAATCATTTAAATATTTGACTAATACAATATTCTGTTAACCAGGCAAGAAAGTAAGTATTACTTTCAAGTTAAATATGAAAAACTAGAAAAAATGTTGTCAAGGTCACAAAGAAGTGAAAAAACAGAAATTAAATTTCGCTCTTCTGAGTCTGCACCCTTGGAATGACAAAAGGGGATTTCAGCATCCTCACCACACCATGTCTTGTGAGTAAAAATCCTAAACAATTTGAAAGACAAATTGATATGGTAAAAAATCTCCCATTAGACATTGTTATGAAGCTCTTTTTTGAATTTTTCTGAAAATTTATTTTACAATGGACATCAAATATTACAAATATTTTCTTATGCTTCAACCTAATTATACCACTTCCACAAATCCACCTTGAGAGAATAATCTGAAATACAAATGTGATTCATGCAGAAATGTATTTTTTCAGAGTTATTTATAGCTGGCATCAAACTACATGCTAAAAATGGTGAAGGTTAAATAAATATTGTAAATCCATGAGGTGAAATTATGTACAGCTGTTAAAATAAGGCCATTGTGGGTTTCTATAACTCTGAAAAATTATTATTCTATGAATGTAACTGAATAAGACAGAATTCATTTGTATGTATTAATTTTAATCAAAATACCACCCATTCTCATCCTCTGTGTCTTTTCATTTCTGCACATTTAAATGAGTTTTTTCTCATTTTTTCATGAAAACAAATGATTAAATTAATGTAGAGCACTTGGGGCAGGCATTTGGCAAAGTGCTCAAGATGCCACTTGGGACAACTGTGAAGCATATTGGAGCACCCAGTTTCAAATCCCACTTCACTCCTAACTCCAGCTTCCTGCTGAGGCATAACTGGGAGGTGGCGGGTGATGACCTGACACCCACATAAGAGACTCAGATTGAGTTCTGGGCTCCAGATTTTGACCTGGCCCAGCTACAGCTGTTGCAGGCATTTGGGAAATAACGTATTGTGGGTGGAAGCTCTCTCTCTCTCTCTGTCTCTCTCTCTCTCTGTCTGTGTGTGTGTGTGTGTGTGTCTCCTTCAAAATAAATATGTAACTAAATTTAAAAATATTGTTGCTGCAGTGGGTACTGCACAATGGATTAGGCAGTGAATTAGGACATTTGCATCCTATTTCAGGTTACCATTTTGGTTTGGCTGCAGAGTGCAGTCATTTCCTGCTATGGCTTACTATGCTCTGGGGTTCACATAGATTCCAATTTCTTGAGAAATTGGGCATCTATGGAAATTGATGAAATACTAATTTCTACTCATCTAATGAAGAAAATGTAAAATACTTCCTTAGGTATTAAACTCATGTAGAACAGCATGATACTCATTCAGGGCTGCATGTTGTATTCCCTACAAATTACCACTTTGACTCTCATATCAATTCGTTATATCTCTTTGGATTCTGGTGTTATCTGGGTTTCAATGAATACTATGATGTTTGCCCACATTGGTGAGGGCATTCTTCTTTATTCATTCTATTAATTCAAATGTTAATATCTTTCAGAAGCAGCCTTCCAGACTCCTTCAGAAATGATTGGCCAGGGGACCAGTGCTGCAGCATACAGGTAAAGCTGCCACCTGCAGTTCTGGCATCCCATATGAGCAACGGTCCAAGTCTCAGCTGCTCCACTTCCAATTCAGCTTTCTGCTATGGCCTGGAAAAACAGTGGAAAATGGCCCAAGTGCTTGGGCCTCTGCACCAGTGTGGGAGATCTGGAGGAAGCTAAGGGCTCTTGGATTCAGATCAGAGCAGCTCCAGCTGTTGCGGCCATTTGGGGAGTGAACCAGAGGATGAAAGACCTCTTTCTCTGTCTTGTCTCTCTTTCTGTGTGTCTCTGTCTGTCTGTCTGTCTCTCTCTCTCTCTCTACTTCTGCCTCTGCCTCTCTAATTATGTCTTTCAAATGAATAAATAAGTCTAAAAAAAATGATTGGCCAGCTCTCTGGAAAACACTTACCCCATGTGAAATTAACCATCACATACATCATACATATTAAATAAGTTTTACCAAATGAAGAAAAAATCCTTAAAAGTAAATCAAGACTTTGTCCTGGACTTCATTCCACTGTTTAAAGCAATCCCACTGGAGCCTGGGTTTGGCAGTGGACTTACGTTGCTCGTGGAACCTATATGTTATCAAATGTGGCAGCAAAATTACTGTAATGATCAGTTATAGGAGTCAACTTGAGTAGGCTGTTACTTAATCTCTCAGTTATTTAATTGACTAGGCCCAGTCAATTGTCTTATCTATATTTTATAGATAAGATTTATCTCTATAATTAGTTGAGTTTCTGTATAGTAGAATATCCTTCATAACCTAGATAAACCTGATTTAATTAAAGAACAGCTGTTAATAAAGCCAGATCCACAGTTTCCCAAAGGAAGAAAAATTTTGCCTGTGGGCAGCAACATTGGCTACTGCTCAGGCGTTTCCAGCCTGCCCTACAGACTTCAGACTTGTCCAGCCAACCCTGGTAATTACATAGGTCAACTATTTGTTGTAAACACAAGTCCTAGTGATTCCGGTTTCCTGATGGAACTTTGACTGATACACTTGTCAAAAGGCTAAATCAGATTTTTGTGTTAGATGTTGTCATGGTTTGTATAGGATTTGCCCCACCAATACTCCTGTTGGAAGGTAGTTGCCAATATAGCAGTATTGGGAAGCAAGGTCTTTAAGAGAGATTAATGTCTTTCCTGTCAGACTGAATCAGTTCTTGTAGAAATCGAAGAGAGGCTATTATAAAGTGTCCAGCCTCCTTTGTCTCCTTCTCTTCCTTATGCATCCAACGGCACTTCCACAAGCCAAGCTCCTTCCCAGACTGCAGTCTAAGAGCCAAGGTAAACCTCTTTCCTCTATCATTAGAGAGAATCTATCATTAGAAGAGAAGAATAGGTCATTCCATGAGCGAATGTGCCACAACCATTAAGAGATTACAAGGAGCTAATGAAAGAATTGTTTGTAGAGAGAGCCATAAATGCTGACAGCTTTGTACAGGAATACAGCCTTATCCTTGAGCAATTCACAGTAAGGTGGAGCTAAATGTGATCCAGACACTGTTTTCATAACCTTGAATGCTCACAGAAAAAAAAAAAAAAAGAAGTTTTGTTGAGGAAAAAAGGCTTAAGCATAAATGGTTACAGAAGAAAGGGGTCGAAATTTAATCACCATGGTTGAGTTTACGAGTCTGGTGAGCTGCCTAAATTGCACTCTTTGTGAGAATGTAACTAGGCTGGTGTGACTCTACACTTCCAGAAATCAAAACAACAATGGACACACCAAAATACAAAAGTAAAATAGGAAACCTGCAAGGTATCAGTTTTACCTTCTCTCTGGAGGACAAAGCCTAGCAAATACTGCCCCAAAGTATGCAATTATGCCCTTTTCTCAGCCTAGAGCAGCCCAAAGTCGGTTCAAAGAAATTTCACTCTGAATTCCTTCCAATGTGACAGAATTGACTATGGGCTTAAATTATCTTGGCAAGGAAGAATTTTCCAAATGTAAATCTTTTCCAGGACACATTTAAATTTTCATCCATAACATAGACATTATTGCGGAATAGTGTTATGATCAGGAGATTATGAAAGTAATACTTTAGAGCAGAAAAGAATTCAAAACAATATTACCTATTTTTATGTTTTGGCATATTTTCAATATATTTATATTTAATCTACAAAGTTTCATACTCTGTAAATCATTTTATATTCAGCATCTGAATTTTGAACATGAAATCCAGTATTATTCAATAAGGTGGGGAAATTAGTTGATAAAATTGTTATAATACAAATTCTTCCTGTTTTTCCTATTATAGCAGTTTTAAGTTCTATAGGTGTAAAAGCTGGCTCTAATAATGCTGACTTATACTTTCAGAAAATGCTGACTCATTACCACTTGAAAAAGCAAATCAACCAGTAACCTTATTTGGTTTCTTTGATTGAGGAAGTTTTCTTTGATTAAAGAAAGAATTAAGGTTAAAGCATTTACCTTTTATCACCAAAAAATAATAAAATAAAATCTGATACTGAAATAAAAGTTATTTGCAGAAATCGCAAGTCTTTGAAATATTCAAGTTTCAAACTCACTGGACTACTTTAAAGGGAAGAATGCAGGATCAAAGTCATGAATATGACTGAAGCCAAAATCTCACCTCATATAAAACAGGCCACCGTGTTAGTATAGCCCCAGAGTCTCCAGAGTCTAAACCTTAAAAAAAAAAAAAAGACATACTGTCATCTACAAAAAAATCTGGAAGAAAGTTACATTTTTACAAGTCTAATGGAAACCCAAAAAGGAGGATTTTTAGGCTTTAAAAAGTATGTATCACCAAAATTTACTTCCCAGGTGTGAAATGACCCATGTTTCTCCAAATTTAAAATATATGATGCCCTAGTCTAAAGAAAGGAAAAAACATGGAAAAAAGCAGGTGATTGTTTTGATCACTATGAGAAGATGTGTTTTATTTTTCAGCCTTTGTTTTATTTTCAAATAAATAATACACACAGAATTCCATATTTTAGAATTACCATTGATAATATGCTACTTTATTGCAAGGATTTTTGCCATTGTGGATGAGGGAGCTGAATGTCAACAAGATGCAGGACCCAGTCACATTTCTAAGTGTCATTTGGTCTGGAAAGACAGAAGTTAGGCTTATAGCAAATATTTATAAAATGTAAGCCAATTGCACCTCCACTACAGTAAAGAATTTGCAAGATTTTCTCAGACTACTGGGGTGCTGACACTCTATTGCAGGTGTAGCTTGAGCATTAAGAGCCCTATACCACCAGCAAAAAAAGGGTGCCACCTGGGATTAGTCTCTTGAACAGCAGAAGGAGGTGTTCCAAAAGGCAAGTTCCAGTGAAACAAGAACAGGCATTGGATGTCCTGATGCCAGGTGTAAGCTGTGAACTGGAGGTGACTAGTTATCCTTATGTATTTGGAATGAATTTGAGGCAGGGGCAAAATGGGAGACACAGTCCAGTGGGATTTTGGTCACATCTATGGAAGGTAGCAGAAAAGAGGTACATCTCCATTGAAAAGCAGATGTCGGCAATATACCTGGTGTTACAGCAAACTGAAGGATGACAACCACCTTGCCTGAACAAGTACAGAATTCTCTTCCCATTGGTGGATGGAGAAAGGACATGTCTGCTAAGCCAAAGAGTGCCTGTGCTTTGGTCCTTTACAAAAGTGTCCCACATGTCTTAATCCACAAGATACCTGTCACTGGAGCCTTTTAACAGAGAAGCTACAAGCTCTCCCGGGACCTGTAACATACAAGGAAACCACATACAACACAGAACAAACACCTTTTATCCCAGTGCTTCAAAAGTTTGTATAGGGAAGAGTGTTTGTGGTTGCTCTGAAGGCAGCAGCTGTAGGCATTCCCAGACCTGGAGAACCTTAGCAGTTCATTTAGATCCCAACGTCATATGCACTGATACAGGCAGCGGCCAAAGCAGTGGGCAGACAGATGTGCTACATGGATGGTCCTTAACAATGAACTCATGCCTGTGTTGCTACAGAGAGCTGGGCTGTGTTCAAAGAACTCTACTGATGTCCCTATGGCATCTTGAACAATGAAGTATCTTAGAAACTGCCCCTAGGGGATTCTCCTAGAACAACACTTAGGACTTCAATTGTTCCTCGCCACCTAAGGGAGCTGAGCTACAAGTGTGGTACATGCAAGTACATTCACCTACATCCATACCTAAAGAAATGAGGAAGATGTCATCTGTGTTATTAGAAGTACAAAAGCCATCAGAGACAAAGGAAGAGATGCAGTGAAGGTACAGGTACCAGGGACCCAAGACCACTTGGGAAATCATCAAGATCCTCCATTTTTTAATTAAGTACTTGGACTTGCTTGCCACTAACTGGGACTTTCCACATTGGTATCTCTGCCTAAAATCATCAAAACATAAACTGGGCTAATTGGGCAGTCTATGTGTGCAATAGCCAGGTGGCCAATTTACTTGCACATCAGAGGTACATAAATATACTTTAACCTGTATGGACACAGAGACAGGTGTAATGCAAGAGTTTACTATTAAGAGAGAAAATCACACTTCAACCATCCAAGGCTTCACTAAATTAGAAGGTATGTTTAGGAGACTGTTTCCTTTGATAGGAATGCAGTAATCACAGCCCTGTCTTCAAAACCATGGGATTGCAGAGATAGCAACAGAATTGCCTCTGTGTAACTGGGGCCTAGGAAGTTGCTGATACAGTCAAGCTTGCCTCTTCTTCTTGAGGAGCACCAACATCTGTTATCTTTAGGATTCTAACTGGTATTCTTGCTTAATGATGTTATCTAGGCACCATTGGAGACTGAAAATAAAAAGAAAATCCCTGCTCTGTAAATAAAGCAAACTAAATGTCTGTGTTTAAAAAAAGACGGTGTTCCTGATAAGACCCTCAGGTGATGATCCTCCAGACTGAAGCACTGGGTCTCTTTAAATACTGCTTTTACCACAGGCTACCTGTCACCCATGAGTCTATTCACAAACTTACTCTACATAGGTAAACAATGAAAACTCCAATCCTAGATGGAGGACGAAACCTAATGCAGAGGGGCTGAAGCCCCCTGATGCAATCACAAGTCCTCCAACGAGGAACTACCTTAACTGATTCAAGAAGAAAGTGATCCAGCCCTATATTAGATTCTTTATGCCCTGTGCAGCATGGTCTCACAGCCAGCATTATGATAGCCCTTGCCTTCTTTTTCAGACAATGGCCTGCTTATTTGACCATCACCAGTCTGCTATACTTCAGGAAGGGGCAGGCAATCTCTCTTTCACTTTGGGTAAACATACAGATTCTTACATATTTTGTTTCTCCCAACTTAGTTCCTATCACCTAAGGAGACATTCGGTATTCTGTTCCTGGAAAGCTATCTAAGCCAGGGCTGATGTTGGCAGGAGAACATCAGACCACTACAGTGCTGTTACAGAATGAGGATTTTCCCTTGCTACTCCCTTTAAAGCATTTATCTTAGCACTTCTGGATTGTTCCTCCTCTTCACTGTGGGAGTGGCTCAAGGAAATGTTTTCCTGACATGAACCAATACCTACACAGAAGTGCATAATCTCAGGGACTGCTGGGTCTGTGGTCTCCTGCCTCTAACAGGTTCAGAGGGCAGGCTATATGCAGTAATTCCATTTACAACCACAGAATGGGAATTGTGGTTGAATGGTGTAGTCCTTCCTAATAACCTGTGATAGATCCTTTACTCTAGTAGCCATTTTTCCCCTTTAGCTACACTGCTGTGAAAGAATATTTCTTCAACTTAGTATGTATTGGCCATTACTTTATTTATATCTCAGGATGTCAAAAGATATGGGATAAACTGAAATGGCTATTAGCCAACCATGGTATTCTCTAACTTCAGGGACCACTGTACTGAAGCAGCCAATTATACTGACAGAGCTCATTGGCATATGGAATTGTTAACTCACGTAACATGTAGGAACATTCAGCATGTGATGGACACAGAATTAGCAAGAGAAGAAAGCTGATTTGCGTAAGATGAAGTATATCCTAACCCCAAGAACCTCATTGTAATGTGGGAGCATCTGTGGTCATAGTTTCTGTATTGATGGACAGTCTGCCATGCACTGAGATATGCTTCCCTTTCCAGGAGCTTCCATGATAGTCTGCCCCCAACTCCCCTGTAACCTACCCCTGAAAAAGGTGAGACTGGCATGCAAAATACTATAGTTGGAATGATCCGTCTTTATTTTTCCTTTGTTGTAGGTTGGACCAAGTGAAAAATTGAAGATTATAGCCCTCAGTAGATTTATTTCCAAGGTTTTAATGATTCACAACAAAACATATCATTATGAAATCAAGGATCTTTTCAATTGCCTGAAGCAGTCATACAGAACTAATGATTTTAAACATCCTAATCATCCCCCAGAGTGACACTTATGCCCTAGATGACAAGGAATGCTACAGATATATCCCTGATTGTTAAGTTAGTATAACTGATCTGTTATTCAATAAGTAGTAAGTTATCAGTCATGTAGATCATCTTTCTTTTGGGGAGTATTTTTCCTCTAAGCTTTACCATTTGCCAGGAAAGTGGGAAATTGTACTGCTTTCTGTTCTTTTAAACCTACCTGCATTAATAAAATGTATTGTGTAATTTGTTGCAGCTGTGTATATGGTTGGGATGAAAGTTACATCCCAATAGATGGCTCTAAAGCCTTCACCTATGAGTACCAGGTAATATTGTTTGAGCATGAACATGTAAGCGGCAGTGGGTGGCAGCAAACAATAGCATCACCATCTTGAATCCCATCCCTTCTTTTTTAACATATACTTCTACAGCAGAAGGTTACTGACCACCTTCGAGACTAGCTGACACTGTTATCTGATAATAAAGCAAAACATTTCTAAGTCTTCATGATAAGGTAGGAAGACCAGAAGGATGCCTGACTGGCTGGCTCCTAAAGTGAATGATGTCAAGGAACGCCGTAAAGGCCGGCGCTGCAGCTCACTAGGCTAATCCTCTGCATTGCGGCGCCGGCACACCGAGTTCTAGTCCCGGTCGGAACGCCGGATTCTGTCCCGGTTGCCCCTCTTCCAGGCCAGCTCTCTGCTGTGGCCAGGGAGTGCAGTGGAGGATGGCCCAAGTACTTGGGCCCTGCACCCCATAGGAGACCAGGAGAAGCACCTGGCTCCTGCCATCGGATCAGTGCAATGCGCCGGCCGCAGTGCGCCGGCCGCGGCAGCCATTGGAGGGTAAACCAATGGCAAAGGAAGACCTTTCTCTCTGTCACTCTCTCTCACTGTCCACTCTGCCTGTCAAAAATTAAAAAAAAAAAAAAAGGAACACTGTAAAACCAGATCTTACCTGGTCACCATCTCCATCTGTCTCCCTGCATGAAAAAATTCTTGCTGCAGCTTCTGATAAGATCAACTGTCTACCCTGGTCTGGGATCCCGTATGTAAGCTGCCAAATGAACTTTCATTATTATATAGAGCTTCCTTCTTTCTTTGGTGGAAGCATTCTTTCTCAGTTCAGGGACCATGACTCACTCTGCCAAGTTTCAGACAAGGAGGACTACTGGATAATCTAAAACTTGCCATTTTTAAAAAGTGTGGCAAAAATATATAACAGGAGGGCTGGCACTGTCGCTCACTTGGTTAATCCTCCACCTGCGGCACCGGCATTCCATATGGGTGCAGGTTTCTAGTCCCGGTTGCTCCTCTTCCAGTTCAGCTCTCTGCTGTGGCCCAGGAAGGCAATGGAGGATGGCCCAAGTCCTTGGGCCCCTGCACTCGAATGGGAGACCAGGAGGAAGTACCTGGCTCCTGGCTTCAGATCAGCAGAGCTCCGGCCATAGCGACCATTTGAGGGGTGAACCAATGGAAAGAAGACCTTTCTCTCTATCTCTCTCTCTCCCTGTCTAACTCTATCTGTCAAATAAATAAAAAGAAATTAAAATATATATTTATATAACATGAGATCTATTCTTTGAATGAATGTTTATGTGTACAATACAATACTACTATCTATAGGCACAATATACTCTATAAAATATTACATCTTCATCATCTACACTAAAACTTTAAGCCCATTGAATAGCAATTCACCTCCTCCTCCTGCCAGCCCTTTCAAGAAATTCTTCTGCTGCTTTTGTTTATGAATTGTTTTTTTGACAGGCAGAGTTAGAGTTAGACAGTGAGAGAGAGAAACAGAGAAAGAGTTATAGACAGTGAGAGACAGAGAGAAGGAAGACAGAGGTCTTCCTTCCATTGATTCACTCCCCTAATGGCCACCATGGCCGGTGCTGTGCCGATCCGAAGCCAGGAGCCAGATGCTTCCTCCTGGTCTCCCATGTGGGTGCAGGGGCCCAAGCACTTGGACCATCCTCCACTGCCCTCCCGGGCCACAGCAGAGAGCTGGACTGGAAGAGGAGCAACTGGGACTATAACCTGGCACCCCAACCGGGACTAAAATCCCGGCTGCCGGCGCCATAGGCAGAGGATTAACCAAGTGAGCCATGGCGCTGGCCTGTTTATGAATTTTTAAGTGCAGAATTCAGTGGGATTCATTACAATTTCAGTGTTATGTAATGATCACTGCCATCTATTTCCAAAACAGTATCAACAGCCCCAGTAAGAACTCTGTCCATTAGGCAATTACTTTCCGTTCCCCCTTCCCATCAGCCCCTGGCAAATTCTAATCTGCTTTCTCTTATGAGATTTATTTTTAAATGTGACATTTCTGGAATGGTCTTGCTTACAAATTTTGATTTATCCAACTACTAAGTTATGAAATAAAAAGAAATATTTTTATTGAGACTATGAAAATAAATACACTACTATGAAAATCATTTTATATTTGATTATTTATCTAATTAGTTATGAATACAAATCTGATCAACATATCTTCATTATTTTTTCTGTATATTAATTACCTTTAAACTATGATGGTCATTTGATTCTAGGTCATATTAGTAGATTCTGTGAAGTATTTTCTTTTTTAAAGATTTATTTATTTATTTGAACACAGAGTTACAGCGATACATGATTTTCCATGACTGTTCAAAATTCTTCCATTCAGTTCTCTCACAACACAGCTATAGGTCTGAATGGAGTCTGCATTCCAAAGCCAAATGGAGTTTGCCTTGCATTACCACCGATGCAGGAAAATGGTTCTTACATTCACTTTTGATTTAATAATATATCTAACTTTGTTACTCACTTCCCTCCAGAAATATGATATGACAAGCACATTTCTAACTATAAATTGGCAATGCATTGCTTACTCTCTTTTTGAAAGAAGAAATAAACCTCATTAATTTAGACATTCAAGGGATCATCAGTCAAAACAGCAAACGATAAATATAAATTTATAACTATATTATCAAGTTCTCATGTGGAGGATATTTACTGAGCACCTATTTTGTGTGAGCTGTTATATTAATCTCCACTGATATGCAGCGAGGAGGCTATGAATCTTGTCCTTGAGAATCACAAATGCAATCAAGAGAAACCACATTAAACAGAAAGTGCCACAATGCAAATATGAATTAAGGTTGTGAACATTCAAAATGAAAATGAACAAACTATGTCAGTCTTAGAAATTTGGAAGTGACTTCAAAGGTCTTGAAGAGTAGGAAAGATATTGCCACCCAAGACGGAGCAAAAATATTCTAAGGAGAAATATGAAATAATAGAGTGACTTAATCTAGATCCTCATTTAGAATAATTCAAATATGCCATCTGTTCTCCATAGCCACAGTCCCCTCTCTGCATGATTTCTGTAATTTTTGCTAAGTTGTCTCCATCATCCAATCTGGCCTCCACTATGCTCCCCACAAAACAGCCAAAGTTCTTTTTCTTTTATTTTATAGTGTATACTGAATCTTGGAATTCATCTGCTTAAAATCCATCAAGTTCTTGCACCTTTTGACATTGAAATCTAAACTCTTTACCAGAGTATGTATAGGTACACTTTAGCTGTTCATTGCTACTATGTGGCCTTAACATATGATTATTTCCCCTAATATATTAGTAATTCCATGAAAGTGTGGAAAATGAACTTAAAAGGTTAATTTATTGTCCTGCAAAATATTTTTAAAGGTATACAGAAATTTGTCATCATGCACAGTTTTCATGAACTTTTGGAAGACCTTTCATATATTTCCTCTTTAAACTCTCTTCTTTAATCCCCTAAGCAACTTACTTGAAAAACCATTTCTTTAAACATTCACATACATTTCAGAACTAAAATATATTTTAAATAGGATTTCATAAAGGCAGCCAATTTATTGTTTGGTACTTTCTGTTTAATCATATTAACAATATAAACTTCAGAAGAAAGGTACTTGAACTATATGTGTATGGTAATATATAGTTATATACTAGGTGTGCTTGTGTGAAGTGGAGAGAAGTAGTATTTTTTTAAATTTTATTTAAGTTATACAAGTTTCATGTATTTTTTATACACAGGTTTAGGTTCATAGTGGCATCCCTCCCCCACCGTCCCTCCTGTCCACATTCTAACCCTTCCCTTCCTCCCTCTCACAGTCTCACTCTTAATTTTTACAAAGATTTGTTTTCAGTTTACTTAATGATCATATAATTAACCCTACACTAAGTAAAAGAATTCATCCAATACTATGAAGAAAAAAGAAAAGAAAAATTAAAAAAAAAAAAACACTAATCCTCAATGGAAGAGACAAAGGCTGCAAACAATCATTGATTTGCACTCCAATATATTGCATTTCAGATACTCTATTAGTTACCTCAGATCAGGGAAAAATCTATGTTATCTGTCATTTTGGGACTGGCTTATTTCACTAAGTATAATGGCTTCCAGATACATCCATTTTGTTGCAAAAGACAGGATTTTATTTTTTTACAGCTGAGTGTACTCCATAGTGTGTATATATCATAATTTCTTTATCCAGTCAGCAATTGATGGACATCTGAGTTGATTCCATAGCTTCACTACTGTGAATTGTGCTGTAATGAACATGGGGGTACAGGTAACTCTCATATGCTGATTTCTTTTGGTTTGGGTAAATTCCCAGGAGTGGGATGGCTAGATCATATGGTAGCTCTATATTCAGATTTTTGAGGTATTCCATACTGTCTTCTACAATGGCTGCACCAGTTTACATCCCCATCAACAATGGAATGAGGGTACCTATTTCCCCATATCCTCACTAGCATTTGTTGTTTATTGATTTCTGTATGAGAGCCATGTTCACTGCAGTGAGATGAAGCCTCGTTGTGATTTTGAATTACATTTCTCTGATGGCTAGTGTTCCCGAGTATTTTTTTCAAGTATCTGTTGGCCATTTGAATTTCTTCCCTTAAAAAATGCCTGCTCAGGTCCTTTGCTAATTTTTTAACTGGATTGTTTGTTTTGTTGTCAAATTTCTTGAACTCTTTATAGATTCTGGATGTTTACCTAGTTTGCAAAATTTTCTCCCATCTGTCAGTTGTCTCTTCACTTTGCTGAGTGTTTCTTTTGCAGTGCAAAAGCATCTCAGCTTGATGTAATCCCATTTGTCAATTTTTGCTTTGATTGCCTGTGCTTCTGGAGTATTTTCCAAGAACTCCTTGCCTATGCAGATGTCTTATAGACTTTCCCTAGTATTCTCTAGTAATTTTATGGTATTCGGTCATAGATTTAGGTATTTGATCCTTTTTGAGTTAATTTATGTGTAAGCTGTTTGGTATGGGTCTATTTTCAAACTTCTGCACATGGAGATCCAGTTTCCCCAGCACCATTGGTGAAAGAGACTGTCCTTGCTTCGGGGATTGATTTCAGCTCCTTTGTCAAAGATAAGTTGGTTGTAGATGCATCAATTGTTTAATGGAGTTTCTTTTCTGTTCCATTGGTCTACAAGCCTTTTTATGTGCCAGTAGCAGACTGCTTTGGTTATAAAGCTATTGTGATGCCTCCAGTTTCATTTTTGTTGTATAAGTTTGCTTTATCTATTCAGGGTCTTATGTTTCCATATGAAGCTTAGCATCATTTTTTTTCTATATCTGAGAAGAATGTCCTGGGTATTTTGATTGGGATCACATTGAACCTATTAATTGCTTATGGTAGTACAGCCATTTTGATGTTGATTCTTCTAATCCATAAACATGGAAGATTTTTCCACTTATTAATGTTCTATTCTATTTTTTATTTACTATTTTGTAATTTTCATCATAAATATCTTTGACATCCTTGGTTAAATTTATCCCAAGGTAGTTAATTCTTTTTAGAGCTATTGTTAATGGAACTGATCTTAAAAGTTCTTTTTGAGCCATGACATTGCCTGTGTATACAAAGGCTATTGATTTTTCTATGTTGATTTCATATGCTTCCACTCTACCAAACTCTTTTATGAGTTTCAATAGTCTCTTCATGGAGACTTTTAGATATGCTATACATAGAATCATGCCATCTGCAAATGGGGGCAGTTTGATTTCCTCCTGCCTAATTTTATCCGATTTATTTATATTTCTTGCCTAATGGCTCTGGCTAAAGCTTCTAGGACTTATTAAATAGCAATGGTGATCATAGGCATCCTTGTCTGGTTCTGGATTTCATTGTGAATTACTCCAACTGGTCCCTCTTCAACAGGACGCTGGCCATGGGTTTGCCATAAATTTCCTTAATTTTGTTAGGAATGCTCCTTGCACACCCAATTTGCCTAAGGTTTTCCTCATAAAAGGGTTTTGTATTTTATTAAATGCTTTCCCTGATTCTATTGAGATAACCACATAGTTTTTGTTCTTCAGTTTGTTAATGTGATATATCACATTGTTGATTTGTGAATGTTGAAGTATCCCTGCATATCAGGGATAAATCCCAGTAGGTATGGGTGAATGATCTTTTGGATGTATTATTGGATTTCATTAGCTGATATTTTGTTGAGGACTTTTGCATCTTTGTTCATCAGGGATATTGGTCTACAGTTCTCTTTCTCTGTTGTGATATTTTCACCTCAGGCTTAGGAATTAAGTTGATGCAGGATTCATGAAAGGAGTTGGGAGGATTTTCTCCCTTTTGGTTTTTTTGAATATCTTGAGAAAAATTGGAATTAGTTTCTCTTTAAATGCCTTTTAGAATTCAGTAGTGAAGTTGTCCAGTCCTGAGCTTTTCTTTTTGGAGAGTGTTTGTTACAGATTCAATTTCTGTCTTGGTTATGGGTCTGTTTAGGCTTTTTATGTCTTCTTGACTCAAATTTGGTAGATTGTATGTGCCTAGAAATCTGATCATTTCTTCTAAATTTCCTAATGTGTTTGTATATAGCTCTTTGTAGTATTTTCTGGTGATTCTACTTGCTACATTTCCTTTTACATCTCCAATTTTATTGACTTATGTCTTCTTTTTTGGTTAGTTGCACAAATGGTGTATAGATTTTTTTCTAAATAAAAAAGGCTCTTCATTTCATTGATCTTTTATATTGTTTTAGATTTTTTTAATTTTGTTTATTTCTTCTCTAATTTTAATAATTCATTTCCACTTATTAATTTTGGGTCTAGTTTGTTGTTGTTGTTCTAGATCCTTGAGATGCATTGATAGTTGATTTATTTGGTACCTTTCCAATATCTTATTGTAGGCATCGATTGCTATACACTTCTCTCATAACACTGCTTTTACTGCATCCCGTAAGTTTAAAATGATGTATTGTTGTCTTCATTTGTTTCCAGAAATTTTTTGATTTCTCTTTTGGTTTCTTCTATGACACACTGTTCATTCAGTCATCATTTTCAATCTCCATGTGTTTGTATATGATCTAGAGATTCTTGAATTGTTGGTTTCCAGCTTCGTTCCATTGTGGTCAGAGAAGATGTATGGTATTATTTCAATGTTTTGAATATGCTGAGATTTGTCTAATGGCCTAGCATATGGTCTAATCTAGAGAAATTTTCATGCACTGCTGAGAAGAATGCGTATTCTGCAACTGTAAGGTAAAAAGTTCTGTATGTATCAGCTAAGTTAATTTGGTCTATAATGTCAATTCACTCTGTTGTTTCATTGTTTATTTTCTGGCTAGTTAAACTAGATGAAAGTGGATTGTTGAAATACCCCTTTACTATTGTTTTGAATCTATGTCTCCCTTTAGATCCATTAACACTTCTTTTAAATACCCAGATGCCCTGTAATTGGGTGTGTATACATTTATAATAGTCCCATCTTCCTGTTGAATTGATCCTTTGATCATTATGTAATTACATACTATTCTTTGTCTCTTTTAACAATTTTTTAAAGATTTATTTATTTATTTGAAAGGTAGAGTTAGAGAGGCAGAGTCAGTGAAAGAGAGAGAGGTCTTCCATCCACTGGTTCACTCCCAAAATTGCCACAACAACTGGAGCTGCACACATCCAAAGCCACAAACAAGGAGCTTCTTCTGGGTTTCTAGACAAGTGCAGGGGCCCAAGGACTTTGGCTGTCTTCCGATGCTTTCCCAGGCAATAATAGAGAGCTGGAACAGAAGTGGAGCAGCCAGGACTCCAACAGGCACCTATATGGGATGCCAGCAATGCAAGCAGCAGCTTTATGTGCTACACCATAGTGTTGGCCCCAACAATTTTTGTGTTAAAATCCATTTTGTCTAATATTAGGAAGGCAGCACCTACCTCTTTTTGCTTTCTATTGGCATGGAATATCTTTTCCCATCTTTTCACTTTCTATCTGTTTGTATCTTTGTTGGTGAGGTGAGATTCTTACAGGCAGCAAATAGGTAGGTCTTGTTTTTTTTAATCCATTCAGCCAGTCTGTATCTTTTAACTGGAGAGTTGAAGCCATTTACATTCAAACTGACTATTGATAAGTAAGGACTTCGTCCTGTGATTTTCCCATAAATATTCCTATTGTTACTTTGGATTTCTTTTGTGCTTTTACTGGGAGATTTTCTTCCTTCACATTCTTGCATAATAATGGCTGTCTTTCTGTGTTTCTGTGTATAGCACATCCTTAAGCATCTTTAGTAAAACTGATAGAATGGCAACAAATTTGTTCAATTTATGTTTGTTGTAGATGGTCTTTATTTCACCTTCATTCTTAATGAGAGCTTTGCAGGGTAATATTCTGGGTTTTTTTTCTCTGGAGACTGGACTATCTGGCCATTACCTTATAGCCTGTAGGGTTTCTGAAGAGATGTCAGCTGTGAGTCAAATTGGAGATTCTCTGAAAGTAATATAGCATTTTTCTCATGCAAATTTTAGAATCTTTTTTGTATGTTTTACTGTGGAAAGATTGACTACAATGTGTCATGGTGAAGATCTTTTCTGGTCATGTCTGTTAGCATTCTATATGCTTTCTCTGTTGGGATGCCCCCTTCTTTCTCAAAATTGTGGAAGTTTTCTGTAATTATTTCACTAAAAGGCCTTCTAGTCCATTCTCTCCTTCCACACCTTCAAAAACTCTTAAGACCCGTATGTTTGGTTGCTTGATAGTATCCAACAAATCTCATCACTCTTTTTAAAGTTTACTATTTTCTTCCTCCTCCTCTTTTCCTTATCCTCCTCATCCTCTTCCTCCTCCTCCACCACCTCCTCCTCCTCCTCTTCTTCTTTGCTTAGATTGTAAGATTGCCAAAGATTTGTCCTCTAGTTTGGATATTCTTTCTTCTGTCTCACCAAATCTGCTCTTAAGCCTTTCCGCCACAGTTTTATCTTATCTATTGAATTCTTCATTTCTAATATTTCATTTTGATTTCTTTTTAAAATCTTAATCATGGGAATTTTTTCATTCATATCATTCATTTCATTCTTATCATTTCATTCATATCATTCATATGTATGGTTTTCTTTAGTTCATGTATTTGCTTCTGACTGTTTTTGAGTAGTTCTATCATTAATTTTTTTGAGTTTCATTTCCAGCATTTCCTCTATCTTCTCATCTTCACAGTCTAATATTAAAATATTGATGTGTTTCTTTAGGAGGAGTCATGGTATCTTTCTTATTCTTCTTTCTTAAATTTCTGCATTTGTTTTTAGGTATTAGTAGGGGTTTTTATTGTTTTTTTCCTCTGATGCTTTTATATTTTTGAGCAATGCCTCTGAGACTTAGTGGGATGTCTGCACTTTCAGTGAATATCAAGAATTGTATGATGGGTGTGGCCAGGGATTGCTGATCTGTGCTTCAGGATGGGAGAATATCCAGGATAACACGCAAGTTGGGCATGGTAGATCACAATGCTGTTTGAACCACACGAGTGATCTGCACAGTCCTCACTGTGAGCACCAGGAGTGTCCAGAGCTGCTCCCAGTGATTTTCTGGAGACCCAGCTACTCCCTTCATTTTCTCAAGTAACCACTGAGTCCTCATGGTCTCAGCACACAAGGCTAGCACAGTCCCTGCATGCATAAGTTTCTGTTTGTCCTGCCAGCCTGCCCAGTCAAAAGAGAAGCAGATATGCTCTGAGATAGCTGTGCCTAGTCATCTTGATTTTGGGAGGCTGGGGGCGCCTCACCAACTTATGTGGTTACCAGCTGACTCCCAAATAAACTCAAAGTCAGTGGGAACTGTGGACTGTTCCCTCCACTAGAATCACTGGGTCACTTGGGTACACAAGAGCCACTGGCCAAATGCTGCTCTGCCACTGCCACCAGCACTGCTGTGAAGGTGGCATCCTGTTTCATGCACAAAGACTTGAGCAGCTTCCCCTTGGACCCAAAATGACTTCTGCTCTTTCTCAGCCAGGCAGCAGGTGCTGTTGTAGAGAAGTTGTGGGGCAAGACAAGCATGTCCCAATTTGGACCCATGCCACACTCTCCCTCTGGTTATATCACCATGGGTTGCTGCAGTCTGGTCTCATCTTTGTCTCCCAGCTTCCATCCCCTCCAGCTCTTGGCCACTGCAATCATGCGCTGCCCCAATATTCATGCTGTACATCTGCACACTCCACACAGGTCTATAGGGTTCCTCCTCTTCTTGTAGGATCTCCCGTGTGGTTTTCTCTCCAATTTTCCCACTGAATGTTTGCTTCATATACCCTTTTATTTAACTGTTCATCCCTAGTCTAATGCACCATGTCATGCCCTAATCCACACCTTGGAATCACCAGTAGTATTTCTTTAAACTTTGAGTCATACTTGCATTGTAAAAAAGGATTCCTGCACTCTTGAACTTGATCCAGAGAAACTTTTCCAGTGAGAATAACTAGAGGGAAAAAAAGTTTTGTTGTTCAATTACATCTATCAGCTGGTAGGAAACAGGAAGCTAACAAGTCTTGTAGAACGATCAGACAAAGGATTGGGAGAAAATGAAAGTCTAGAGAAGGGAGTTGGTCTTTGGAAACCTATTATCACTTGGAATTTAATTCTTCCAGATGCAGTAGGGAGGCTGCCAACTGACCAGGTTTGCCGGGCAAGGAGACAAGTGAGAGTCCATGGGAGCAAAAAGTATGTTTCTGATTTCTTGCACCTGGGTTTGCTACATACCAGACCACACAAGCTTTGATACCACCAAATGTTGCATGATTTCATCCTTTAAAATTGGACTAAGGAAATGTAAAAGTGTTGGGCAGCAGCACACAGAAGCCCACTCTGGAGGAGAGCACCATCCTAGTGTTCAAGTTATTTCTATAAATAATTTCTCAAAAACAATGCCAAGCATGCAATGAAAAATAATCACTCTCCTGGAAAGATAAGACATCATGTCCAAGACCAAACAGAAAGAGTGGGTGTTTGGCATAGTGGTTAAGATTCAGCTTTCCTGGGTTTGAGTGCTGACTCTACTCCCAATCCCAGGTTCCTGCTAATGTGAATCCTGGGAGGCAGTAGATGATAGAACAAGTAATTGGATCCCTGACACTCTCCTGGATACTTGAAATGAGTTTTCAGCTCCTAGGCGTTTGAAGAATGAATCTGTCCCTCTGTGTGTCCAAAAAAAAAAAAAATAGCGGAATAACAAACAATAGAATCAGATGCATTAACTAGCAATGGAGCAAAAGTATCCAAGCATATTAAAATTTTAAACTTATATACATAGAATAAATGTTGCTATTTCTAAGACAATAACTAAAGGAATGTTGAAAGTTAATTTCTGAACTTAATGAAGTCAAAAATAAATAATAAAAAGTCAAATAAAAAAACTGGAATGGAGAGAAAATACCACTCAAATAAAATAAATAAAAAACAAACACTATGTTATGGTCAGTAATGTGGTGTATTTAAAATAAAATGTAGCTGAAATTTGTAGCTTATCTAAATGAACTAGATATCTCATTTAAAAGCAGAACTTGTCAAAAGAGATGGATGCCAGAAAGCCAAGAATAGTGGGCAAAGTACAAGGTGAAGGCAGAGTTCCCAAGATGAAAACACCAACAATGACTTTTGACAGATTTTTTTAGTACTGGGAAATTTATTTCACCCTTTTAGGTCGGTCTGTCCTTTCTGTAAAGTTTTGCAAAAATATATTAATCCATGTATCCAGGAGTGGTTAGGCAAAGATTTCATTACAATAGATCCCCTAATTTTTCCCTTCCTTCCCTGTGAGATAAACAATAGTAAGCTCAAGTTTTCTTATCATTAGATTCACTTAAAATGAGATTCATCTTCAATTGTAATGTGGCTGTACCTTGTGAGGTCTACTTAGCTCTAGAGAGAAATAGAGCAATTATAATACATTAACTGAGTCACTGAAGTACATGACATGAAGCTTGATAAGTAAAGTAAGTATGCCCCAAAGCATCCCCTTAAATATTTTATTGATGTTGTTGACTAAATGTGAGAAGTGAGATTTTGCTGCCTTTGTGGGTCACATTTCATTATATAAACATCTCAATTTTAATCAGGCAGTTATTATGTTAATATATTCCATTAACAGTGGAGATTTATTTTCCACACCTATCAGTCTACCATCTTGAAAACTAATTTAAATGGATCTTTTTATAGCAAATCTGTGAAAACTGTGTATATTCATTAAATTAAGAATAATTTTGCATGCCAGCCCAACCAAATTGTATTTTGGAATGATATAGGATAAACAACAGATGTGTCCAACATATATTTTTCTTCAGTTGCTAAGGAAACATTGTTCAGTCTTTAAAGGTGTTAGATGATGCAAAATAAATAAATAAATAAAATAAACCAAGAAGTAATTCCCTCGGGAACTTGATTCAATAAGATTCCACTCTTATCCTTGCCCTTACAAAGAGACCATGTAGTTCTGAAATGTTGTAGTGGTATATTGCTTGTGCTACATTTTATACATCTTATTGTTCTGTCAATATAACAAGTTCCTATTTTGAATTGCTCTCCACTTATTTCCACGTCTCTTTCACTGTTCATCTTCCCAAGCGCCATTTGACATTGATCTCAGCATAACAGGCTAATAATGTAACCTGAGGTTGACCAAGAACAATTCTGAGAATGCTAACTGGACTTCAAACAGCAGGACGACCTAGCTTGCTAACAGGATTTCTGTTTTCTCACTCTGATTCAGAAAATTCTTTGTTCTCATACTTCCCTGTTTATTGCTTACCCTTGTTCATATGTATTGACTCTGTGAGTGATTCTGTACCTGGCGGAGAGTCTGCTTGCCCTGCTCATGCAGGAGGCTGAGAGGGCAAGGTGCGCAATGCCTCCCACCTTTGCCCCCTCTGCCTGCCCTGAGAAAAGTGTGCTTGCTCGTGAATAAAACAGACATATTGGCCACCGCCGCGGCTCACTAGGCTAATCCTCCGCCTAGCGGCGCCGGCACACCGGGTTCTAGTCCCGGTCGGGGCGCCGGATTCTGTCCCAGTTGCCCCTCTTCCAGGCCAGCTCTCTGCTGTGGCCAGGGAGTGCAGTGGAGGATGGCCCAGGTGCTTGGGCCCTGCACCCCATGGGAGACCAGGAAAAGCACCTGGCTCCTGGCTCCTGCCATCGGATCAGCGCGGTGCGCCGGCCGCAGCGCGCCTGCCGCGGCGGCCATTGGAGGGTGAACCAACGGCAAAGGAAGACCTTTCTCTCTGTCTCTCTCTCTCTCTCACTGTCCACTCTGCCTGTCAAAAAAATAAAAAGTAAATAAAAAAACAGGACATATTCACCGAAACGTCTCCAGTGCTTCCTGCTGAAGAGCACCACCGCTATGCCTAGAGTGCACAGGCTCGCGGGATGAACCCGCATTACTCCTTCTCCCACTCATTCAAATTCACTTACTGTATTTATTCCTACTTTATTTAAACCAAATAAGGTAAAGATTCCATCCTTGTTTTTTTGCAATAAAATGAAAAATACCTTTTAGTTATTGATTTAATTTTTGTTGATAGGCGGTGTACTTTAGCAAGAAACATGAGACCTCAGAAAGCACAAAGTAGAAAAGACCTGGTGAACAGAAAGTAGAACCAAGTTCTCTAACTAAAAATAATGACACAGCCTAAGGTAGGGTTCTTATGACCTGGGCAATATCAATCAATAGAAAAAGCAGAAAAATTAAATCTGAATTGCACAAAGAATGCCCTTGATCTACCTAAACATTGGCTTGATTTATAGACTGCTATTTCAATTATTTTCATATTTAAGAAAAGAAACGTTCTGGTCATATTATGAAAAAGAGATAAGAGGGAATTTTAAAATGGTGTAAGGAGTCAATAGGCACATACATATGAAGCAAACTTATGATTAATGTCACAAAATATTTTTAGAAGTTATTTTACCTAAAGAGAAAAGCTTCTCACAAAAGGTATTAGTCTATGTGGGATTATGTGGTATTAATAGTTCCTTTTTGAGATATTTAAAATTTGAAATAAAACTAATGTGTCATTTCAACACATTACGTATTTGACTGACTAATATCTATTTTGATAATTTCATTATCATATGAAATGGTCTCCTTTGTTCTTAGAAATTTAAAAACATAAACATGAAAATCTCCCTTAATGAAATATGTACAATGTTAATTTTAGAAGGTGAATATTACGTTTCAGTATTAAAATATTAAAAATCTTTGAATACCACAACTCATATGCTACACATCACTATAAGAAGCAATGACTTTGAACAGTCCTTCTCTTCAATGTTGAGGAAGAAGTTTTTGCTTGGTTTTGTTTTCATACTATCAGTTGAACTCTTTACTCAACACAGATATAACCATATGTGTATAAAGGTAATTGAAAATAGATCTTAGTTAAAAATAAGAGCGGGAACAAGAAAGGGAGGATGAAGGGGGAGATAGTATGAGTGGGAAGGTGGGCACAGTGGGAAGAATTAACATGCTCCTAAAGTTGTAATTGTGAAATATGTGAAGTCTGTAACTAAAATTTATAGTTCTGCATACAGACTTACTTCTAAGGGTACAATTTAAAAACTCACCATAGACACCAAATCCCTTTAAACTGGGTGGTAAACATAGCATTTTAAGGGATAAAGTGAGTATATGGATAGGATCAAATGTTAAAGTGATCATATAAATAGGATTAGTGTTTGGTAATAATCATAGATAGAACTATAAAGGAATGAATACTTAAAAATGGGAAGCAGTCCATACAGCCAGCTCACAGAATGACAATCGCTTTAAGTAACACTCTGACTTCAGTATCAGCCCTTAAAGCATTCTGGTCTGACTGAAAAGTCCGTGAGAGCATTTCAGGCATGGAAAGCTAAGACATTGTGGCAAAAAGTACCCTATGTGAAGGACCTCTGTGAATGAGACCCCAGTGGAAAAAGTGGTCATCAAAGAAGGATATATTTTTCTCTGATGGGAGGAAAGAAATCCCACTTCTGCTTATGGCCCTGTCTAAATCCTGAAGGAGTTTGTGGATTAAAAAGGCTTCCATAGCTTAGGCAGTTCATGTCGACAGCCTAGGGGGATCAGTGATGTCATGCATAAGAGTGTTAATTGTCAACATAACAACGGAGTCACTGTGTGCACTAACTTCTGATGCAGGACCTCTGTCCTCAAAAAGTTGGATTATGAGAGTTAATAGTAAAACTTATTCTTAAATATTTACTTCTTTTTAGTGTGTTATGTGGAGGATATTCTTATGTCTATAACCATAGTTATGTCTAAGTGCTCACAAAAAATGTATCAATCTTGGATTCTTCTTCAAAGTTAATTAAGTTTTGCTGTACACACACACACACACACACACATATGAAGCAAACTTAGGATTAATGTCACAAAATGTTTTTTAGAAGTCATTTTACCCAAAGAGAAAAGCTTCTCACAAAAGGTATTATGCTATGTGAGATTATGTGATATTAATAGTTCCTTTCTGAGATATTTAAAATTTGAAATAAATATATTTATATTTATATATATGCATATATATAAAATAAACCTCAGAAAGTTTTACTTCTATTGAATTAAAAAATAATTTTCCTTATTGTAAATATAATCTTTCTGGTGTTCTATTGCACAGTTGGGTAATAATAGTTAACAATAACATTGTATTTTTCAAAATAGTGAGAAAAGAGAGTTAATATTCACACTGCAAAGAAATATTGAATATATGAAGCAATGGATGCTAATTATCCTAATTTTATCATTAAAATGTATGCATGTATCAAAATATCACATTGTATCCCATAAATATGTACAATTATTATTTATCAATATAAATAAAAAAATAACAAAAAGAATATACAGACAATGCTACTTATATTATTTATTATGCAAATTGTAAAAGTAGAACTTGAGAAATGTGGAGCATATTTTAAAAACAAACAGTTGAGAAAAAACATTTCTCCATTTGTTAGCTTATTTGTGTTTTTAGATGAAATATGTGTCTTAGAGGTGGGATTTTGCCAGTGGGGTATATAAGAAGGAAAAATTACTGTGTTAATGTCATTGAAGACAGTACTAAATCCATGCTAATTTATGCTGTGAATTAAATTACATTGTAAAAATAAGGCAATATTAATTAACGACTTTGAACTATAAGATAAGAAAGCAATTCTTTGGAAAAAGATAAAAAAAAATCAGCTAGGAGAGAGAGGAGAAAATAATGAAGAATCAGGATTTAAAGGACAGAAAATAATAGAAGAAACAGGATTCTTTGGAGTATAATTAAACTAAGATTACTAACTATTTTGATTCACTTGGAAAAGTTTAAAAAACTATTCACCCATTTGTAAAAAGTTATAGAAGCTACAATGATAATTTTATATTCATTACTTGTAAATTATCATGAGTATATCCTTTAAACTATCTATTTTAATTTTTATTTGAAAGGCAAAAGAAGACAAACAGATAAACAGGGTTTTTCTATAGCTAGTCCACTCCCAAAATGCATGTAATAACCAGGATTGTGCCAGGCCAAGGTCAGGAGCCAAGAACACAATCTTGGCCTCCCATAGGGGACCCAACTATTTGAGCCATCACTTGCTATCTTTGGTGGCTTAGAAAGAAACTATATCAGTAGCAAAAGCAAAGTAAACTCAGATCAAACACAGTATCAGCATTACAATGACTGTGCCAAGCACCTTTCCCATACAAAAATACTCAACTCACTAAAAATATATTTCAATTAATTTACTTGTTTTAATTATTTTTAAATATTTTAAAGTGAAGAAATTTCATGTATTTCATATACAGATTTAGGAGCACAGTGACACTTCCCACTCTGCCCTCCAACGTGCCCACACTTGCAACCTCTCTCCTCTGTCCTTTCTTATTCTTTTAATTTTTACAATTACCTAATTTAACTTTATCTTATATTCATAAGGTCAACCCTAAGCTAAGTAAAGAATTCAACAAATGCTAAGAAGAAAAAAACACACTTCCTCAACGGAAAAAGACAAGGGCTGCAAACAATCATCAATTCTCACTCCAATATATTACATTTCAGATACTCTATTAGTTACCTCAGATCAGGGAATATATATATCTGTCATTTTGGGACTAACTTATTTCACTAAGTATCATGGTTTCCAGTTGCATCCATTTTGTTGCAAAATACAGGATTTCATTCTTTTTACTGCTGAGTAGCATTTCATAGCATATATGCACCATATTTTCTTTAACCATTCATTGACTGATGAACATCTGGGATGATTGCATATTTTAGCTAATGTGGATTGAGGTGCAATAAACATAGGGGTACAAATGACTCTTTCATATGCTGATTCAATTTCATTTGGGTAAATTCAAAGGAATGGGATGATTGGGTCATATGGTAGATTGATTTCCAAATCTCTGAGGTAACTCCATACTGTCCTCCACAATCTTAGTATAAATTTACATTCCCACCACATCCTTTTACCCACATATTGATTTTTGTTTTCTGTAGGAGAGCCATTCTAACTGTGGTGAGATGAAATCCCATTGTGGTTTATATTTGCTTTTCCCTGGTAGCTGGTGAGCTTGACTATTTTTTAGGTGTCTGTTGTCCATTTTAATTTCCTTTTTTGAAAAGTGCCTTGTCAAATTATTTGCCTATTTCTTATCTGATTTGTTTGATTTGTTCTTGTTGAGTTTCTTGAGTTCTTTATAGATTCTGGATATTAATCATTTATCAGTCACATAGTTTGCAAAGAGTTTATCGTATTGTATAGGTTGTTTCTTCATTTTGTTGAGTGTGTCCTTCACAGGACAGAAGCTTCTTAGTTTGATGCAATTCCATTTGTCAATTTTGGCTTTCATTGCCTGTGCTTCTGGGGTCTTTTAGAACAAGTCTTTGCTATATCATTATCTTGCAGGGTTTCCCCAATATTCCATTGTAGTAATTTGATGTTTTCAGGTCATAGGCTTATATCCTTGATCCATTTTGAGTCTATTTTTGTATAAGATATGAGAGAGGGGTCTTGTGTTATACTTCTGCTCACAGAAATACAATTTTCCAATCACCATTTATTGAAGAGAGTGTCCTTTCTCCAGGGATTAATTTTTGTAACTTTTGTCAAAGATTAGTTGGTTGTAGATGCCTGGATTAGTTTCTGGAGTTTTTACTCTGGTCTGTTGTTCTATATGTTTATTTTTGAGCCAGAAGCAGCCTGTTTTGATTATGACTGTGATTTATTATGTCTCGAAGTATGGTATTTTGATGCCTCTCACATTGTTTTTGTTGTTTAAGACTTTTATCTATTCAGGGTGTGTTATGTTTCTATATGAAACATATATGTTGGAAATAAATGGATGGATATTTGTGGGAAGCAGGGCCCGGCCCCCACAACATGGCGCTGAGAGGGAGTAAACAAGTTCTACACAGCGGCTTCAGCTGCTTCATCAATTTGACTAATGAGTTGCAGGAGCTGACCCAACCTCTGATTGGAAGAAAGCGGCATGCTCAGCATGCAGGCAGCGGAGCACGGATTGGTGGAAGAGGACTATAAAAGGGGACTCAACGGCACTTTCTGGGACAACTACTGTCTCCAGGCTGGTGGAAAGTTCGGGGGTGGAGAGTTGGTGGAGAGTTCGCTGGGGAGCTCGTTATTTCAGTCTTCTCTTTACCTGTTCTTGCATTGCTATAGAAAAAACCTACAGCAAGGGAAAAACAGCATCCGGCCCGGCGGAGGAGCGACAGGTATTGTTTTTTAATCCATTCGCCAGTCTTTATCTTGTAACTGGAGAGTTGAGGCCATTTACATTCAAGGTAACTGTTGATAAGTAATGATTTGACCCTGACATTTTTCTTTCTGTTATTTTTTTAAGATTTTATTTATTTATTTGAGAGGTAGAGTTACAGACAGTGAGAGAGAGAAACAGAGAGAAAGGTCTTCCTTCTGTTGATTCACCCCCCAAATGGCCGCCATGGCCAGAACTATGCCAGTCCAAAGCCAGGAGCCAGGTGCTTCCCCCCAGTCTCCCATGCTGGTGCAGGTGCCCAAGCACTTAGGCCATCCTCCACTGCCCTCCCGGGCCACAGCAGAGAACTGGACTAGAAGAGGAGCAGCTGGGACTAGAACCTGGTGCCCATATGGGATGCCAGTGCCTGAGGTGGAGGATTAGCCAACTGAGCCACGGTGCCGGCCCCTACCCTGACATTTTTCCATATGTATTCCTGCTGTTTGCTTTGGAATTTTTTTGATTTTACTATAAGGTGTTCAATCTTCACATTATTTCAAAATGATGACTATCTTTCTGTGTTTCTGTGTGCAGAACATCCTTAAGTATTATTTCAATGATTGGATGAATAGTGACAAATTCTTTCTGTTTGTTATGGAAAGTCTTCATTTCACCTTCAATCATAAATGAGAGTTTTGCAGGGCACAATATTCTGGGTTGACTTTTTTTTTAAGACATGGACTAGGTCTCTCCATTGCCTCCTTGCCTGTACAGTGTCTGATAAGAAATAAGTTGTGAGTAAAATTAGAGCTCCTTTTTAGGTTATTTCGTGTTTCTCTTGTGTACATTTTAAAAACTTTTCCTTATATTTTACTGCTGAAAATATTACTACAATATGTTGTAGTGAAGATTTTTGGTCATGTCTATTGGGAGTTCTATATGTTTCCTCTATTTGGATGCCCTTGTTTTTTGTCCAAATTGGGGAATTTTTATGTTGTTATGTCACTAAACCGGCCTTCTAATCCATTCTCTCTTTCCATACAGACAGGAACTCCTAAGACTGGTATATTTAGTTATTTGATAGTGTCCCATAAATCTCCAACATTATTTTAATTTTTATAATTTCTCCATTTTGGGGAAGAAGGGCTCTGACTGACATATTTTTTTAACTTTTATTTAATGAATATAAATTTCCAAAGTACAGTTTATGGATTACAATGGCTTCCCCCCCATAACGTCCCTCCCACCCACAACCCTCCCCTTTCCCACTCCCTCTCCCCTTCCATTCACATCAAGATTCATTTTCGATTCTCTTTATATACAGAAGATCAGTTTAGCATACATTAAGTAAAGATTTCAACAGTTTGCTCCCACACAGAAACATAAAGTGAACAATACTGTTTGAGTACTAGTTATAGCATTAAATCTCCATGTACAGCACTTTGACTGACATATTTACATATTTCCAAAGATTTGTCTTCTAGCTCAGACATTCTATTTCCACCTCACCAAGTTTTTGTTAATGTTTTCCACTGTATTTTTATTTGACATATTGAATTCTTCATTTTGAGTATTTCAGCTTAATTTCCCCTCAAAATCTCAATCTCATGGGAATTTTTCCCCTGTGTCATGTATTTCTTTAGCTTATGAATTTGCTTCTCAACACATCTGAGTAATTGTATGATTATTCTGTTGAGTTTCTTTTCAAGCATTTTATCATTATCTTCATCTTCACATCTACTACTGAAGTGTTATTGTGTTCTTTGGGGGGAGTCATGTTATTTTCCTTGTTCTTGCTTCTTGTATTTCTGCAATTATTTTTAGGCATTTGTGGAAATACTTTTTGGTTTTCTCCTTTTGATTGACTTTATCTTTGAACTATGCCTCTTTGTCTTAGCGGAGTGTCTGTTTTTCAGTGAATACCCAGAGGTATGTGCTAGGTGGGTCAAGGGAACTCTGGTCAGTGCTGAAGTGCAAGGTGTGTATCCAGGGTAATACTCAAGTTAGGTGTGGTAGATCACCTCTATTGTCATCAGAAGAGAGGGTATGATCATACCTGTTGATGTAATCACAACCTTACCTCCTCTCTTCCAAGGTGATCAATTCCTGGAATTATCCCCCAGTGTATACAACCCTCATCCATGTTAGCACATGAACCACACAAAGGATTTGTGTGATCCTCAGTATGAGCAAGGAACTCTCTGCAATGCTAGCCCCTGACCAGGAGGAGAAAGATATTTTGGAACTTATTGGGACTAATAAGTTGCATGTTTCTGCAAAGAAGGGAGGAATTAAATAAAGAGTATTTTAAATAAAGAAGTATAAAATGATGAAATAAAAAGTAAAACTTTATTGGTACAGGAGAAAAAAGCTAAAAGAGGTCAATAAAGAAGACTGTTGTAGGGGCCTAATGGAATACAAGCCAAGTACGTGGCTCCACCAGATGCTTAAAACTTTAGCAACTTTGATTAAGAAATAGGGCAACACTGGGGAGTGAACTAGCAGATGGAAGACCTCTATGTCTCTCCTCCTCTCTTTTTCTAACTCTTTCAAATAAAATAAATAAATTTTTTAAAAGAAAGACAAACTATTCAAAAATTAAAAGGGATACCCACTGTATGTAGTGACTTTTTAAAAATTTAAATATCATTTACAGCTTCACAATAAGAAATTTAAAATAGTAGCTGGAATTATTTGTTTTTAAAAATATACAAAATTTGTGTCATGAAGAATGCAAAATTCTCACTGTTGAAAATAAAAGGGCATAAGAAAATTCCTCAAAACCATTCATGGATGTATACATAAGCTATTATGAGTAAGTTCTAAAAACTTTCAGAAAGCTATGTCCTGTATTGTGTAAACTATTTGAGAGCAGAAAATGTATGTGCCCTATTTTGAGGTCCAGCATGACTGTTAAGACTCAAGGCTAAGGAATGCTGATCTTCTGTATATTAAGATAATCGAAAATGAATCTTGATGTGAATGGAAGGGGAGAGGGAGTGGAAAAGGGGAGGGTTGTGGGTGGGAAGGACGGTATGGGGGGGGGAAGCCATTGTAACCCATGAGTCGTACTTTGGAAATTTATATTCATTAAATAAAAGATAAAGAAAAAAAAAGACTCAAGGCTAAGGAATGCTAAGGATTTCCTCTTCTAAATTTATTAACTGTCAAGGACATGATGCATACCACTATGACATATGTCAGTGTAATGAGACTCAAAATAGAAACCTCATGCATATAAACACTTGAAAGACTTAATTGTTTCTAATAGAATACTTGCTTTCAGTAGGTTTTTTGTCACTATGACTGAATATATGTAACAAGCTAGTTATGAAGAAAGGAGGCTGTGGCCGGTGCCATGGCTCACTTGGTTCATCCTCCACCTGCAGTGCTGGTATCCCATATGGGCACCAGGTTCTAGTCCCAGTTTCTTCTCTTCCAGTCAAGCTCTCTGCTGTGGCCCAGGAAGGCAGTGGAAGATGGCTCAAGTGCTTGGGCGCCTGCACCACAGTAGCCTGCACTGCAGTAGCCAGAGACACTGGTGGAAAAGTGGCAGGAAGAGCCTAGAGGGAACGAGGCTTGAAGCCCCATGGGGGAAAGTACACCAGCCTAACTAGAGGAGAGAAAAAATAAAAGGGATGGTACAGACATGATTCTCTCTCCACTCACCTTACAAAGGCATACCAGCCAATAGAGCAGGCACCATTTTGTACATACGTAACAGCTGTGCCAGCTTGGGGCTGCACCAGGCAATCAGCCAAGCAGAAAAACCTGACTCTGGTGGGAAGAAATAAAAAGAGACTAAGACCTAATGAATTTGTGGAGCTTATGAACTGGGACTGTGAAAAAAACCTGAGAGTGCATGGGAGAACTTACAGTGTGGCTGAGATATGACTAGTCTCAGTGGGAGATGCCACAAGCTTGGGTGGCCCTGGCTATGAGGTGAGAGACATTGCATGGGAATTGGAGCTTACACTGAGGACTGCACAGATCCTTTGTGTGGTCCTTGGGACAGAGCAGATGAATATTATAACCACAGGGGCCAGAGCTCAGACACTGATTGCCATTTAGGAGAAGAGCTCAGCTGAATAGAATTACTTCCCTTCCGATAAGAGAAAGAGAAAGAGAGAGTGAGATTTACTAGGCCAAACCTGGGTGTGTCACATTAGGCACATCCTTAATGCTAAAGAACTGAACAGAGTTCTCTGGCCACACCAACCACAAGCCTCTAGAGATTCACCAAAAACAGACAATCCATTTAATCGAGAGTCAAAATATAAGGAAAAAAGCTGCCACAGGAAAAAAAAAAGAAAAAGAAAAAAACCAAAGAATATCTCCACAATGCCAAACAAAAAAGGCAACAACCAAGAAAACAAGAACAAGGAAGGCAATATGACGCTCCCAAAAGAACATGACACTCAAATACAAGCTTATGAAGATGACGAGATAGAAGAAATGCAAGAAATGGAACTCAAAAAATTTATGATAAGAATATTTAGAAGTAATCAAAAACAAATGCATGAATTACTGAAATCCATGTAAGACATGAACGAAAATCTCTCTCAGGAAAATGAAATCTTAAGGAGGAATCAAAATGAAATGAGGAATTTAATAGAACATGAAATTGAGATATTGAAGATAAATCAAAATGAAATGAAGAATTCAATAGAACAAATAAAAAACACATTTGAGAGCCTTAAAAACAGAATAAGTGAGGTAGAAGAGAGAATATTGGACCTAAAGGACAGAGCACAGTAAAATATACAGTCAAACCAAAGACAAGAAGAGGAAATTAGAAATCTAAAAAATATTGTTGGGAAACTAGAGGATACAAGTAAAATACCCATCATTCAAGTTCTAGGATTTCCTGAAGGCATGGAGAGAGAGAAAGGATTAGAAGGCCTTTTTAGTGAGATACTAGTGGAAAACTTCCTGGGTTTGGAGAAAAAGACATCCAAGTACAGGAAGCACACAGAACTCCCAATAAACATGACCAGAAAAGATCCTTGCCACGATACATTGTAATCAAACTCACCAAAGTGAAACATAAAGAAAAGATTTTAAAGTGTGCAAGAGAGAAACGTGGTATTACTCTCAGAGAATCTCCAATTAGACTCAGAGCAGAAATCTAGCAAGAAACCCTACATGCTAGGAGGGAATTGTGAGATATGGCCCATGAACTAAGAGAAAAAAACTGCCATCCCAGAATATCCTGAAAAGCCCTCATTTGTGAATGAAGGTGAAATAAAGACCTTTCTTAGAAAACAGAAATCAAAAGAATTTGTCACCACTCGTCCAGCCCTGCGAAAGATGCTTAAAGATGTGTAACACATAGAAATATAGAAACAAGGCCATCAGTGTGAAAGAAGGTAAAGGAAGAAAATCTCTCAGTAAAAGATCACAGAAAGTCCAAAGTATATATTAGAAATATCTTTGGGAAAATGGCAGGATAAAGTCACTATTTATCAATAATCACATTGAATGTAAATGGCCTCAACTCTCCAGTTAAAAGATACAGACGGGCAGACTAGATTAAAAACAAAACCCATCTATTTGCTGCTTACAAGAAATACATCTTTCCAACAAAGATGCATGCATACTGAAAGTGAAAGGTTGTAAAAAAGATATTCCATGTCAACAGAAACCAAAAAAGAGCTGCCATTGCCATCTTTTTTTTTTTTTTTTTTTTTTACATGTTTAATTTTTTTTTATTTGACAGGTAGAGTTATAGACAGTGAGAGAGAAAGTCAGGGAGAAAGATCTTCCTAACGTTGGTTCACTCCCCAAATGGCCACTACAGCCACTGCTGCGCCAATCCAAAGCCAGGAGCCAGGTGCTTCTTCCTGGTCTCCCACGCAAGTGCAGGGGCCCAAGCACTTGGGCCATCCTCCACTGCCCTCCTGGGCCACAGCAGAGAGCTGGTCTGGAAGAGGAGCAACAGCAATTAGAACCCAGAGCCCATATGGGATGCCAGCACAAGAGGAAGATTAATCAAGTGAGCCACGGTGCTGGACCTGCTGTAGCCATCTTAATATCAGACAAAATAAACTTTAACACAAAAATTGTTAAGAGAGACAAGGAGGGGCACTATATAATGATTAAGAGATCAATTCAACAAGAAGATGTAACTATTATAAACGTGTATGCACCTAATTACAGGGCACCAGGTTATTTAAAAGATATGTTACAGAACTTAAAGGGAGACTTAGACTCCAATACAATGGTATTGGGGGACTTCAGTACTCCAGTTTTAGCAATGGACAGATCAACCAGACAGAGATCAACAAGGAAAGAGCAGATTTAATTGACACTATAGACCAAATGGATCTAACAGTTATCTACAGAAGTTTTCATCCTACTCTTGAAGGATACAAATTCTTCTCAGCAGTGCATGGAACTTACTCTAGGATTGACCACATACCAGGCCATAAAGCAAGTATCAGTAAATTCAAAAGAATTGAAATCATACCATGCATCTTCTTGTATCATAATAGAATGAACCTGGAAATTAGGAACTCTGGAATCCCTAGAGCATATGCAAACACATGGAGACTGAACACCAGGCTTCTGAATGAATACTGGGTCATAGAAGAAATCAAAAGAGAAATCAAAAACTTTCTGGAAGTAAATGAAGATAACCACACAACATACCAAAATTTATGGGATACAGCAAAAGCAGTGTTAAGAGGAAAGTTTATAGCAATAGGTGCCTACATCAAGAAATTAGAAAGAAACCAAACAAATGAGCTATCATGCATCTCAAGGATCTAGAAAAACTGGAGCAAACCAGAATCAAAACTGGTAGGAGAAGAGAAATACTTAAAATCAGAGAAAAAATCAACAGAATTGAATAAAAAATTACAAAAGATCAGCTAAACGAAGAGCTGGTTTTTTAAAAAATAAGCAAAATTGACACACCATTGGCCCAACTAACTAAAAAAAAGGAGAGAGAAGACCCAAAACAATAAAATCAGGGATAAAAAAATGGAATGTAACAACAGACACCACAGAAATAAAAAGAGTGATCAGAAATTACTACAAAGAGTTGTATGGTAGCAAACAGGGAAATATATCAGAAATGGATTGATTCCTGGACACATACAACATACCAAAATTGAACCATGAAGACATGGAGAACAAAAACAGACCCATAAGTGATTCAGAAATTGAATCAGTAATAAAGGCATCACAACAAAGAAAAGCCTAGGACCGGATGGATTCAATGCAGAATTCTAACAGACATTTAAAGAAGAACTAACTCCAATTCTATTCAGAACAAGTGAAAGATAGGGAATCCTCCCAAATTCTTTCTATGACGCCAGCATCACCTTAATTTCTAAGTCTGAAAAAGATGCAGCGTTGAAAGAAAATTACGGACCAATTTCCCTGATGAACATAGACGCAAAAATCCTCAATAAAATTCTGGCCATAGAATTCAACAACACATCATAAAGATCATTCACACAGAGCAAATCGGATTTACCACTGGTTTGCAGCGATCACTCAATGTTCACAAATCAATCAATGTGATACACCACAAAAAAAACTGCAGAAGAAAAACCATATGTTTATCTAAATAGATGCAGAGAAAGCATTTAATAAAGTACAACACCCCTTTATGATGAAAATTCTAAGCAAATTGGGTATAGAAGGAACATTCCTCAACACCATCAAGACATTTTACGAAAAACCCATGGCCAGCATCCTATTGAATGGGGAAAAGTTGGAAGCATTTCCATTGATATCTGGTACCAGACAGGGATGCCCACTCTCACCACTGCTATTCAACATAGTTCTGGAAGTTCTAGCCAGAGCCATCAGGCAAGAAAAAGAAATTAAAGGGATACAAATTGGGAAGGAAGAAGTCAAACTATCCCTCTGCAGATTTTCTGATTCTTTATTTAGGGGATCCAAAGGACTCTACTAAGAGATTATTGTAACTCATAGGAGAGTTTGGCAAAGTAGCAGGATATAAAATCAATGTACAAAAATGAGTCTTTGTATACACAGGCAATGCGATGGCTGAGAAAGAACTTCTAAGATCAATCCCATTCACAATAGCTACAAAAACAATCAAATGCCTTTGGAATAAAATTATCCAAGGACGTTAAAGATCTCTACGATGAGAATTACAAAACCTTAAAGAAATAGAAGAGGATACCATAAAATGGAAAAATCTTCCATGCTCATGGATTGGAAGAATCAATATCATCAAAATGTCCATTCTCCCAAAAGCAATTTATAGATTCAATGCAATACCAATCAAAATACTGAAGATATTCTTTTCAGACCTGAAAAAAAATGATGCTGAAATTCATATGGAGACACAGGAGACCTCGAATAGCTAAAGCAATCTGTACAACAAAAACAAAGCCAGAGGCATCACAATACCAGATTTCAGGACATACTACAGGGCAGTTGTTATCAAAACAGCATGGTACTGGTACAGAAACAGATGGATGGACCAATGGAACAGAATAGAAACACCAGAAATCAATCCAAACATCTACAGCCAACTTATATTTGATCAAGGATCTAAAACCAATTCCTGAAGCAAAGACAGTCTATTCAACAAATTGTGCTGCGATAACTGGATTTCCACGTGCAGAATCATGAAGCAAGATCCCTACCTTTCACCTTACACAAAAATCCACTCAACATGGATTAAAGATCTAAACCTATGACCTGACACCATCAAATTATTAGAGAGCATTGGAGAAACCCTGGAAGATATAGGCACAGGCAAAGATTTCTTGGAAAAAACTCCAGAGGCACAGTCAGTCAAAGCTGGAATTAACAATTGAGATTACAACAATTTGAGAAGTTTCTGTACTGCAAAAGAAGCAGTCAGGAAAGTGAAGAGGCAACTGACAAAACGTAAAAAAAAAAATACTTGCAAACTATGCAACCAATAAATGATTAATAACCAGAATCTACAAAGTGATCAAGAAACTCCGCAACAACAAAACAACATATTAAGAGATGGGCCAAGGACCTAAGTAGACATTTTTCAAAAGTGGGAATCCAAATGGCCAACAGACACACGAAAAAGTGTTCAGGATCACTAGCCATCAGGGAAATGCAAATCAAAACCACAATGAGGTTTCACCTCACCCTGGTTGAATGGCTCACATACAGAAATCAGCTAACAACAGATGCTGGTGAGGATGTGGGGAAAAACACATACTAATCCACTTTTGGTGGGAATGCCATTTGCTATGGAAGTCAGTTTTGAGATTCCTCAGAAACCTGAATATAGCCCTACCACATGACCCAGCCATCCCACTCCTCGGATTTGACCCAAAGGAATTTAAACTGGAAAATAAAAGAGCTGACTGCACCTCAATGTTTATTGCAGCTCAATTCGCAATAACTAAGACATGGAATCAACCTAAATGACCATCAACAGAAAACTGGATAAAGAAATTATGGGACATGTACTCTATAGAATACTACACAGCAGTCAAAAACAATGAAACCCGGTCATTTGCAACAAGATGGAGGAATCTGGAAAACATCAAGCTGAGTGAAATAAGCTAGTCCCAAAGGGACAAATATCATATGTTCTCCCTGATCAGTGACAACTGAGCACCTGAAAGGAAACCTGTAGATGTGAAATAGACAATATGAGAAACAATGACTTGATCAGCCCTTGTCCTGACTGTCGAGGAACAACTTACTATTTTATTCCTTTTAGTATTTTTGTTGTACTTAATACCATTGATTGAACTCTTTTATTGACACACTATTATTCTTTGGTTTTTAAATTTAACTGAAAACTGATCCCTGTTAAATATAAGAATGAGAAGAAGAGAAGGAGGAGATGTACAGTTTGGCACATGCTCTCCTGGACTTACCTCTTATGGTAGAGCTGGAAACGTGCCAGGGGATTCCAAGTCAATCCCATCAAGGTCACATGTAACAATGCCATCTTACTAGTCAAAGTGATCAGCTTCAGTTCATAATTGATCAAAAAGATAGGATTAAGTCTCAAAGGGATCACATAAATAAGAGCAGTGTCTGCCAATACTAACTGATGGAATTAAAGAGGAGAGAAGGATCCAATATGGGAAGTGGGATCCACAACAGACTCATAGAATGTCAGATGTCGTGAACAGCACTCTGGCCTCATAATCAGCCCTTAAGGCATTCAGATCTGGCTAAAAAGCCCATGAGAGTATTTCAGGCATGAAAAGCCAAGACACTGTGGCAATAAAAAAATGTCCTAAGTGAAAGATCTCTGTGATTTAGACCGCATGGAAAGAACAGACCATCAAATAAGGAGGTACCTTTCTCTGAAGGGAGGAGAGAACTTCCACTTTGATTTTGTCCCTGTCTAAATAAGGTTGGAGTTTGTGAACTCAAGAGACTCCCATAGCCGTGGCAGCTCATGACCAGAGCCTCAGGTGATTATTGGCATCATAAATAAGAGTGTTAATTGTTAAATCAACAACAGAAGTCACTGTGCACTTACTCCGCATGTGGGATCTCTGTCCTTAATGTGTTGTACTATGTGAATTAACGGTAAAACTAGTACTCAAACAGTACTTTACACTTTGCGTATTTGTGTGGGTGCAAACTGTTGAAATCTTTACTTAGTATATACTAAGTTGATCTTCTGTATATAAAGATAATTGAAAATTAATCTTGATGAAGAATGGGATGGGAGAGAGAGTGGGTGATGGGACAGTTGTGGGTAGGAGGGAGGTTATGGGGAGAAAAGCTGCTATAATCATATTTATTGAAGTTAAAAAATAATAAAACTAACAAAAAATAAAGCTAAGGACCAAGGCAAATGTATACAAAATTATATCTATCAGGCTTTTAATTAGTATGCAAATATGAGTATGATAGAAATGGTATCTCATTACCTAAAGAAAAAATATTTATTTTCATATAACAATCTATACAAATCATGTATATCAAGGCAATTTTTTCATGCACAGAGTCCACCTATAAGCATGTAAAGCTATTACTTGTACCTCCATTTGGAATAAACATCACACATCTGGGACTCATCTTTAATGTCATAGCAGGGCTTTTTGTAATTAAGGAGAGTTAATGAAAACAAAATCTAACTTAATGAATCTTATCTCTACTCTGAAATCCCCAGGAGAAAAACATAGTTAAACACGTTCCTCTTTGGGCTAATTGACTATTGTAATATTGTTCAATACACCAAGACCCAAGTATGCCACCTAATCAGAGCAAGCAAGTTACTAGAAAGAGGATGATTTTACTAAAAGAGATTGTGTTCCCTGAAGAAGAAGCAAAAAGGAGGGTATAATAATGATAGTTCCATTGTCACTTGAGAGAACTGCTTTTTCAATTGTCAGATAGCTTTCTAACTTTTTACCAAAGATTTCTGTAACTGTTTCAACATGAATAAAAGCTATTTAATGTGTCTCTGTGAATATATATATACAGAATTTGTGAAATCTGTGATTCATTATCTTGCTGAGAAGGTGAAACCTACAAGTATGAAGTACCTAAAAAACTTTAGAAGACCATGTATTTTCAAGGGATAATTGATATAATGAATTGTGTATGATGCAGTAGATCCATACTGAAATACACCATATTTGCCTAAAAATACTAATGTATTGAATAAGTTGAAATGAGACCCATCGAAGTCTCATAATATGCTGGATAAGCATTTACTTGCAATCTCTTCAGGGAACCTTGTTTTGAAACTCTCTTTTCTCTCCTCTCACTCCACTGCCTTCCCCTCTTCTTAATCCTCCTGTATCTAACTATGTTAGTTACGACTCCTTCTTTTCTGTAATCAACAGAAACAAATCTGAGTTTTTTAACTGAAAGGTATGTGGAAATTATAAAAATGCAAAGGAATCCTGTTTATCCAAAGGTGGAGGATTCACCTGATCTTGAGAATATCAGATGGAAGGATAGAAAACCCATCCCAAACCAGGTCTCTCCATCCAGCATGCCTCTTCACTTTTGCATATCAACCATGTCTTCTTTCTCACCCCCTCTTCTCCGTTCCTCTTTGCTAATTTGTCTGCTCCACATTTTAACTTTGAAATAGAGATGCTCACATTTAGACATTAGAGAACCAGCTCCACAGAAGATCTGTTTTTCATGTTGACATTCTTTGAAAAGTGTTTTCATGTGGCCCAGTTTGGTTATGAAGGAAATCTGTACAACTTATTCTGGCTCCTAGAGTTACTTTTGTGTTGTACAAAATGACTACAAATGGCTTTTCAGTGGGACGAGGATCCTGATAAGAGACTAACTATGAGTCGGACAAATGCATTGGAAGAAGGAACCCAGGGATAAAATACAAAACTCTGACACTAATTTAGGCAATACCACAGTAGTGTAACTTGACGTCAGAGATAGAATCACTATACAACATTTTATACCTTAGTAAACTGAAACAGAAAAGTAAAATGTCAAGTTTGCCTAGTTTCACAATAATAGTAGTAACGGATTTCTCTGAATTCCATTATGTACTCCTGGAGGTCTTAATGGTGACATCTCTCTAACAATTTATATCTCCCACCCAAATTTGAAACAAGAATAATCACTGTACTTAATGACATAGAGGAAGGTTAGAGAAAATAGTCAAAACTTAGTGAAAATCTTTACATATTGAAAAAATTATTGCTAGGATTACCATTGCATATAAAATGTCAGGTACACAAAAGCTTGCCTAAAACAGATACAGAATAAATTCTGAATTAGTTAATATTTTGGACTAAATAATTCACATTTTCCCCTAATGACATGCTAAATGAATTATAGAGTGGAGCATCCAATGATTTTCAAAAGATATGATGAATATGACTTTAATCTGTTATTTTATACATAAAATTGGAATGTAACTTTAAATTTCTTTGGTATTGACTGTATTTTCTTATTTTCTGTATTCATTATTTATATATAAAGTGAAATGGAGGAAGATATGGGGGTGGAAGGAGGAATAAAGAGAGAAAAAGGAGAAAGAGAAAGAAATCTTCTATCCTCTAGCCCACTCTCCAAATGCTAGAAGATCTGGGATTAGCAAGGACAAAGCTGGAATATGGGAACACAATCGTGTCTCCTGTGTGTGTGTGGAAGAGAAATAAGTATGTGAGCCATCATCTGTATGCCCCTGGGAAGCAAATTAGCAGAAAACTGGAATCAGGAGTGGAGCCAAGACTTGAACTCAGGCACTGTGATATCAGACATAGGCATTGCAGGTGGTATCTTAATCACTTTGCCAAATGCCTGGAGTTTTCTGTAGTCTTGATACATTCTAGCATTGGAGTCCTTGATCTTATAGAGACAACCTTCCCATGGTTACCTTATGTATGAGAAAAAAAAAAATTCCCTATGTGAGTACGCATTTGCTACACAAACCAAATCAGAGCGCACATAGCTAATCATCTCCTTTATCAAACTCTCACACACAAAGCCAATACTTTCCTCTCCCTAAAACAGCCCAGGACAAGGTCCAGGATAACTGGAGATGGCCTTGCTGGCCCAGAGTAGGTTCCAAATCTTCAAATCCTTAGCTTGTTCAGTGAACCTTCACAGCCTCACAGTTCCCTTCCCACAAAACCTCACTGAATACTTATGGTCATGGTCATACTCTCCCTCATCCTTTTGACCCCTGATTATCCCCAGTTCTTCCACAAGTGGCCCTTATGGAGTGTTGTGCTGCCATGGCCAGGAGTCTGTGGGTATAATGCCTACTTTCTTACCACACCTTGTTAAAACAAATCCCAGGTATACTTGAGAATACTTCTTTAAGGATAGGGATTTTAAAAAAAATAGTAAAAACAAAGTGCTCAAAGCAGTATATACTAGTTTGAAAAAATATTTTCTAAGCCTGAGATTGAAAAACACATTACTGATGACATGATTATATAAACAGCAGATCCAAAAAACTCCATTGAGACTATTGAAACTCATGAATAGTTTGGTAAAGTAGCAGGATATAAAATCAATACACAAAAATCAATAGCCTTCATATACACAGACAATGCCATACTTGACAAAGAACTTCTTGATCAATCCCATTTACAATAGCTACAAAAAATCAAATATCTTGGAATAAATTTTACTAAGGCTATCAAAGATCTCTATCATGAAAATTATAAAACATTAAAGAGGCCAGTGCCACGGCTCACTAGGCTAATCCTCCACCTGCGGCGCTGACACCCCGGGTTCTAGTCCCGGTTGGGGCACCAGATTCTGTCCCAGTTGCCCCTCTTAGAGTCCAGCTCTCTGCTGTGGCCCGGGAAGGCAGTGGAGGATGGCCCAAGTCCTTGGGCCCTGCACCCGCATGGGAGACCAGGAGGAAGCACCTGGCTTCTGGCTTCAGATGGGTGCAGCGCCCTGGCCGTGGTGGCCATTTGGGGGTTGAACCAACAGAAAAAGGAAGACTTTTCTCTCTGTCTCTCTCTCTCTCACTGTCTAATTCCACCTGTCAAAAAATTTATTAAAGAAAGAAATAGAAGACATAAAAAAGTGGAAAAATCTTCCATGATCATGGATTGAAAAAATCAACATCATTAAAACGTCCATACTAACAAAAGCAATTTGTAGATTCAGTGCAATCCCAATCAAAATATCAATAACATTCTTCTCAGTTCTAGAAAAAATGATGCTAAAATTCATATGGAAAAACAAGTGACCCCATTTAAAAAAAAAAAAAGGCAATCTTCAACAACAAAAACAAAGCTGGAGGCATCACAATACAAGACCTTAAGACATATTACAGAGCAGTTAAACCAAAACAGCCTGGGGCTGGTGCTGTGGCACAGTGGATTAACACCCTGGCCTGAAGTGCCAGCATCCCATATGGGCACCAGTTTGAGAGCCAGCTGCTCCACTTCTGATCCAGCTCTCTGCTATGGCCTGGGAAAGGAGTAGAAGATGGCTCAAGTCCTTGGGCCCCTGCACCCGCATGGGAGACCTGGAGGAAGCTCCTGGCTCCTGGTTTCAGATTGGCACAGCTCCAGCTGTTGCAGCCAATTGGGGAGTGAACCAGAAGATGGAAGACCTCTCTCTCTCTCTCTCTCTCTCTCTCTCTCCCTCCCTCTTTCTCTCTTTCTCTCTGCCTCTTCTCTCTCTATGTAACTCTAACTTTAAAATAAATGAATAAATCTTTAAAAAACCAGCCTGGTACTGGCACAAAAACAGACATGTAGACAAATGGAGCAGAATAGAAACCCTAGAAATAAATCCATCCATCTACAATCAACTGATCTTTGACAAAGGAGTAAAAATCAACTCCCAGAAGCAAGACAGTCTCTTTAACAAATGGTGCTGGGAAAGCTAGATCTCCACATGCAGAAGTATGAAACAAGACCCTTACCTCACACTTTACACAAAAAACCCACTCAAAATAGATCAGAGACCTAAACCTACAATGTGATCCCATCAAATTACTGGAGAACACTGGGGAAAACCCACAAGACATTGGCCTAGGGAAAGACCTCTTGGGAAAGATCCCAGAAGTCCAGACAATCAAAGCCAAAATTAACAAGTGGGATTACATCAAACTGAGGAACTTCTGCAATGCAAAATAAACACTCAGTAAAGTGAAGATGCAACTCACAAAACGGGAGAAAATATTTTCAAACACTGCAACTGACAACAGACTAACTTCCAAAATCTAGCAAGAACTCAAGAAACTCAGCAACAAAAAAACAATCAATCCAATTAAGAAATGGGCAAAGGAACTGAACAGACATTTCTCAAGAGAGGAAATTCAAATGGGCAATAGACACATGAAAAATTGCTCAGAATTTCTAGCCATCAGAGAAATGTAAATCAAAACCACAATGAGGTTTCACCTCATCCTTGGAATATCTCACATATGGAAATAAAAAAACAAATGCTGGGGAGGATGTGGGGAGAAGGGTACCTTAGCCCAGTATTGGTGGGAATGTAAACTGGTACAGCCATGGTGGGAGACAGTATGGAGATATCTCAGAAAGCCGGATATATATCTACAATATGATACAGCCTTCCAACTCCCGGGAATTTATCCAAAGGAAATGAAATCAATATATGAAAGAGTTATCTGTACTCTCTTGTTTATTTCAGTTCAATTTACAATAGCTAAATATGGAATCAAACCAGATGTCCATCAACTGAAGACTGGCTAGACAAACTGGGCAAACTCACTTCCACATGCTTCGGGGTTATTGACTCCTCTCAGTGCACTTTTCAAGTTAATCTAAAACCCCTGATTTTATATTGCAGGTGTCTGCAATATAGTAGTCGCCTTCAAAGCCAGAAAGAGTCCTTTCTCACCATGGGCTCTATTAATGAGAGGGGACAAATAAATAACCAATATTCCTCTTCCCTTCTGCTCTGGAATAGCTACTTAGAGACATTATTTAGGGAGACCAATTCCGCAGTTGCTGATAAAAGAACCAGCTACCCTTTCAGGCAAATCATCTGAGAAGACTTCACGTTAATTGTATCCTGGTTGTCAGGGCCAGTGTATCACATACCACTTGGAAACCATGACAGGGAACAGCTGTTCTCTAACCCTAATAACCTAAGTCAGAAACATCAGTAAGATTCTTCATCCACATTTTTACTTGCCTAATAAAACTAAAAGTCAAGCCAAAGGCTTATAGAAAGAAAAAATCATTTGCATGAACACCATGAGAAATTTTTATGCTTAGTTAAGTGATATTTGGATTAGATGTGTTTTAATCAATATTTCACTTTAACATTTTGCTTTTTAAAATTTTATATGCATATTAAACAATTAAAGTGGGTGTTGCTTATTTTTTGTTAACTAATCTTTTAAATTAAAGTGTAATTTGGGATCAAGTGTTAGGTGTTGTGATTAAGAAGCCATTTTGGAATCCTGCATCTCATATTGGAATGCTAGGTTGATTCCTGCTTCTGCTTCCTGTGAATTGTGATTTCCTGTAAAAGCATGCCCAAGTGCTGGGTCCCTGCAACTTCATGTGAGAAACTCAGCTTGCGTCCAAGCTCCCAGCTACAGCCTACCTTAGCCCAGGCTGCTGGGGGAATTTAGGAGTTGAAACAATGTGGGGAGCAACTGAGACTAGACTAAGTTACTGGAATTAAGACTTATTCTATGCATCTGCTCTCCCACAATATGGCGCTGGGGAGGAATAAACTTCTACGCAGCTCCTTCGCTAATTTGACTGATGAGCTGCAGGAGCTGATCCGGCTCCTGATTGGAGGAGAGCAGCATGCTCGGCGTGTGGGTAGCAGAGCATGGATTGGTGGAAGAGGACTATAAAGGAGGAGAGAAACACTATGCACCGGGAACATCTGAAGGAACATCTGGATGACATCTGAGCAGCCCCCGAGAGAGCCGGCCGGCGGTGTGCCGCTCCTCCACAGAAGCAGGGAAAGCGGTGGGGGGTGCCGCCCCTCCACGGAGGTGGACGGGCCGGCAGCCAACCCGGGAAGGACCAGCAGCAAACCCGGGAAGGGCCAAGCAGACAAAAGAACAGCGCAGGGTCCTGTGTCTTTCCTCCGCGAAGAGGGGGAGCGACAAAACAAGTGAATGAGGATTCTCTGTCTTTCTCTATCTCTTTCTCTCTCTCAAATAAATAATATAAATAATTATTTTAAACATAGGCATGTTAAGGAAATACTATGGCAAAACAACTTCACCAATTCTAAAAGTTATGGGCCCCATTCTCATAGACTTCTTCATCCTGTCGGTTTTAAGGGACGGGGTAGCAGGATGTTGTGAGAGCACAGAGCAATGGCACGTAACCAAATTTAGGAGAGTACAGTAAAGATTTTGTTAAGAAATGACAGTAAAGCTGACTGGAGGATGAATAATCCATAAATCAGGGGTGGGAAAGCAGGGAAAATTGTTACAGGCATGGAAGAGGCCCAGAAGTGGGATACAATGAGTGGTAGGTGATTGTTCACACAGTTCAACAGAGTGACAGATTACAGACTATTTTCAACTGTGCTTTGAATTCTCTTGCATTAGTGAGAGAATGGTAAGGTTGTATACCCTAATTATAAATAATTATGACAGTAATAATGCATTTGATCATTGAACTCTGCCAGGATTGACATACCAGATTAGTAGTAAGTAAACTTTAACTTGATATTAACTGCTGTGTTACAGTCATTATGTACACAATATTTTGAGCTACAGTCTATTACCAACATTAACAAATGAAGAAGGCTAAAACTGAATAAGCATGTTAGGACTTAGAAGTGAGTGTTACACTTTGGTGTTCAAAGTGGTAAAAGCAATCATCATAACTAACTGCTAGGGGCCTGAAACATAAGGCTCTCACTGTCTTTGAGGCAGGCAATGCTTTGAATCTTATCACAGCAATAAGCATACAGACCAAAGAAAACCATAAGATGGAAAGACCTAACAAAGGGCTCCAGTGTCTGCTAGCATGTGATAAACGCAGCATCAAGTGCTCTCCAGAAATCGTCCACTCCCCAGTCGTCTGAGGAGGATGGGATTCTCCATCAGTTTGATGACAGCCTAGTTTCTACAGCTGGCAAAGTATATTGGTGATGGGAGTCAGGCAATGGTGCTGCCCTGACCTATTTTATTTCCTCTCCCAGGACAGAAGGAGTAACCAGATAAGATACATCATGACAATCATTTCAAAATACTTGTTAGTCTTAAAATAGACCATTTTTCCTCCTGGTTTTATGAAAATAAAACAAATAAACATCTCAAATAGCAGAACAGATTTTTAACAAATTATCTGGCTATATTAGATAGTTTTCTTCCTTCTTTCAGAAAGTGGTCTGAGAAGTAGTAAAAATTGGACAAATGGTAGTAAATGGTTATTCTTTATTTCATTCCACTTTCTGTTTTCCCTGTGGATGAATTAACAATATAATGTTAGGGGATTTTGAGCTCCATATAAGTAATATTAAATATCCTCTTCTTAAAAAAAAGAGGAAAGAGATAAGAGAGCTAAGGATCATAAATACAATCACAAACAAATGGAGAAATTCAAGTAGTATAGCAGCTGTGGGTCCATTTACTCCTATCAGATTTTGATAGGTCCCGAGGCTGTGTTTAAAACAGAGTGCACTCACTGATTTCATTATCCTGGGCCATTTCATAATGATTGGTGAACCTGCTCTCTGCTTAAGAGGTCATCAAGGGGCTGACACTCTGGCATACTGGTTAAGCGGCCGCCTGCGGAGCCAGCATCCCATGTGGGTGCTGGTTCAAGTTCCAGAAGCTCCACTTCAAATCCAGCTCGTGACTGTGCCTAGGAAAACAGCAGAATATGGCCCAAGTGCTTGGGCCCCTGCCCCTATGTGGGAGACCCAAATGAAGCTCCTGGCTCCTGATTTCAAATTGGCTCAGTTCTGGTTGTTGCAACCATTTGGGAGGGAGTCAGCAGATGGAAGATCCCCCTCCCCTGCTCTGTAACTCTGCCTTTAAAATCAATGAAATAATTCATTAAAAAAATAATCGAGACTTTTATACATTTAGGAGATACTTTCATCCATTATAAAAATTAATATTGTGTTCTTAACTAGAAATTTTAGGTTGATAAAATTCAGTTTTGCTGGAAAAGTATCACCTCTGTAATGGTGGCTAATTGAACTTTATTTCTAAATAAGAAGCCTTTTAAACACTAATCAAATCAGAGCCATAGATAGAAAGCTCAAATTAATTCTTTGTACCAGATTTCTTTAATTCTTTTAAGATTTTGATAAATTCAACAGTCACCTTGTTTGTTTCTAATCTTTTGAAATGGTGCACAGAATTTCATGATAACGTATTTCTGTATCATTGTGGTTTAACTGAAATGTAGATGAAATCAGTTATGAAAAATAAGTACTGTAAATCTAGCATAGTATCTTTTAAAAGGCAGGACAGTTTTAATAGTAATCTGGGAGAGGATTTAATGAAAGTCTGGTAATAGAACGAATGGAAACATAATATATTCACCTGCCACTGTTATTTATCACTTGGCCTTTTTGAAATGAAATTTATGTTTGTGTGTGAAGCTGCTCTGTGTACAGGGCTACATTTATTTTTTTAACCTTGTGAGAAAAAGAACAAGAGGAGGAAATGGAGAAAAACAATATAGGACTATAGTAGAATTTATGATTCTGGGTAAAAGTGATGCTAATTTTATAGACCAAATAGTCTTTCTGCAGATAAAATGCTTTCAGGTGATTTGAAACACTAACTAAAGATCTTTCTACCTTCATTTTCTCGGTGTCATGTTGTAAAATGCTTCATTAAAATGCCTTCAGCATTTTGAAATGCAATTTTCCTTTCCACTAGAAACAAAGCAGCTGCATGAGTTTTCATTTATTTCAATTTTTTTCACATGATATGCAAAGAACAAGTAAACTTGTTGCTCCTGAGCTGTGTGAATTTTAGCAAAGAATTTAATTTAATTTCTCTAGGACTCAGTTTCCCCATCTGCAAACTAGAAACAAGTATATCTACTGCATCAGATAATTAATAGCATTTAATGAACACCATAACTGAATTCAGTTAGAGGACAGTGCAGCTGGCATCTACTGGAGACTTTTCTTTGTGTCACAGAGATTTTCATACATGCAATTATAGAAGTGCTGTGTGACTAGCAAGTGAGAGCAAGAAAAGCATTTTGAGGGGCCAGAATTTTGTTATATCAGGTAGGCTGCCACCTGTGTCACTCACAACCCGTATGAGTGATGGAAGGAATCCTGCTGTTCTACTTCTGATCTAGATCCACGCAAACGTACCTGAGAAAGCAGCAGAAGATGGCCCAAGTGTTTGAATCCCTGCCACCAACATGGGAAACTCATACGGAGTACCAGGCTCCTGGCTTCAGCCTTGCCCAACCCTATGGTTTTCATCCATTTGGAAGAGGACCAGTGTTTGGAAGATTCTGTCTCTTTCTCTCTGTCTCTCTCTGTCTCTCTTTCTCTCTGTCTCTCTCTCACACACACACACATACACACACACACGTACATATACATGCTATCTGGCATTACCTTCTTTCTTCCATGACCAAAGTCTCTAAGAGGCGGCCTTTCAACCATGCCCCCCATCCCATCAGGCCTTCAGTGATTATGTTACTTTTTTCCCTTCAGGCCTAAGGGTTACAACAGCTTCCTATAGTTGGTTTTCTTGGGTCCCATGCATCTCTATTTTTGGCTCTTGTCCCTACCCACACCTCTATAAGAAGTCTTTTCATTACAGTCTTCAGTTGAACCAAACTAATGGAATCCTTTTTTTTAACACTTAGACACTGACTGATACAGTGATAATTCTAGAAAATTCAACATGAGTCAGCCTGAACTTTAGGAATAACTTATACATGTATATGCATAATCATAAGCCACTTAAGGCTTGCTATTTCTAAAATAAAAGGATAAAAATAGCTAATACTTCCATATGGGTTCAATCACAAAATCCTGAGATTTCCTTCTTCATAAATGTAAATATATACATATATATATACAAATATATATATATACATTTTTCCATGTTTATCACATTATTTTTACTTTCTAAAATCTTCACTCATCTTTTATGATATCTTAATGACTCATAGACACATCATTAATATAGAGAACCTCAGTGTAAGAGGAGATCTAAGAATAGTATTTGTAATACTATAGGATTACACAGTACCCTGTGTTTTTCAAGACCATGTAATCACATGAATCACCTCATGCATCAGTCAGAGGGTCACCCACAACTCCCAGTGTCCATGCAGTGCCTTTTTTGAAAAAAGACTTATATACTCCAATATGCATCTAAGAAAGTAATATTAGATGATAGCCTATATAAAATAGTGAAATGTAGAAAATTATTCTTGTCACTGAATCCTTGGATATCTGAGTCTATAAAAAACCTGGTCAACTAACTAGAAAACCAACATACCTACTTCAATTAAGTGAATTTATTTTTTCATATGAGAATATTTATTTTTTAAAATTTTTTAATGTATACAAATTTCATGTACTACATACATACAGATTCAGGAACACAGTGATGCCTCCCACCCTATCTTCCTTTCCATCCATGTTCCCACACTTCTGCCTCTTCACTCTCCTATTCTCACTGTTAATTTTTGCAAAGATATATTTTCAATTTACTTTATACTCATAAGATGAGCCCTATACTAAGCAAAGACTTCAATGAATAGTATGAAGAAAAAAACACTGTTCCTCAACAGTAGAGACAAAGGCTATAAACAATCATTGAATCTCAAATGTCTTGTTCTTTAGTTTGTTAATGTGATGTATCCTATCACATTTCTGGATTTGCAAATGTTGAACCATCCCTATATACCAGGGATAAACCACACTCAGTCCACTTGAATGATCTTTCTGATGTGTTGATAGATTCAAATAGCTAGATTTTGTGAGGATTTTTTCATCTATGCTAATTAGATACATTGGTCTATAGTTCTCTTTCTCTTCTGTTTCCAGAATTTTTATTTTTATTTTTTTTATTTTATTTTTTTGACAGGCAGAGTGGGCAGCGCGAGAGAGAGACAGAGAGAAAGGTCTTCCTTTGCCGTTGGTTCACCCTCCAATGGCCGCCGCAGCCAGCACACCGCGCTGATCTGATAGCAGGAGCCAGGTGCTTCTCCTGGTCTCCCATGGGGTGCAGGGCCCAAGCACTTGGGCCATCCTCCACTGCACTCCCTGGCCACAGCAGAGAGCTGGCCTGGAAGAGGGGCAACCGGGACAGAATCCGGCGCCCAGACCGGGACTAGAACCCGGTGTGCTGGCGCCGCTAGGCAGAGGATTAGCCTAGTGAGCCGCGGCGCCGGCCATATATTTTATTTTTGATATCTTCTATGACCCACTGTTCACCCAGAAGCATGTTGTTCAGTCTGCATATGTTTGCATATGCTCTAGAAATTCTTGAGTTGTTAATTTCCAGCTTCATTCCATTGTAAGTCAGAAAAGATGTGTGGTATTATTTTGATTTTTTTGAATTTGCTGAGAAATTCTTTAATCCTAGCACATTGTCTGTCCTAGAGAAATTTCCATGCACAGAACAAAAGAATGTGTAGGGGTCAGTGGCATAATAGGGTAATCTTCTAACTGCTATGCCAGCATCCCATATGAATACCCATTCAAGTCTCCGCTGCTCCTCTTCTGATCCAGCTCTTTGCTATGGACTGGGAAAGCACTAGAAGGCCCAAGCATTTGGAACCCTGCACACACATGAGAGACCTGGCAGAAGCTTCTGGCTCATGGCTTCGAATAAGCTCATCTCTGGCTATTGCAGCCATTTGGGGAGTGAACGAGTGGATGGAAGACGTTTCTCTCTGTCTCTCCCTCTTTCTGTCTGTAACTCTGTCTCTCAAATAAATAAATAAAATATTTAAAAAAAAGAATGTGTATTCTGCAACTGTGAGATGAAAGGTTCTGTAGATATCAGTTACAACCATTGGGTCTGTGCTGTATATTAGCTCTGTTGTTTCTTCATTGATTTTCTGTCTTGTTCATCTGTCCACTAATGAAGGTGGAGTGTTGAAGTCCCACAGCGCTATTGTCCTGGACTCTCTTTCTCCCTTTAGATCCATTAAAATTTTTTAAATAAACACCCTGGCATTGGGTATATGTACATTTATTACAGGCACATCATTCTGTTAAATTGATAATAATTACATAGTACCCCTTCTTTGTCTCTTTTAACAGTGTTTGTGTTAAATTCTATTTTGTGTAATATTAGGATGGCTATACCCACTCATTTTTATTTTCCATTAACATGGAATATCTTTTTCAATCTTTTCACTTTCCATCTGCATGTATCTTTGTTGGTAAGGTGTGTTTCTTGTAGGCATCAAATAATTGGGTCCTGTTTTTTAATCCATTCAGCTATCCTGTATCTTTAAATTGTATAATTTGGGCCATTTGCATTCAAGGTTACTATTGATAAGTAATGACTTGGCCTTGACATTTCTTGTAAATATTTCTATTGTTTGCTTTGGATTTCATTGTACTTTTATTTTGAGATTTTCTGCCTCGCATTCTTTCATAATTATGACTTTCTTTCTGTGTTTTTGTGTATAGCACATCTTTAAGCTTCTTTTGTAAGACTGAATGAGTGGTGACAAGTTCCTTCAATTTCTTCTTGAGAAATGTCCCCCAGTAGCTCCCAAAACACACACACAAGACATCTTCAGACTAGTACTTTTATTTCCTTTTGATCTCCCCAGTAGACTATGACTACCCCTAATCTCATAAAATATATAATTACTTCACCATCTTTTAACCTTTAGTTTCTTTGACCACAGAGTAAATTATCTCTCGGAACAGCTATTTTTGTTGAGATTTCAGATACTTCTTTTACTAAATTTAACTATCTGTGAGTCTTTATATTTATAGGGCTTCTGATTCTTCCTTCTTCACCATCTTTTCCAATTGCCATCAGAAGTTGATGTACTGGGGGCCTCTGCTTCAATATTTTTTAAAGAATTATTTTCTTATTTAAAAGTCAGAATTACAGAGACATAGAGAAATCTCTAATCTACTGGTTCTCTTTCCAGATTACTCCAACAGCCAGGGCTGGGCCCAGCTGAAGCCCTTAGCCTGGAGTTTCATCCAGATTTCACACATTGGTGATGGGGACCCAAGCACTTGAGTCATCTTCTGCTTTTCCCAGGCCATTAGCAGGGAGCTGTATTGGAAGTTGAGCAGCTGGTCTTCAAACCGCCATCCATATGGGATGCAAGCATTGCTGGCAGTGGCTATATTCATTACACCAAAACACCAGCCCCTCATTTTTAGTCTTGTAGTGATATTTCTTTCAGCAGATAATTCAGAAATTCCAATGCACTTCCTGTCACATACACTAGGGAATGAAATAAAGGATAACTGTTTTCTTTTGGGAGAGGGCAGAGAATGCCATATGGCCACATCACCACTGCAATCCCTGATAAGATTACCAGAGGGCAGTTACATCACTCTTCCCAAGAAATTCTGTCTCACTAGTTTCCCCACATAAAACACAAAATCCTATACACAGGAAGAATCTGATAGATCTTCACAGAGTTTAGGAAAGTCCAGGGATTTTAATATTAATCTGACCTTTCTTCATATACCATGGAAAATTGTGTCTCTTTTTCTGTCTCCCTTTCCCTTTTTCTACTGCCTCCTTCAAGTTCTTTCTTTCCCTTTCCCTTTCTTTTTGTCTTTTCTTCTTCCTCCTTGTGTCTCCTGATTTCATTTCCCAAATCCTTTCCTTGTGAAAATTCCGATGGGGTCAAATACAAACACAGTTGGGCATTACTCAATATGTGAGCACAGATTTTACCTAGTAATCGCTGACAGCAGGGAAAAAGAGTTGAAGCCCTCTTCAATTTGGGAAGAAATAATGAGATGTTTTAAAGGAAGAATGAGAAATGACAGAGGCTTGTGAAAGACTGGAAAACAGTCCTACCTTGAGGTATTGACAAAAACAAATAATTCCATTGCCAACCTCAAGTTTTCTTAGGCAACCCTTGAAGGGAGGCTATTGTCACTGGAAGTACATGGCCTTGGGCCTTAGTGTGCTCATCTCTTTACAGGCCAAGTCTAAAGGCCTAGGCAAGAGCATTCATACTAGAGCTGGCTAAGGAGAGACTCTCGATACATACTCACCTACTCATTATCTAAAACCTCCAGTCCCCTTCTCTGTCTCTAAATGTTAATGAAACTCCAAGGAAAGAGATGCTCTCCTATTCACATGGCTGATTCTCTTGCACATTACTGTGCTAAGCAATTTTGAAGCCTAGCTGAAATTCTCGCTCCCACATGTGAGAAATGAATGGTGGTGGATTCAGTTGGATTTTGTATCATTTCTGGATTTCTAACTTCTTACAAGCAGTTGGGTGGTTTTCAATTGATCCTGAGATAGACGTTGACTCAATGCCTCCATTACCCACTGTTCTCCTTTGACACTCACAGACATAGCAGAGAACATTATTCCAGATCTTCAAAAATGTAGATATTCTCTTGCTAAAAGAATAAAGCACTTCCTTAGTGATACTTGGATTGTCATTAAACTAACAGAAATATAATTCTTTGTCATCCAAAAGGAGAGTGAACTCTAAAATTCCATGAAAATTTTACATAGCTAGTATGAAGATGAGTTGTAAAAGGAAAAAGCAGTCCCTATCTTATAAGTTGAGAAGCATAAGATCCTTTTAAGAAACAGAATTTCAGGAATTATATTCGTATGTAAAATTGACTTTTATAGTCACTAAAGATGCTGAATATCTCAAGGTATTAGTAATGAGATATTGAAATTAGTTTCTGTTTATCTCCCCTTTATTCTCTAGATGATTGCTCTAGATTTTCCCTTACCCAATCCTTCTACCAGAATTTTGTACATGTTGCCTGCAGCATATATAAATTCCAAGAAAAAAAATTCTTATAGAGTTGGGGTTTCCTTCTAAATGTTAACACTCATTTGGTATATGGTTTAGAAGTGTTGATCATCCTATCATCCCAGAAATGGATAATAATTTGGTTGCTTTCACATGGAAAATTTGAGGAATATCTTATTTAGTGTATGCAGCTCTGCTAAATATATCTTTTCAACAGCTGGCCTCAACATCTGAAGTTAATAGAATTTTAGTTCAGCTAAGCATGACACTAGACTGAAGCTTTTATTCTCAGTGTGCTTTCACAGAATGTCCTGAGTTCTTCTTTTCTAACCATCTTAGGGTTCCTGCTCTAACTTGCTGGTTCACTTTCATAACTCAAGTTTTATTGCAAGATCCTCTTTTTCTACTTTGTCATCTGTTTTATTTCCATTTTATATTCCCAGTTCCCTCTTTTTCTCATTATTCACCAATAGAAATGAATCATGATTTGGTGGAATTGAAATGCTCTCAGCCGTGGAAAAGTAAATAGAAGTAAATCCCGGAATAAATGTTTCTGCTGAGCACAGTTGTGTAACTGCCACTCCAGTCTCAAGCACTCCTGGGCAAGGATAAGAGCTAAGGATTTAGCAGAAGGTTGAGAGAGGAGCTTTAATGTTCATTTTTATAAAGGGAGCAGGAAAAAGAGTGATGGAAAGAAATACAGTATTGCAGGTCATGTGTTCCTTGTCCAATTACTTGAACTAGCTTTGAGCTCAGTATGAAAAATGGCTTAACACCAGAACAGAGATTGCTATTTCTTAAATAATTTGGTCAGAAATATTGCTGATTCTGGACTGAAGCAACCGTTAGACTAACAGTGCTGGAGAGAAGGATTCAGTGCATCTTCAATCCTCTAGCTTTGGACCATCTCTGGACAATACCATTGATGTGCATACTGAGCTTCTCATAATGTTCTTATTGGGGTTTACCAAATGCCCACGTCCACAGTACACTTTTAGAAGCATCACCAAAGGAGGCAGAACACGAAGGAAAGAAATTTTTGGATTTCATTTGGTGTTGTAAATAATTCCAAGTGTGAGAATCTCCACAGGACATCCCTCTTAGCCCACAGAAATACCTGAAGGAATTTTCATGTGCAGTTGGATTTAAGACAAAATTTTGGGTTATTGAGGTTAAGAGGAGTTATTTCAAGTTTATATATGGAGTAGGAATGGAGACATCACATATTAACTAACAGGTGTTTCAAGTTAGGGAAGGTTACTCTGTTAATTTTTGCTAGGTTTTTGTGTCCAAATTAGTTAATGCCTTTACAAACTTTTCATAAATATATTCACCAGTAGGTTCAATGTAAGTATTTTATTCCAAAACAGTTGATTTAAAACTTTGGACTGTTGTTTCTAAAAAGGCAATTAAAACTGAGAGTATTTTAGGCATGGAAAGCCAAGACACTCTGGCAAAAAAAAAAAAAAAAAAATAGAGGACCTAAATGAAAGATCTCTGCAAGTGAGATCCCAGTGGAAAGAATGGGGCCATCAAAGAAGGAGGCACCTTTCTCTGAAGGGAGGAGAGAAACTTCCACTTTGACTATGACCCTATCTAAATAAGATCGAAGTTGGCAAACTCAAAAGGCTTCCATAGCCTTGGCAACTCATGACTAGAGCCTAGGGACATTACTGATGCCATAAACAAGAGTGTCAAATTGTTAAGTCAACAACAGGAATCACTGTGTACTTACTCCTCATGTGGGATCTCTGTCCTTAATGTGTTGTTCAATGTGAACTAATGCTATAACTAGTACTGAAACTTTGTGTTTCTGTGTGGGTGCAAACTGATGAAATCTTTACTTAATATATACTAAATTGATCTTCTGTATACAAAGATAATTGAAAATGAATCTTGATGTGAATGGAATGGGAGAGGGAGCGGGAGATGGGAGGGGTGCAGGTGGGAGGGAAGTTTTGGCGGGGGGATAGCCATTGTAATCCATAAACTGTACTTTGGAAAATTCTATTTACTAAATAAAAGTTTTTTAAAAAACTAAAAGGTCTGATTTTGAGTTGCTACGGGGTGGGGCAGGTAGCAAAGATTGAGATTGACCTTTGAGACAGTAACTAGAAAGGCTGCTCAAGAGAACAGAATGTCAGAAAGAAGGTGGAGCTCTCAGAGGTACGATATGCTGTATCAGAAGCTCATGGCTTCAGATGAACTCATTGGAAGACTAAATACAAACTCAAGGGCCCCCTCTGGCAAGGAACTTCTCAACAGTTACACAAATAAATGAATAGTGAACTCAATAACATCATTTGACAGTTTAAGTGCCGTAAAAAGTGATTTTGTTAAATACTGTTTATGAAAGCATTACTCGGGATGGTGTTATGGTGTAGGTGGTAAGACCACTCACTGTGATGTCAGCATACCATATGGGTGCTGGTTCGTGCCTTGGCTGCACTACTTCCATCCAACTTCTTGCTAATGGCCTGGGAAAAGCAGTGGAAGATGGCCCAAGTACTCGGGCCTCTGCCACCCATGTAGAAGACCCGAAAGAAGCTCCTAGCTCCCAGCTTCAGGCTGGCCCAGTGCTGGCCATAGCAATCATCAGGGATATGAACCAGCAGATGAAAGATCCCCCCCTCTCTGTATCTCCCTTTCTGATTATCAAATAAATAAATAAATAAATAAATGTTTAAAAAAAGGAAGTGCATTACTATGTTTATAAATTTCTGGCAGTGGAAGATCAATTTTTAGATTCTAAAGTTTATTTATTTATTTTCAAAATAATAATTTTTTCTACCTCCAAAAATGAAATTTCAGGTATTTAGTCACTGGGCACAGATCATATGCTGCACACTCTACGTTATTGTTCAATCAATCATCAGAAACCTGTTAATAGGGTAGTATGTCAAAGAACTGTTTTCTGGAGCCCACTGTTTGCATTGATGTCAGGTATCCATCAGTCTCTAGTTGGGTGCTCTCAGTTTCTCTGTCTATAAACCAGAAAGAATAATGGCATCAATTTCACAAGGTACTACGGTCTTTCTCACGCTTACTAAAGATAACACACATGTACAGCAAATTCATTTTTATGCATCTTATTAACCTCATATACAATGAACAAATGGGCCATTCCTAAATGTTTTTGGATCAATAACGAGGGTTTACGGCTAATATATTTGCAGTAATGAGCATCTGTTTTGGGATGATGTCCTGCACTGAAACATTTGCCCTCCTGCCATTTCTTGGAAACAATAGCTTGGAGCAAGCAAGAACCTGAAACCTTCCCATGGCTATAGCTTTGAACCATAAATTTGGGGATTAAGCAAAATCAGAAAAGTGTATTTTTGAATCTGAGTCAGGAACGAGTTTAAGACCTCACAGAAGGATGGAAACCTCAGGGAAGGATAGAATGACTCATGATTCTGTGTCTCAGAACAAAGTCCATTATGACTAACATCACCAAATTCAATGCCTACTCCAGTTCAGTCAGTAAGATGATCTTGGAATTCCCAATGGAAATTTCAATCAGCAAGACAAAGGTAAGTTAGAAAGATCCAGGTAAACTAAGACATTAACAATTATCAAGGTATAGGCGGGAAAAATAATCTGTAAAACTGCCTTCCCTATATTTGAATATCTTTTGACTCTCTTCTGTGCCCTGACTGTTAATGAACAACTAAATACATTATCCCTCTTAGTAGTTTTTTTTATCTGTTCTACTTAATATGACTGGTTTAGATCTGTAATTGATGCACAGTTATTCTTAAGTGTTGAAAATTAACTGAAATGTGATCCCTGTTGAACATGGTGGTGGGAATGGGAGAGGGAAGAGATGTATAATTTGGGACATGCTCAGGCTGACTTGCCCCAAGTGGTGGAGTTGGAAGCATACCAGGGGATTCCAATTCAATCCCATCGAGGTGGCATGTACCAATGCCATCTCACTGTTCCAGGTGATCAGTTTCAGTTCACAGTTGGTCATGGTGAAGGGACTGGGAGTCAAAGGGAGCACATAGACAAGTCTAGTACCTGCTAACGCTAACTGATGGAGTAAATAAAGGGGAGAGTGATCCAACATGGGAAGTGAGATACTCAGCAGACTCATAGAATGGCAGATGTCCTAAATAGCACTCTGGCCTCAGAATCAGCCCTAAAGGCATTCGGAGCTGGCTGAAAAGCTCATGAGAGTATTTCAGGCATGGAAAGCCAAGACACTCTGGCAAAAGATCTCTGCGAGTGAGATCCCAGTGGAAAGAACAGGCCATCAAAGAAGGAGGTACCTTTCTCTGAAGGGAGGAGAGAACCTCCACTTTGACTATGACCTTGTCTAAACAAGATAAGAGTTGGAGAACTCAGAGGGCTTCCATAGCCTTGGAAACTCATGACTGGAGCACAGGGAGATTACTGATGCCATAGACAGGAGTGTCAATTGGTAAAGTCAACAACAGGAGTCACTGTGCACTTACTCCTCATGTAGGATCTCTGTCCTTAATGTGCTGTACATTGAGATTTAATACTATAACGAGTACTCAAACAATATATTTCACTTTGTGTTTCTATGGGGGTGCAAACTGTTGAAATCCTTACTTAATGCATACTAAACTGATCCTCTGTAAAAAAAAAAAAAAAATAAAAGAAAGAAATTATCAATTCCCAACTTGACTCTCACTGGGATTAAACATGACAATAGGTCTGCTCTGATTTCATCATCATTTAAAAAAAATCATCTATTATTTTTCACTTTATGTTTCTGTGTGGGAGCAAACTGTTGAAATCCATACTTAATGTATACTAAGCTGATCTTCTGTATATTAAGATAATCGAAAATGAATCTTGATGTGAATGGAAGGGGAGAGGGAGTGGGAAAGGGGAGGGTTGTGGATGGGAGGGACGGTATGGGGGGAAAGCCATTGTAATCCATAAGTCGTACTTTGGAAATTTATATGCATTAAATAAAAGTTAAAAAAAAAAAGAAAATGCAAAAAAAAATAAATAAATAAATAAATACATAAAAAAAATAGGACAAATTCCTACACTTAAAAAAAAAAAAACTATATAATTAATTAGCAGGTAATAGATATCACTATCAATTATGTCATAAAATTCAGTTATGTGCAACACTACTTTATTGATTTTCTATATAATCGTCTCATAATTTGGGGGAGAAGCTCACTTAGGATCTGCCTCCAAGATTTTTAAGAAATACTAAAATTCGCTGAGTGATCCCTGGATGCTAACCACCACGCTGAGAGACCTGAATGCCTTGCTAAGAGATGTGTGTGCATGTCGACAAATCCAAACATTATCCTCACTGTACAGATGAGGAAACCTGAATCTCAGGAAAGAAAAGTGAGTTTCCTCAAATCACACAGCTCACACATGTGGGTTTGTGAATTCAAATTCAGGTCAGCCTATCCCATTCTAAGTGCTTCAGCTTTGTTATGAAATAATCCTCAAATCAAACACTGAAGTTTTGCAGTGGCTATCAACCCTGTGCAAATTAAAATAGCCTGGATAGATGTCATGAATCCCGATGCTCAGGCCTTACCTTGCATCATTTCAGTAAGGATCTTTGGGATGAGAGCTGGGTATTTGTAAGTTTTATAATTTTCTTAGGTGACTGCAAGGTGCAGCTGAGATTGAGAACTCTCATATATTCCAATCAAACCGAATTTATCAGCTTTGAATTTTGTTATTAATTTGAAATTGTAACAGAGAATATGTGGTTCTCATGTTGTCACATTTTAATAAATAAAAATTATAATTTTTATTGAAAATTGATATCCAAATTTACTTCTAACCTCTCCTGAAATTCTCAAATGCTTGTAGAAAGACTTAAGCCAAATACTTTATTTCCTAATAACATTTTTTCTTAGCTCATTACTTTTTGCTTAGCACATTTATGCATTTCAATAGTAAGTGGGGCAGGCATGTAGTTATGGTGATAGTTAAGTGATAAGACGCCTGGGTCCCATCTTCAAGTGCCTGGGTTCAATGCCCAGTTCCAGCTCCCAATTCCAGCTTCCTTACCACGCAGACCCAGGAAGCAGCAAGTGATGGCTGAAATAGTTAGGTCCCTGCAAACTATGTGTGAGACTGAGATTTGAGTACCTGGATCCTGGCTTTGGAGGAGCCCAGTCCTGTCCATCATGGATATTTTAGGAGGAGAAAAACCTTGTCAAACGCAAACATATATAACTGGCAGCTATACTCTCTTTTTTTCTTTTACCATAGTGGGCATTTAAGGAGTGAACCAGATGATAGAATATTTCTCAATCTCCCTGTGTGTGTGTGTGTGTGTGTGCTGGTGTGTCTGTTTCTTTCTCTTTTTCTCTCCCTCCCCTTCAGCTAAATTTTTAAAAGGAAGTCAAAGTACAATTCTCTACAGCACAATGGTTAAGGATTAGAGATCTGGTGTGAAGATGTCTATGTTTGAATCCTGGCTCCACCACTAAGCTTGGACAACTTAAGCTTTTTATCCCTCTGTTTCATCATGGGTAAAATGGGGTCAAATATAGCACTGAACTTTTAGAATTGTTACATGTAGAGAGTCATGGAATAATGCCTGCTGCATAGTAAAAATTCAATGAATTTTTGCTATGATCATTCTTATTTTGTATATAATAGAGGAAAGCAAGAATATCATTTTCCCCTTTCACATACATATTCACCTATGATAGGATCCAATGATATCTCATATGTCCTTCCCAAGTTTAAAAGTTCAGTTTTTTTCTAAAATAGGCAATGTGTTACCCTCTTCTCACTACTGGAAACTTTGCTACATGTTTCTTCTGCTTTTGGCATTGGAAATAAGCATAACACTTGGTCTGCATCAGTTCCCTGAACTGTGATTTCTCTCCACTTGTCCTGTCTGTGTACAGCACTAAAGTAATTCTGCTCTACTCAATTAGACCTCATAGTAATTAAGACAAATTTCTTGTCTGGTGTGGCAGATGGAGTTTAAGTCTGTTTCTAACTACATCACTTTATGGGCTGCCTCCCCTCAGCATCAGAATTCAGGGACTCACATGAACAAAACTCCCCCTACCTTGTATGGAAGAGGAACTTCCCTGGGATACAGGTGAGAATTCCTGGAATTCAGTGGCAAGACTTTCTACAGCATACATTCAACACGCTCATCTGGCACAGTAGCATATGAATCACAACCTAACAAGGTTTTTAATTTAGTGAAGCTCATCACAAATATATTGGGAAGCTGTACAATCCTTTTTTTCTTCTGCTTTATTTTTTCCCTGTAGATCCCAGCTTGAAGACTACAGAGCTTCTTTTTGAGTGACAGAATGTTTTCTATACTTTTGTCCTTATCTTCATGCTACAGTGTCTTCTGTATAAGCCATTTTATTTTCTTCCTTTCATTATTTCTTTTAACGTGTGCTACTCTATTTCACCTCTGAGAGATACTTCTTTCAAAGATGGCCAGGAAAATTTTAAAAAGAGAATGTAAATTGAGTCTCGCATGCATGAATGATTGGTTTGCACTATTTTGAAAACCATGAGAAATAATCAAAATTCCAAAAAAGAGAAACAGATAGGGATATTCACAGAGAACTGGCCAAATTTTCTTAAACAGAATTGAATGGAAGAACCAGGCAAAGATAGTGAAACATAAAGGCCGTTTAATAACCAAGTGTGTTCCATTCTCCAACAATTCAGATGGACAAAGTTGCTGAAGGATACCTAATGAAAAAGTCTTTGTACTGATGGCCAAGGCCAAGATGGTCTGTTCGGTGTTGTGGTGGAGGCAAACTGATATCATTTTTGTTTCAACCAAACTTTTTTGAATCAAGGTGGGAATAAAAATCTCTATTACCAGGAAAAGCAATATTTTGGCATTGGGAAAATTTGTCACACATCATAAATAACAATATCCAGCATAAATCGTGCACATTTGGAAAATACATCAAGCATTAAATAGGGTCTTAGTGTATTAACGTGTCCTGGTAGCCTTAAACACTTCATATAATCCAAATATCCCTACAGCACACATAGTGAGTAACTTGACCAGCTCTGGAATTTAGACATGAGACTCTTATTCTATTTACATAGGTGATGTCATCTCTATTGTTTTATATGCTGGAATTGCTCCTAATTTTATAAAGCCTACACTTGTGCCCATTTTTGGAAGTATACACTTACATGATATGAGAAAAATCTTGAAATTTTATTATTCTAATACACACAGCCAAGATTCCTATTGTAAGATGTCAGACAATGAACACATTACACTAAGCTATAGCTTAAATTAGTCTGCACTACATAAACAAGACTACAAACTTATACATCTCAAGCCAAGGATGAATAGAATAGAGCTTTATACAGAGCTGCAATGTTACTATCAAGCCTCTTATTCTACAGTCAAGACTGAGGCCATTTTAGAATTGAAAAATAAATTCCAAAAATTCAATGTTCTTCACATATTTGGTTCAGTGTTTAAAGGAACCACTCAGAAATGTAGTTTCCTATAAAATCTAATTCAGAGGCTAAAATGATATGATATGAGGGTTCTTAAAAAATTCCTAGAAAATGCATATTTGAAATATTATGCATTGATTTTAAAATTATTTGTATCAAAAAACTTATATTTTAATCCATTTTTCCACAAGCTTCTTGAGGTACCCTTGTGTAAGTAAGCATAGTTCTTAAAGTATGAAGATGTACGATAATGAAAGTATTTCTGCCCCCTATGATACCAACAACTATCTGATATCATAAATATAGTTTTTCACAGCTTCATGAATAAACCTTTTAAACCACAATTACCTAAATATAATAAAAATTGTGAAATAATCTACTTTTTAAAAATATAATTTGCTTAACTTATAAATACCAATTTATCAGTTGCTCTCTCACATGGTGTGTTCAAAAATAGCATAAAGATTATTTCTAGTCCTAGACTGAGCTAAAATTTTAACATATTTGCTACTACAGAATGTGCTTCCACATGGAAGCTTGATCTAAATAGTTATCCTTTATTACATTCCAATATCTCCCTTTGAAAGTATGATCGCACCCACCTTGCCAATGCAGAACCTTAAAGAGAGCACCACGTTCCTCCAGTTTCTGATCAGCCCGCTTTCAAGAGCTCCATAAGCCCTCTCAGATCCATTGCTCAGCTCCCCTTGGGTTTTGTAAGTAAATTATCAATTGGCCCCATCAAATTTCTTTCTTTGGCATAGGATAAATTTGTAGCCTCTCATTACCAGAGACTAATAAAACGATGTCAATTCATTGTCAGTGGTTTAAAACCTTAAGATGCCTCTCTCCAGAGATATGATTCATATTTTATTACTTCTTGATGCTGTTTATCCCCCTGTCCCAAACAACCATTCAGGAGTTAAGCAGACAATGATGCCGTAGCTGTCTAACTGTGAGCAGCAGAAGGCCAGTTCTCCCCTGAGTCTTCACTTTATCACAGGCAAAACCAGGTCATTGTCTCACGGACCACTCAAGGACACTTTAAGGGAGGCATCAAGTTGGGAATTGTGGCATAGTGGGTAACGCCGTGTCCTGTGATTCTAGCATTCCGTATGGGTGTCGGCTCCAGTCCTGACTCTCCACTTCCAGTCAAGCTCCCTGATAACACACCTGGGAAAACAGCAGAAGATGGCCCAAGTGCTTAGGCCCCTGTACCCATATGGGAGACATGGCAGAAGGAATCTCCTCAAACAATTCTAAAATCATTACAATGCAAGGTGTTTGCTGAATTTTCCATGATACTCACACTGGATAGATTAAAAATTCGCAACACCAGAACTGGTTTCCATTTAATAAATTCAGTGATTGGTCAAACTACAGGGGGTGAAAAGGCTTGTGTTTCAGACTTACACTCATTGGTTTTTATTTTTATTTTCTCCTTTCCTTGTTGCTTCATTTGTTGGGACAGCAGCTGCAACATCATGATTTGATTTTTACTTCTCCTCTCATGGCACTTTATTATTATTATTATGCATTTCTGTGTTTATTTTTCAACATTTTCCCTGCATCCGCCATCTCAAATATTGACCTCTTCCTCCACAGGACCAACGCTGATACATTTAATGTATGTCCTGTCAGCTACTTTGCATAAATTAGTTTATCTATATAATCTATTATACTTATGTAGTATTGACTTTATCATTTATATAAAATGATTGCTCTCCTTTTGTTCATTGACATAATGTTTGGTGATTTATTGCTGTTATAATATGCTGATTCATCCCATGACTTCTACCACTGCACACTTCTGCAATAATAAGATAGTCAAATCCCACATTACATTACCTGTAAATCTAAGGTATGTAATTATTTAGGGAGAGCTGAACTGTGATAACAATACAACTGGTACACTGAATCTATTGCCCACAGTGGGGACTAGGAATTGGGCAGCAGTTGATGAGGTCTTAGAGAAACTATTCCTCTTTTTTTTACAGAAGGCAGAAGTAGGAAAACGCCATTCTTTAGGGCTACTCACTGCATCTGAAATGGAGATAGAGAAGGTGATTATTTCCCTTCACAAACTACGTTAATCCATTTCTCTGTAACTCACGTGGGTCCTATCTTGTCTTACTCCTTTATCCTACCCTATCAAGTCAGGCCAAAGAGGTAACACTTACAAAGACTAACACCTTACTGACTTTATTAAATGAAGGCATCTGCCTCAACACATCATTTGCAGCCTGTTTTGTATGCCACGCTCTGTGTGGCTCTCCTTCTCTTCCACATAGATATGGCCTCACCCGCACACTTTAAATCTGCCATGTGACAATGCTGTTGTGCTCACACCATCTCCGTCGTCGTCATCTGTGGCTTACCCTCACCCTTTAGATCATTGCATTGAGTTGCTTCTCTGGCACAACCTGAATGTCTCAAATTCAAGTTTAAGGGCCTCTTCTAGTAATCAATATTTGTGTTGAGTTTGCATTATTAAAAGGATAGAAAAATTTGGTGCAATTGAACAAAATAGATAGTAATTAGCTGTCAAGTCTTAGATGATAAGAATGTAAGACACTATTCCTCTAACAGAGAAAATCAATGAGTAGAATGTTACTTTCCAAACATCTGATTAGCCTACTGTAATTGGACCAACATAAATCCACAGGAGATTTACTATAATACACTATATTTCATCATTAGTGCTTATATTAGACAATTTGATTAATGATCTCACATTTTCTGTAATCCCGAAAAATCTTCCAAAAATCAAGTCATTTCATTATGGTATTTCACCACAGATTTTTATCTTCTGCGATTTTCAATAACAAAGCTATACCTGAAAATAGATATAGGTTTCAAGAATATAAATAATGTTATATAAAAGAAAACTTTAATTGTTGTAAAATGAATTGGGGATACAAAACTTCTTTGCTGATCCAGGGAAATATTCTAGTTACTGTGTCTCATGGGAAGTATATGCTTTTTAATATAAAGAATATAGTGATAAGTTAGTGCTGCATGATTGATTACCTATTCAATGTTTCCAAAAGTTGAGATGAATTATAAAATTTATAAAAATTTATTATTATAATGCTATATTGTTATTTGACGCTATATAACTTTTAAAGAAAGCTTTTATTTAATAAACATAAATTTCATAAGTACAACTATTGGATTATAGTGATTCTTGCCCCCAACCTCGCCCTCCCACCCCCGAACTGTCCCACTTCCCCCTCCTTCTCCCAAGCGATTCTTCACTAAGATTCATTTTTAATTATCGTTATATACAGAAGACCAACTCTACGTTAAGTAAAGATTTCAAAAGTTTGCATCCACACAAACACACAAAGTATAAAGTACTGTTTGAAGACTAGTTTTGCCATTAATTCTCTTAGTACAACACATTAAGGACAGAGGTCCTACATGGGGAGCAAGTGCCTAGTGACTCCTGTTGTTGATTTGATGTTATATAATTTTGTTTGTTTGTTTGTTTTTATTTGACAGGTAGAGTTATAGACAGTGAGAGACAGAAAGAAAGGTCTTCCTTCCATTGGTTCACTCCTCAAATGACCGCTACAGCCAGCGCTGCACCAATCCGAAGCCAGGAGACAGGTGACTCTTCCTGGTCTCCCATGCGGGTGCAGGGGCCCAAGCACCTGGGCCATCCTCCACTGCCTTCCCGGGCCACAGCAGAGAGCTGGACTGGAAGAGGAGCAACTGGGACTAGAACCCAGAACCCATATGGGATGCCAGCACCGCAGAGGGAGGATTAGCCATGTGAAATCAGCACCGGCCCCATGTTATATAATTTTTATAGCCATTAATTTTCACTGTATTGTTATATGATAAAATTATACCTATTATGCATATTTTCAAGTACATATATGCAACACACAGAAAATGAAAATAAAATATTAAAGAAAATTGGGATTTAGGAAAACAAACTTTTTAAAGATCTATCATATTTGAAAGGCAAAGGTACAGAGAGAAGGAAAGACAGAGTGGCAGGAACTCAGGTATTTGAGCCACCAGTTGCTGCCTTCCAGGTATATTAGCTGGTAGCTGTATTGCAAGTATGGAGTAGCTAGGACCTAACCAAGTACTTTGATATGGGATATGGGCATCTCAAATGGTGGCTTAACACACTGTGCCACAATGCCTCTGCAATGTTTGCCGATGAAAACAGATGTTTACGTGACTATTGATATTCACCTACCAGTCAATAAAATGTCAATATTCTTGTTTCATGCAAATAATAAAAAATTCATAGCATATTACATTATTGTACTATTGTTTCTTTCTACTCATTTTTACAAGTAAAAATAAATGAAAAGTGTTCAGTCCAGTGATTAAGAAGCCACTCGTTATATCCACATCTCATATTGGAGTACTTGAATTCAAGGCCCAGTCCCACTCCCAATCCCAGCTTCCTGGTAGTGCACATCCTATGGGACAGCAGAGATGGCTTGGTAGTTGGGTCCCTGGTACTCACACAGAAGACATGGAATGAGTGCTGGGCTTCTAGACTCAGTGTAGACCAACCCTAGCCATTCTGGGCATTTGGAGAGAAAACCAGTGAATTGGAGCCCTTTCTTATCTCCTCTTCCCCATCTTCCTTCTCTTTCTGTTCTTCTTCCTCCCTATTTCTCCATCCTGACACCCCTCTCTCTCAAATAAATTAAAAACAAAATTTTCTAAAAAGTAAAAATATTGTGGTTCTCTGAGCCCTCAATACTTCCTCTGCCTTAATTTAGGCTCTGCTATGTCCTCAATTTGGCCCACTACAACCCGCTAATGGTTATACAGCAGGAAGGATCCTCATTTCCTATAGGACAAGGCCCATAATTCTTAGGAAACTTGTCTAAACTCTGGCTAAATGTTCCTGTTCAGATTCATTACCTTTCAGTCCCTACCAGGTGCCATAACCTGCAGATGCCCAAATTGCTTAGATTTCTGTCAGCGAACCGTACATCTTTCTTTTCTTTGAAGTTATGCTCATCTTAGTACTTCTGTATGAAATGCCATTTCCCTCTCCTCTGGCAGAATCTTATTCCTCAACGCTTACAGCTCTGTACAATATTCTTGAAAATTTCCACTCTTTTCCCTCCTATAAACTAAGTTAATCACCTTCTTCTGTACACTTGTGGTAGGAGATAGGTAGATAGGTAATAACATCACTATAAAATTATCCTTTGTAGAGTTAGTCTCAGCAATTCTACAGTCCCTTGTAACCTTATCCCTGCTTTTCCTAAAGCACAAGATTATATATATAAAATACAAACTGAGCTGTAGATGTCCTAAAAGGAAAGACTGAAAATCATTTATCTGCAGCCCTAATGAGAAATTAAATATAAGTTTCCAAGTGGAGAAAAATATGTGCCAAATTGTTGGGAAAATATACTCGCCAGTTTTATCAGTGCAGATAACAGGAAATATCCAGGGATTACAACTAGCACAGTTTTTTAAACACACAAGAATTTGGCTCAAAGCATTAGTCAGAAGACAACATAAGTCCAAGCAGTGCGTAGTTCAAAACTGTCCTAACTGTCCTCAATATAGGAGACTATATTTTGCAAATTCCGGACTTTCTAGATGGATTATCAATACCCATGTTCCAAGATCCATGTCAAATTTAAAGCAGGCTGGCAAATTAGTTATAATAATATAATGAAATTCAATCTCAGAGAGCCTAAAATACTTAATGCTTCAGTTCCCCAACTACCTTAAAAAGAACTAATCACAAAAAATATTAGCTTCCTTCAGGACTAGGGAATCTCAAGTGCAATAGTGGATGGTCCAGGTGGGAACTGGGCACTAGCATCCCAGAGAGTCATATTTACCTCCTCTTTCTCTTTCTCCTCTCTCTTACTTCTCTTTCCTCCTCATTCTAAATAATCTTACTCATTTTATCACTGATGTTAATAAATTCCAGCCTGGTAATTCATCTGGTATCCCGAGGGGCATTATTACTAACTATTTTGCTTTCTAATAACCTCAGCCATTTTTTCACTATCGCTGTGGTGTGTGTGTGTGTGCGTGTGTGTGTGTGTGTGTGTTATAGTACATACCTTAATTATCTTGGAAGTTGTACTTATGAGAAAAAAGAAACCCACCAGGGCAACAAGCAACTCTTAATTCCATTTTATCGGGAACATCAGTTCTTTCACAGGGCTATAGAGATATAGAAGATTAGGTTTAAGCAAGTTAGGGTTTGGGGAGAAATTAGTACACTTTGCTTTCCTTTCCCTAACTATCCCTGCTGAGAGCAAAGCTGAAATCTGAGTTAAGACATCTGTATTTCAAAATTCAATATTTAGAGTCAGCATTGTGGCATGGGGTGAATGCTGCTGCATGTGGCTCTGGCTTCCCATATAGGCGCCAAATCGAGTCCTGGCTGCTCCACTTCCAATCCAGCTCCCTGCTAACGTGCCTAATAAAGCAAAGGAAGATGGAACAAGCTCTTTGGCCCCTGCCACTTACATGAGAGACCTGGATGAAGCTCTTGGCTTCCAGCTCTGGTCTTACCCAGTCCTGGCCATGTGGCCCTTTGGGGAGTGAACCAATGGATGGACAATCTGTCTGTCACTATCTCCCTCTTTCCCTCTCTATGTTTCTCCCTCTGTCTTTGTAACTCTGTCTTTAAAATAAATAAATTAAATCTTTTAAAAATTAAATTTTCAAGGTAAATATCAGAGGACAAAAGTACCCTGTGTATAAAGCAAAACACATTCTAAAACAGATACATACCTAAACATAGCCTGCTATTGGGCATGCCACAATAGAACAACATTAACTACAGCAATCCACTTAAAAGTTGGCTTACAACAACAGCTATAAATTTAGCCATGAAGCCCTAAGCTAGAAATGTAGGCTCGGGGGCTGGCACTGTGGCTCACTTGGTTAATCCTCTGCCTGCGCACCGGCATCCCATATGGGCGCCGGGTTCTAGTTGCTCCTCTTCCAGTCCAGCTCTCTGCTGTGGCCTGAGAGGGCAGTAGAGGATGGCCCAAGTGCTTGGGCCCCTGCACCCGCATGGGAGAGCAGGAGGATCAGCGCAGCTCAGGCCGTTGCAGCCATTTAGGGAGTGAACCAACGGAAGGAACACCTTTCTCTCTGTCTCTCTCTCTCACTGTCTATAACTCTACCTGTCAAATAAAAAGAAAAAGAAAAAATAAATGTAGGCTCAGCTTAATTGTGCAATTCCTCATACCTTTCCTGACCTCCTTTTCTTAGGCATCAGCTATAGGATGTGGCTTTGATATTGTCTGGGCCTCCTCTCCAGTCTTTGCCCTTTGCTTGGAAAACTGAACTGGCATTATTTGGTTGAGGTGTTATCTCATCCATGCAGGTTAGCCTGCTGTTGTCCACATGGAAGAGGCAGGGTCATAGAAAGTGAGTTGAAAATTTCAGGGCTTCTTTAAGGCTTTGAATTAATACTGGCATGACATGATTTCTATGGCCCAAGCAAGTCATATACTCATCCCAAATTTGAGTAGAAGATAAATAGACATTACCTATTGATGAAAGGAGCTGAAAACTCACATTGCAGAGTTGTGACCTCAGGAAAGATTGAAGGAGTGATGGTAATTTGGCTAAGCAGTTAAGATGCTATTTTGGGTGACCACATCCCATATCAGAGTGTCTGGATTTGAGCCCTGGCATGGCTTCCAAGTAGACCATCCTGCTAATGCACACCCTAGAAGTCAGCAAGTGATGGCCCAAGTACTTGAGTTCCTGCCATTCACATATTAGATCTAGACTGAGTTCTGTGCTCTTGATTTCAGCTGAACCTAGCCTCAGCTATTGTGGGCATTTGGGAAGTAAACCAGGTTTGAATGATCTCCTCTTTCCTCCTCTCCCCTCCCCACCACCTTCCTCCCCCTCCTGTCCCTCCTCCCCCCCATACACACACACACACACACACACATCTCTGTCTTTCAAGTAAAAAAAAAAAAGCTGAAGGAGGATTATAGTCATTTTGTCATTTATTACTAGTAGTAGGGAAGGTATACTGTTTTCTTTCTCCTGGATAATTTCTGAACAGTTAACAATTCACCTGTTGTCTAGAACTATATTACATACTTAACAAGCTAGTATCACTCTGATGAGAGTCCTTTTAAGCTTCATCATGTCAAAAGCAGTTTGTGGAATATCAAGAGCTCTGGCATTCACTATCTGCTTCTGTTTACTTAGAAACTTTTTGAGATCAAAAGGTCTACTTGCTGCCAGCTACACAGAGAACAAATTTGATCCTGCTCATCAGGCATGTAAGTATTGTTACAGAGGGTTACTGGGTTACCAAACACAAACACTGGAACATAGATTATAACAGAGCATCAGTAGTTTCAGAGAGTAGATGGTACTACATCATGGTCTGTGACCTGTAAGTGCTGACCTGCAGGAAACCTAACAAATCTATCAAACTGCATCATACAGGATTCAAAAAGCAATCATTGACACCCCCCCCCCCCCGCACACACACACACACACACACACACACACTTAACCTTCTTACCAGGCTCTAGTAGTGACACTATCAAAATTCCCAGAATGGAGAGGCAGAAGTATGTAAAATGAACATGATAGCATTCATGTAGTAAGCATGAGTGTCATAGGGAATAGGTACTGTCCTCAAACCTTTGGGATGCTATGGGCCTAGACAGAGTGCCTAGCACCATGAACCGTGCAATAATGTATTGATGGGGGCCAGAATTGTGGCACAACAGTTTAAGTCATGGCTTGCAATGCCCACATCTCATATCAGAGAACTAGTTACAGTCCCAGTTCCTTTATTTCTGACCTAGGTCCTGCTAACATGTCTAGGAAAGCAGTGGATGATGGTTCAAGTACTTGTGCCCTGGCCACACATGTGAGAGACCTGAATGAAATTGTGGGCTCCTGGTTTTGGCCCAGACCAGCCTCAAATATTGTGGCATTTTGGAGGAATGAGCCAATGGATGGAAGATCTCTGTCTCTCTGTGTGTGCGTCTCTGCATTTTTCTATCACTCTGCCTGTCAAGCAAATCAATTAATTAATCTTTTTTAAAAAAGTGTAATGGGGGCCAGTTCTGTGGCATAGCAGGTAAAGCTGCCTTCTACAACACAGGCATCCATATAGGCACCAGTTCATGTCCTGGCTGCTCTACTTTGGATCCGGCTCCCAGTTCATGTGCCTGGGGAAAAGCAGTAGAAGGTGACTCAAGTGCTTGAGTCCCTGCCACCAGTGTAGGAGACCTGGAAGAAGCTCCTGGCTCCTGGTTTCAGCTTAGCTGAACCCTGGCCATTGCAGCCATCTGAAGAGTGAAACAATGGATAAATACCATATGTTCTCCCTGATCGGTGACGACTGACTGAACACCAAGAGGGAAACCTGTTGGAGTGAGGTGGACACTATGGGAAACGGTGGCTTGATCAGCATAGCCCTGACTGTTAATGAATAACTTAATACATTATCCCTCTTAGTAGTTTTTTTATCTGTTCTACTTAATATGACTGGTTTAGATCTGTAATTGATACACAGTTATTCTTAAGTGTTAAAAATTAACTGAAATGTGATCCTTGTTGAACATGGTGGTGGGAATGGGAGAGGGAAGAGATGTATAATTTGGGACATGCTCAGGCTGACTTGCCCCAAGTGGTGGAGTTGGAAGCATACCAGGGGATTCCAATTCAATCCCATCGAGGTGGCATGTACCAATGCCATCTCACTGTTCCAGGTGATCAGTTTCAGTTCACAGTTGGTCATGTTGGAGGGACTGGGAGTCAAAGGGAGCACATAGACAAGTCTAGTACCTGCTAACGCTAACCGATGGAATAAATAAAGGGGAGAGTGATCCAACATGGGAAGTGAGATACTCAGCAGACTCATAGAATGGCAGATGTCCTAAATAGCACTCTGGCCTCAGAATCAGCCCTAAAGGCATTCGGAGCTGGCTGAAAAGCTCATGAGAGTATTTCAGGCATGGAAAGCCAAGACACTCTGGCAAAAGATCTCTGCGAGTGAGATCCCAGTGGAAAGAACAGGTCATCAAAGAAGGAGGTACCTTTCTCTGAAGGGAGGAGAGAACTTCCACTTTGACTATGACCTTGTCTAAACAAGATAAGAGTCGGAGAACTCAGAGGGCTTCCATAGCCTTGGAAACTCATGACTGGAGCACAGGGAGATTACTGATGCCATAGACAGGAGTGTCAATTGGTAAAGTCAACAACAGGAGTCACTGTGCACTTACTCCTCATGTAGGATCTCTATCCTTAATGTGCTGTACATTGAGATTTAATGCTATAACGAGTACTCAAACAATATATTTCACTTTGTGTTTCTATGGGGGTGCAAACTGTTGAAATCCTTACTTAATGCATACTAAACTGATCCTCTGTAAAAAAAAAAAAAAAAAAAAATCAATTCCCAACTTGACTCTCACTGGGATTAAACATGACAATAGGTCTGCTCTGATTTCATCATCATTTAAAAAAAATCATCTATTATTTTTCACTTTATGTTTCTGTGTGGGAGCAAACTGTTGAAATCCATACTTAATGTATACTAAGCTGATCTTCTGTATATTAAGATAATCGAAAATGAATCTTGATGTGAATGGAAGGGGAGAGGGAGTGGGAAAGGGGAGGGTGTGGGTGGGAGGGACGGTATGGGGGGGAAGCCATTGTAATCCATAAGTCGTACTTTGGAAATTTATATGCATTAAATAAAAGTTTAAAAAAAAAAAAGACCTCTGTTGCTTTCCTCTGTCTCTCTCTCTCTCACGCTCTCTCGCTCTCTCTCTCATCTTCTCCTTCTTTCTCTTCCTCCTCCTCCCCCTCCTCCTCCTCTTTCTTCTTCTCCTAATAAATAAGTCTTTTAAAAAAAGGTGTGCAATGGTGGGAAGTGCATTAAAGAATCCTGATGTTCAAACAGGAAATGCAATTCAAACAAATGCAAGTTATTAATTTTGGAAACAATTTAAAATTAAAACTAAGATTACTAGGTTGAAAACTGTGACCTGACCTATGAGAACAATTCCTGCCCATGTGTCTACAGTGTTCTGGTATCTGGAAGTTCTTACAGGTCCTCTGATTCTGAATGTGCAGCAGTGTTGAGACACAGGTGAATTTGGTTCATGCTGCTTGGGACTCCATTGTAAATTGGCCAAGAAAGAACGGATAGGCTACATTTAGAGACCACAAAGATGTGTTAAAAGATGAATTATTGTCCCATTCTCATCATTCTGATTTAATTAGTCTAAAGTGAAATGTAGACCTTGTATATTTTTTAAATTCTTTATCTGATTTAATTTAGATTGCTTCCTTACTTAAAGAGGAAAGAGGGATTATAGAAATTCCTGAGGGTGGTAAAGAAGAGAATGAGTCTCTTATAAGTATAAAGATATCAGAGATGCCTTGCTTCAAGTTGTAAGCAATCAGCCACTCAGGGATGAACAGATAATAAACGAATTACTTAGAAACTTTGAGATCAAAAGGTCTACTTGCTGCTGGCTACACAGAGAACAAATTTGATCCTGCTCATCAGACATGTAAGTATTTTTACAGACATATAAAGAGATAGCCTCAAGATCTCAGGCTGATATTGTTGAGTTTAATCATATTATATAAGAATATCAATGCAGGAGTGCTGCAAAGGCTATGGATATTTAATATTTTGACTATAATTCAAGTGCTACATTGGTGGGCTTTAATTTGTACCCAGAAATTTCAAAAAGGTAAGAATTTTATATTTATTTTTATTTTGCTAGTGTTGTATTGTCTGTGTTATCTTTCTTGTCACAGATCATCTGTACAATCTCTAGCAAGCATTTTTGAAGAGCATGGCTGAAAAATGTGATATGAAAACTAGCCCAAGTGGGTACTGGAGTCTGTGTGAAAATAATCTGATGGAACGCAACATTGCAGATAGAGTACCTGCAACTTCTTCCTTTATTCCCACTGTGTCCTGAAAAAGAACTTTTTCCAAATAATTCCACATTTCTTAGGAAGAAGTGTCTGCTATTGCCAACTTGTTAGCTGATTCTCCTCCAAGGGAATGAGTAATGATTGGCTCATGTTATCAGTGAACTCTGTAGAAGCAGTGCTGTCTATAGTGAGCTTCTCTCTTGTTTGTGGCCTTCTGGAACTAAAGCACAGTAGAATTCACTTTTGTAGCCCCTGTAGCATCAGCAAACAAAATGCACAGCAGATCCATCAAGGTCTGTGCACTGTTTTTCCCTCCTGTCTGGCACCCAGTGAGGAGGTCAGTCAACCCCACTGTATGGGCTTGTTCCCTTAAAAGAAAAAAAAAAGCCCAGTTTTGTTCTACTGGTTCCCTATCATACTACAACCCAATAACAAAGCTAATACTATAATTTGCTTCATTTGACTTCTTGGGTCAATTTTTCAATTTGTCCCAACCAGTATAAAAGAATGAGAAAGTAAATAATATATCTTAGGACTCTGAAATATTGCTAGAAGTAGTTAAATGAAACTAGCAGATATTAGTTCACTGGACTTGCCACTAAACTGTCTGCAAGTTCAAGTGCCTGTGCTCCTATAATTTGCTTTCCAACATGTGTTTTGGGGAGGTGGGGACTTCAAAAATTCATAGAAAAATTGCATTATCCTGAATCATTCATATATATATATATATATATATACATATACACACATATATGTGTGTATAAATATATATATATCTATATATATGCCACATAATGACATTTCATTTAACAATTGATTGACTATGATGGTGGTTTCATTATGATTATATTACTTAGTAACATTGTAGCTATCTTGGTTTGAGTGCAATCTATGTTGCTCACACAATGATAAAACTGCCTAACAACATATTCCCTAGAACATGGCTGAGTCATTAAGCTGTTACATGATACATGACTGTTTATATGTGTGTGAAGAGAGAAGCCCTCAAATCAGAATATATATATATAATATACATTTAAGTTATATGCATTGTATATCATGTATACAGTTTATTAATCATGCTTATTAATTATTTAAATAGATTTGGTTTGGAATATAATTTTTCACAAATGCTAGGACTTTAAATAATATCTAGTGAATTTGTCATTTTTCAAAACATTAGAATTTGAATCAGACAAGGAGGGATTATGCCCCAACTCCACAACCTATCATGTGATCAGAAACATTACACTTAAAATGTTTCCTTAGCCTATTCTGTAAAAATAAATAGGATTATCAATGTCTTACAAAAAGACTTATTGCAAGGTGTTGAGTGAATTGAAAAGAATTACAGTTTATATAAAATTAAAAAAAAGATCATGCAATTGTTATTTTACCTACTTTTATTAAAAACTAATGAAGGTAGGGGCCAGCTCTGTGGCGCAGCGGGTTAACGCCCTGGCCTGAAGCGCCGGCATCCCATATGGGTGCCGTTTCTAGTTCCAGCTGCTCCACTTCCTGTCCAGCTCTCTGCTTTGGCCTGGGGAAGCAGTAGAAGAGGGCCCAGATCCTTAGGCCCCTGCACCCATGTAGGAGACCCGAAAGAAACTCTTTGCTCTTGGCTTCGGATGGGCACAGCTCCGGCCGCTGCAGCCAATTGTGGAGTAAACCATCGGATGGAAGAGCTCTCTCTCTCTCTCTCTCTCTCTCTGCCTCTCCTCTCTCTGTTAACTCTTGATTTTCAAATAAATAAATAAAAATTAAAAAAAAATGAAGACAGAAAAATTCCATAGTCTCTTCCCCAATTGCTCATAATTTTATCAACCATCAAGAGATTAAAAATGCAACTTAATAAATGTATCTATAGAATTACATATTTAAAATGATGTATTCCTATAAAAATTATAGTAACATCTGCAGATATTTTGAAATAATTATTGAATAAACTACCTAGGTGCCTTCACATTGTGCACAGAGCAATCATGTAGTTTCAGCAGTTATCATTACAAACCCTAGAGTAGGAACACTTAGGCTAAAATCTTGTGCTGGATATGTGTCCTGATTGACTTCTGGAATCATCTTTGACTCAATTTACTCATCCATGAAATAATATCTACATCATTGATTTGTTTGATCAATTAAATATGATACATATAAATTAATTATTTAGTGTAGTACTTGACACAGAACACACAGCCCACGTGATTACAAAGGTAGTATATTCTATTTTCATTTTTTTAAAATTTTTTTTGACAGGCAGAGTGGACAGTGAGAGAGAGAGAGACAAAGAGAAAGGTCTTCCTTTACCGTTGGTTCACCCTCCAATGGCCGCTGCGGCCAGCGCACACCGTGCTGATCCGATGGCAGGAGCCAGGTGCTTCTCCTGGTCTCCCATGCGGTTGCAGGGCCCAAAGACCTGGGCCATCCTCCACTGCACTCCTGGGCCACAGCAGAGAGCTGGACTGGAAGAGGGGTAACCAGGACAGAATCCAGCACCCCAACGGGGACTAGAACCCGGTGTGAGGGCTCCGCAGGCGGAGGATTAGCCTAGTGAGCCACGGCGTCGGCTAGTATTTTCTATATTCAAAACATACACGTAGTCTTCCAAAAGTTCATAGAAATGTGTGTTATGAAAAATCTGCGTGTGTTTCCATTTTTTTTCACCAAAATAAACTTATTTTAATTCCATTTTCTAAGAACATTTTGAATTACACTTGTATGCAGATTCTCTTAAAGTTAATAATATTCAATCTCATATGACTCCTTCAGTGAATTCAGATTAGTTTTTTGTTTTCATGAATTGCCTTTTTCAAAGGATTGATATTCATCATATAACTAACAGATTGAAGTTTAGGAGACTAACAGATATATGCATAAAAATATACAAATATATATATAACAAATATATGCATAAAAATATACAAATAAAAAAATTGGAAGCACTGTAAACAATAAAGTCATTGGGAAGTCAAAGGCAAAATAAACAGCCTGGACTTCGTTGAATGATGAAAATGTTTTAGAAATGGTGAGACTTAAGATTAAAGATGAGTTGGAATATTCAAAAAATTTACAGAAGAGGAATATATTAGAAATGAGGGTATCAGCATAATGTAAGATTGCACACTTTCTTAAGGATCAATATATGCATGCCTCTTTCTAATATCAATAGCTAAGTTTTTTGGTTTTTTTTGTTTTTTTTTTTTTTTTTTTAGAAAATTACCCTTTTCATACTCATAGTGTCTGAGACCAACAGTATGGGGTTCACCTCATCCACCAGACTCCAGATGTGGGTACTGGATCCTGACGAGAAATTAATGTAGTACAACCCCTGGTCAGCAGCGAACCCCAGAGACAAGCAAGGCCAGTACGACATAATACAGAGAAATCTGTTGGAAGGGTTGACTAGCTAATATTTCATTCTGCTAGGTCTTCTTGGCTGTGAAACTGTAAGATGAGAGATACTTGGGGTCACCAACAGAACTGCCTGAGAAGGAAGACAACCCAGAGAAAAGTGGAACTGAGACATGGAAAGAAATAGCAATCAGGTATCAGATTTTTAAATGAAAGATTTATTTATTTATTTATTTACTTATTTATTTATTCGATAGTCAGAGACATATGGGGGGAAGGAGAGAGAGAGAGAGAGAGAGTCTTCCATTCACTGATCTTTCATTCACTCCCAAGATGGTCAATAGAGCCAGGGTTGGGCCAAAATCAGGAGCAGAAACTTTATCCATGACTCATATCATGTCAACTAACAGGGGTCCAAACAACGGGGCCATTTTTCAGTGTTTTACCAGCCCGTTAGCAGGGAGAAAGATAGGAAGTGTAGCAGCCAGGACTCAAACAGACACCCATATGAGATGATGGCATCGAAGGTGGCTGCTTTACCAGTTCTGCCATAATGCCAGTCCCAGCAGATTTTTGAATGTCTTGAAATGTCTGTGCCTGAGTATAATTCTGTGGTCAATTACATTAGCTAATAAATACCCTTTTTGATGTAAGCCAGTTTTCAGAATGATTTTTGACACTTGTAACCAAGAAAGGTCCTTCTAACTCACTAATAGAATGATCAAGTAAGATTGTGTCAAGAAACAAAGCATGTAACTATGGAAAGGGGTCACATGAAATTACCAAGTGAGTGCTACTCCAGTGATTTACCACTGAATAAGTAAAACATTTCCCCAGCATGGTACTTTCCTTGGAGAGAATGAAGGGTGGAGTAGGAAAACCATGAAATAAGGAATTACTTTAACAGACAGCAGGGGGAAGCAAAAATAACTGACTTCATAAAATTCCAGCAAAAAATGGGGACTGAGCCATGAGCCCAGAAAAAGTGGGCAGCCCTAAATTCATAGTGGAAATTCAGTGATTACTATTCATAGTATATTCTAGAATATAGCAAACCATGTTAAAATCTAAAAAGAACCCAAAAAACAAACATTTTGGGGAATTTAAATACTTGTAAGCAATCTAACTTTTTGCACACAAAATAGAAGCATGAAATGTGTGGTAGGAAAGCATGAAAAATGGCTTTATAAGAACTGATTAAATCTGTACAAGTAGCATTTTAAATCAAACATTTCTACAATCTACTCTATAAGCCAAGTTCACCAACTTCACTCTAAATCTAATCTTTAAAAGAAGACTTTCAATGTTAAATTTAAATTATTATTTCCAAGAAACTTTGGGGAAAAAGTACTATCACCTATTCAAGTTTTATATAACAATTTAGTATGTAATAGTTCAACAAATTATGCTGCTGTCAACTTGATGTTTTTTCTCTAACACTACCCATAATAAAATAAAATAAAAATAATTCCTTTTGGATGAGAGAAAAGGCTAAAGAGTTAAAGCAAATAGATTACAAAGCAGCATCAAAATAGCAGAAAACAAGCATATGAACACCACCTGGTCCCTTGATAACTTGGTCCAGTGTCAAAACTGCACTGAGAGTATTATATTACTGAGATTATTTCTATTATATAAACCTGTCACTTAATTATATTAGGACCAAAAATAAGAGGGAAAAAGGAGAAAGAGAAGAAGGAAGAGAGAAGGATGGGAAGGCATGTGAGGAAAGGGGGGATATATGCCTGGATTTACAACACCAAATCTGTTTGTTCACTTGGAAAATATCTTAGTGAAGTAGATAAGTTGGGTTAAAAGATCATTGCCTCTCTGAAGGCATTACCTTTTCATTATGCATATAGAAAGATAATTTGCTAAGTTATGTTTTTCTCACTGTTTTCCACAGTACCCAGTTTCACAGAACTCATAAAAATATATAAGGTAATAGCAAAAATATACTCTAGAAATTTAATTTTAGATCCTTTTATTTTTAACTTTAGCTCCTTTAATTTTAACTTTCAATTTAGTTTTGGGGCTCAATAAAACTCTGACTTTTATCCCTTAGTAATGATATAAGATTAGATGACTTCTTACCTCACTCATTCCCAAATTCCTATGCTACAAAAATGTCAGTTTTTGAATTCTCCACTTAGGTGAAGTTTTCTTTTTTTTTTTTTGTAAGCATGCATAATATGTATACATATATTATAAGTTCTTGGGTACATTTTCTCTAGTTTCAGGAGAGAAAGTAAAGAAAAGAAGGCTTAACTAATATAAGGCAAAATTTCAGACAAAAGAAAGCAAGTCTAAAAACATGAATAGGCCACCCAAAAAAAGTAATAGGACTATCCCTAAAGAGTAGATACTTTTTAAAATGCAGTATCCTGAAATTTTTAAAAATTTTATTAACATAAAGAGAAGAGATTCAATGTATTTTATAAAATGATTCATCCCACTCTCCCTTTCTTTCTCTCTCCATTAATCCTCCTCCTTCCTGTCTTTCTTCCTTGAATTTTTGCAATAATATAATTTCAATTTATTTTATTCACAGAAATAATGCACCATTAACCATCATCTTCAACAAGTAAAAATTAGAAAAATACTATTCCACTAAAATATAGAAAAGGGCTATGAACAATAAACAATTCAGAAGATATTAGTTTCATTCTTAGACATATTTTGTAATCTATATTAACCACCATGTATTGAAAAAACATATTTGTCTTTTGCGGCCTGCATTATTTCAGTAAGCATACTGGTGTCCTGTTGCATCTATTTTGTTGCAAAAGACAAAATTTAATTCTTTTTATAGCAGAGTAGTATTTCATTGTGTATATATATATATCAAATTTTCTTTATCCAATCATCAGTTTATGTACATCTGCTTTGATTCCACATCTTAGTTATTGTGAATTGAGCTCCTATAGACATAGGGGCACAAATAACACTGTGATATGCAGATTTAATAGCTTTTGGTAAATTCCTAGGAGTGGGATGGCTGGATCACTTGGTAGAACTATTTTCAGATTTTTGAGGAATCTCCATACTGTCTTCCATAATGGTTGTACTAGTTTACATTCTCACCAACAGTATATTATGGTACCTTTTCCCCCACATTCTCACCAGCATTTATTATTTTTTTGATTTTCAGATGATAGTCATGCTACCTGGGGTGAGGTGAAACCTCATTGTGGTTTTGATTTGCATTTCCCTGATGGCTAGTGATCCTGAATATTTTTTTCATGTGTCTGTTGGCCATTTGGATTTCATTCTTTGGAAAATGTCGGTTCATGTACTTTGCCCATTTCTTAACTGGATTGCTTAATTCATTGTTATTGAGTGTCGTGAGCTATTTATCTGTACTGGATGTTAATCCTTTATCAGTTGCATAGTTTGCAAATATTTTCTCCAAGTCTTTCAGTTGCCTCTTCACTTTGTTGAGTGTTTCCTTTCCTGTGCATAAGCTTCCTAGCTTGATGTGATTCTATTTGTCTTTTTGTTTTTATTGCCTGTGTTTCTGGGTTCTTATTTAAGATGTCATTCCCCATGCCAATCTCTTGCTGACTTTCCCAATGTTTTCCTCTAAGAATTTGATGGTATCAAGTTGTAGATAAAAATCCCTGATCCATTCTGAGTTGATATTTTGTAAATGGTATAAGATAGCAATCTTGTTTTATATGTCTTCATGCAGAGATCCAATTTGTGAAGAAACTCCTTTCTCCAGGGAGTTTGTCAAAGATTAGATGATTGTAGCTGGGTGGATTAATTTCTGGAGTTTCTGTTCTGTTCCATTTGTCTTTGTGTCTATTTTTGTGCCAGTATCAGTCTGTATTGATTATAATTCCCCTTTGGTAACATCTTACAACCTGTTATTGCAACGCCTCTGAATTTGTTTTTGTTGCTATAGCTATTAAGGGTCTCTTGTGTTTCCATACGAACTTTTGCATTGCTTTTTCTAGATACAAGAAGAATGTCCTTGGTATTTTGATTGGGATCACTTTGAATCTGTAAGTTGTGTTGGGTAGCATTTTTGATGATTTTTGATGATTTTAATTATTCCAATCCATCAACTTGGAAGATTTTTCCATTTTTTGGATGTGTGTAGTCTTCTATTTATTTCTTTAATGTTTTGTAATTTTCATAGTAGAGATATTTGACTTCCTTGGTGAAGTTTATTCCCAGTATTTAATTTCTTGTAGATATTGTGAATGACACTAATCTTCCAAGTTCTTTCTCAGTCAGAAAATTGTTTTTGTTTACAAATGCTATTGATTTCTGTGTGTTGATTTTATAACCTACATCTTTGCCAAACTCTCTTACAAGTTCCAATAGTCTTTTAGCGGAGTCTTTTGGTTCCCCTATATGTATAGGATCATGCCATCTAAAAACAGGAATAATTTGACCCCCACCTTTCCCTTTCCCATTCCAGAATTATATTGACAATGATGATGGTTGATAATGATAATAATTATATTTATAATGATGATGAAAGTGAGCATTCTTGTCTGATTCTGAATCTTAGTGGATATGTTTCCAATGTTTCCCCATTCAATATAATGCTGGCTGGTTGTGAGTTTGTCATATATTGCCTTAGTTGTGTTAATATATTTTTCTTCTATACTCAATTTACTTAATGTTTTTATCAAGGAAGTCATCTGACTCAATACTCATATTTTTATTGGAAGAAACTAAGATTCAAATACATTGAGTAAATGGTGTTAAGACTCATACCACCCATTAGTAATCAGGCTGGGCCATACCCACTGTTTTGACTCCTAAATGCAAGTTCTTTTCAGACAATCATATTTCACACTCCTAGTAGCACAATATTTACTAATATTTACTTTTCAGCAAATTAATTGTTATTACTGACAAAGGTATAAACTTATGGTTTATTTTCCTGCTTTGAAGATAAATTAAATGTATAAGGAAATTTTTAAGTTATGTAAATGTTCAAATCTAAGGCCAAATTTGGCTGCATCTGATTGATGAACTATTGAATTGGAGCCCCCTGGTGTTAGTCTAGTGCTGCAGTTTGAATAGGATATGACTTTCCAACTTATGTGGGCAGTTAAATTCCAAAGTCCATTGGATGATGCTGAAAGGGTAGAAATTTAATACAGTTATAGTGTCTAGAAAGTAGGCCTTCGGGGACGTTCTTAGGTTATTGGAGACATGTCTTTGGAAGGTACATCATGGGAGATGGTTGGTTGCAAAAGCTAATTTGGGCCCAGCCACTCTCTCTGCTCCTTGCTTTGTCTTCTTGTGTACACATTTTAACATTGCTACTTCCAATCTTCCCAGGTTACTGAACCTGTGGTCCCTGAGCAATCATGGTCTGTGAAACACAGAACCATGAGAAGAAACAAACACCTTTCCTTCATAAGTAGTATTTCTCAGATACTTGAAATAGTGATGAAAAGCTGACTAATACATCCAGATGTCTCTTTTTATATATAGACAGAAATAACAGAGCTTTCTAGGCGTCAGTTTTGTGTGGTGTTTTTGTTTGTTTTGTAGATTTGCTTTTGTTCTTGCTATACACACGTCAATGAGGCAGAGTCAAGGATGATACAAAATAGGATCAGAGAGAGTTCCCTAGCCTAATCTCATGAATTCAGTTCTGAGTAATAAGCAGTCGTGAGACATCTAGACAAAGATGACAAAACTGTGTTTGTTTGGGACTTCATGATATGTATATTGAGGAGCAAGTACAGTTGCTTTGAACCAAGTCAATTGCAGAATTAGAGAACATTTTCCAGTTTTTGCAATGAAAATTACTTGGCTCCAATGAAGTGATAATATAAAAGAATGTAATTCCATGTGTGCCCTCAAATTTTTTGTGTTTAGAAATTTCCAAGGAACTGAAATCTACATAAAGAGGATAGTTCATAGAGGGAAAAGAAAGTCCAATGATGGAGAATAGTTTCTGTTTAGTAGTCTAGGAGACCAGAGTAAAAGCATAGGGAAGACCTTACGTGATCACTTATCAGACGCTGTTCAGACTCCCAGAGATAAATGGACAAGGTGGGCATTTGTCAGAATGGCTTAAGTTGCCACTGTGGACAACTATGTCCCACATGGGAGTGACTGGTTTGAGTCCTGGCTCAGTTTCCTATTCAGGATCTGACTAATGAGCATCCTGAGAAGAAGTAAATAGTGGTTCAAGTATTTGGGTCCCTACCCCCCATATTCGACACCTGAATGGAGTTTTAGATTCCCGGTTTCAACTCAGTCCAGGCCTGGCTCTTGAGAACATTTGGGGAGTGAACCAGAGGATGGAAGATACTGCCTCTTTCTCTCTGTCTCTTTGTCTCTCTCCCTCTCTCTCTCTATCTCACTCTCTTCCATTTCAATAAGAAAAAATATTGATGAAGTTAACATTCCACACAACTACTTGGACAAAGGAAAAATAGAATATACTAAAAAATAGGCAATCATTTTAGTAACATTACCTATATTGATATATGCAAAGTTGTTACTTATCTATTGTTAGTAATTTTAAAATACAGTCCATACCTGCCTAAATTTAGTTTTTGGTAGATAGAAAGTTTACTATCTTGAAACATTGCATTTAGAAAATATTGACTTGATTCAAAACTGCTGACATTCTCTCAACCATCAACAATATATCTTCTGTATAGAGTTATATCACTAACATAAATATAAACATAGACAGATATAAAATGCCAACTCAGACCATTCCTTGAGTGTTTTAGTATCTTTCTCATGTCTTTGAAAGTATTCATCTTCAAAATGAATTTCTTTTCCATACTTTAACCTTCAGAGTTATGTCGTTATGTCAAACTTCCAAAAATATTGGGCTTCTGAAACAACTGACTGCAAGTGTGAATCATTTCTTGAGAAATTTGAATTAAACAGAAATAAAATTCTAGGTTTCAAATGGAAACTTAAGCCCACACATTTGACTCCCTCTTTCTCCCTAAGGCAATAGTCAGTCCAAGACTTTTCTTGTGTCAAGTCCAACCAGAAGTGCAGATAGAAACATAAGTAAATAGATAGAAGCTATTTGAATTTCAAAACTATTCTGCATGAACTGTAAGCCTGACCCATTTAGCAAGCTGGAGAGGATAATGGGAAAAGTCTATGGAATATTCCTATTCTTTTTTTTTTTTTTTTTATTTTTTTGACAGGCAGAGTGGACAGTGAGAGAGAGAGAAACAGAGAGAAAGGTCTTCCTTTGCTGTTGGTTCACCCTCCAATGGCCGCCGCGGCCGACGCGCTGCGGCCGGCGCACCGCGCTGATCCGATGGCAGGAGCCAGGAGCCAGGTGCTTTTCCTGGTCTCCCATGGGGTGCAGGGCCCAAGCACCTGGGCCATCCTCCACTGCACTCCCTGGCCACAGCAGAGAGCTGGCCTGGAAGAGGGGCAACCGGGACAGAATCCGGCGCCCCGACCGGGACTAGAACCCGGTGTGCCGGCGCCGCTAGGCGGAGGATTAGCCTAGTGAGCCGCGGCGCCGGCCGGAATATTCCTATTCTTAACTGATAGAAAATTATCTCTAATTTTCCTTTCCTAATTTTGGTATAAATGTCAGTGATTCAGGATATTTTATCCTTAGTTGATGAAGTATTTCTGTTAAAACTTGAAGTAATTTAGATTAAAAGCATTCAAATATCCCTTATAAGGAACAAAGTTAGAGCTGACGTTTTATTTTCACTTTCAGTAAATCTGTAAAAGAGAAAATGTAACCCATACGCTTAAGGAAGGACATAAGTTAAATAAGAAAAACAAAAGTAATCTTAGGAATCCAGGTCAAAGTAAGAACAGGCTGTAGGGTTTCTTTGGTTATTTATTTTCTTAAGTTTTTATTTTAACTAACACATAATAATACATATTTATGGGGTAGAGTATGACATTTCAGTAAATGCATGTAATATACAATTTGAGATTAGCATGATTAGATACCCATCACCTCTAATATTTTTCTTTTCTTTGTTTTGGGAGCATTCAAAATTCTCTCTTCTAATAGCTACTTTTTAAATATATTTGATTTATTTATTTGAGAGGAAGAGTTACAGACAGAGAAAAGGAAAGACAGAAAGTTCCTCCATCTGCTGGTTCACTCCCCAAATGGCAACAATGGATGGAGCTGGGCCTATCAGAAGCCGGGAGCCAGGAGCTTCTTCTGGGTCCCCATGTGGGTGCAGGGACCCAAGCACTTGGGCCGTCTTCCACTGCTTTTCCACACCATAAACAGAGACCTCAATTGGAAGAAGAGAAGCCTGGACATGAGCTGGTGCCCATAAGGATTGTTGGCACCAAAGGTGGAGGCTTAGCCTACTAAGCCACTGAGCTGGCCCCTGCTCTAGCTATTTTGAATATAAAAGTTATAGTTACAGTACTGGGATATATAACATTAGAAGTTATTCCACCTATTCAACAGGACAACTCTATCATTTAATATCCTCTCTCCATTCCTCCTCCAACTGTATTTTTTAATATAGATTCTCTATGTACCAGTTTCATGTATAGTGTTTATAAATGCACATCCTTTAAAATTATTTTGGAGAAATTATTCCAACTAGAGTTAAAATTCAATCTGAGATGGCTCTATATTCAGAACATAGGGCAGGAATTTTGGATACTATGATGGAAAATAATTAGATATATGAAAAATAAAGCATTTTAAACATGCTTGAGTGCATCAAAGACTAAGTAAGAGAAAGATTTGTAGAGTTAACATGAAGGAAAGGTAGCCTGGAGTGTTGAACTCATATTTGGGGACCAGTTCTTTCTTAATGAGGGCTGGCATTGTGGATTATGGCTGAGGTGACTGAGAACCAGAGCAGAGCTTGCAACAGGTCACAAGGCTGGGAAGGTGAAAACTGCATTTGAAGATGGGCTATAGTGGGAGAAAGTCATGGTAAACAGACTTTGAGTTGAGCCATCAAAGGCCTATCCTTAGGAAAAGGGAATACAAAGAAACAGACGAATCCAGGAAAAGACTGAAAACCACTTCAAATGAAATCATTGCATGATTTCATTAAAGAACTCAAGGACTATCCTTGGCTGCCTTCAAGGGTAGGAGAGAATCAGATACCTGAGTTATGGCTTCTACTTCTGGAGCATGGATTTTTCTTTTTGTTAGTCCTTTTCACTTCATTCCCAACTTTTTTTCAAAGTCTTCTTCTGCAACTGGTATTCATTGATATCCTGGTGCTTTACTTTATGTTTCTAATCTGCTATTGACCTGTATTTATTTAAGCTATTTTATTTTTCAGGTCTCCAGATTCTGATATTTTATAATATCTTTCAGTCTTCTCAAACTTTTCAATAACTCTGTGTACTTTTAGATACATGAATATCTTTATTTCAACATCTATATTTGAACACTCCATGGTGTGGATATTCCATGTGTTTGTTTTATGTTATTTTTCTTTATTTTAAAATATTATAAACAAAAATTGCAGAGGTGATTTAAGGTATAAGATGAACAAAATCATTTTCAAACCAAAGATTTTATAAATATTACAAGCAGGAATGCGATCAACACAATCTAGATATATTATTTTGAGTAAGACTGATAAGAAACTAACAAAAAAGAAAATCTTATAATCAGACAAAGAAAACAAAATATGTGACTTCTTTAACATTATGTGATCCTAATAATACAACTCCTTATGAAACAAGAATTTACAGAATTAAAAGAGGAAGAGATTCTAACATACCCTTTTGAATTTGTTCTTAAAGCCAACAGCCATAAATGTCTACAGGGATATGAAATATTTAAATAACACGATTAAACAGTGAGATTTAACGAACATTGTTTCTCACAATAATTCAGTCAAACAGGTGGTATTATTTACATACTCTTTACCTAATTGCTTTAAAGTGTTACTTCAAGAGTTTTATGGGCTAAATTTTTCATCTAGTGAGTTGTTCAATTGGAATCTGAATCAAAGCTCATGCTCTTCCCAATTTCATGATCCTGCCTCCCATAAAAACACATGTAGACAATTGCAGGCATCTGGAGTTTGCTGTGTAACACACGCTTATCAAGAAATGACAAATTGCTGTTTTTTATTTCCTGTGTACAACTTTGATTTTGACCTCCCTCAGACTATGAAAAAAAAAGATGTCTGCTATGCTCATCCCAGCCACTTTTCCTTGGGATTTATACATACATACAAAGTCCTCCACAGAATAGAAGGCAGGGTGGGTTTTACTTGAGGAAGTTAAAGAATATTTCAGGAATATGAGACTATATTAGGCATCTTGAAAATAAAATAAAGCTTTGCAGGAAAATGGAATTAGTGAACATAAATCCAGAAGACAGCAAAAACAAGCATTGTGGCTGGATCTTTAGACAGTGAGGTGTGAGAAACATAAAAAGACGAAAAACAAACAAAAAAGATTGAAGGAGAGTGAAAATATTCATTGTGAATGCTTTGCTTACACATTAAGAAGACGGAACTTTTCCTGCATACACAAATTAAGAACATTTTTCTAGTGGGAAATAATTGTAAACTCAGTGTGCACACGTGGTTTTCACATTATTCCCACTGGTATGGCTGCAGTGTGTCACCCATGTTGTCCTGTGGGAGGAGTGTGGAGCTCAGTTTGGTGGTGTGGAACTTTAAGAGGTGAGTTCCCCATAAGAAGTAAGTTGGTCATATAGTGCTGCCTTTGGAAAAAATTCGTGTGGTTCTTTGGAGACCCTAGTTACTTCTCAGGAGAAGAGTTTTATTAAAAAAGTGCTTGACATCTTCCTTCACATCACGATCGCTTCCAGTCTCACGGAGCAATGGTTCCCTCTTGCACTTACTACCACCATGATGTGAAGTAGGCAGTTGAGCCCTCCTCACCAGAGCCAGCACCATGGTTTTTGGGCTTTCAACCTCCCAAATTGTAAGCTAAATAAACCTCTTTTCAAACTACCCAGCCTTAGGTTGTCTATTAAAGCCATGGAGATGGACTGATACACTCCACTTCACATAACTGTCTTCCTCCATTTCTATTGGAAAGACAAGGTTGTCTGCAACCCTCCCACCTCCTGTTCTTAATCCCAGCTCACTTCAATAATTGTTCCATGACAAAGTAAATAAGCCAATCAGAAAACTCCCGAGCCGGCGCCGTGGCTCACTAGGCTAATCCTCCGCCTTGCGGTGCTGGCACACCGGGTTCTAGTTCCGGTCGGGGCGCCAGATTCTGTCCCGGTTGCCCCTCTTCCAGGCCAGCTCTCTGCTGTGGCCCAGGAGTGCAGTGGAAGATGGCCCAAGTGCTTGGGCCCTGTACCCTATGGGAGACTAGGATAAGTACCTGGCTCCTGCCATCGGATCAGCATGGTACGCCAGCCACAGCACGCCAGCCGTGGCGGCCATTGGAGGGTGAACCAACGGCAAAGGAAGACCTTTCTCCCTCTCTCTCTCTCTCTCTCACTGTCCACTCTGCCTGTCAAAAAAAAAAAAAAAAAAAAAAAAAAAAAAAAAAAAAACACACAAAAAACACTCCCTGGGACTTTTTTTTTTTTTTTTTTTTTTTTTGGAGCACCTGGGAAAGTGCTCTTTTTCCTTCAAATTGGAATCTGTAAGGAGAATGTAAGCTGGCACTCTTTTCATCCATATCCCAGCCATATAAAGAAAACCTTCGGCCCTAATTAAAAAGAATTAGGCCAGGAGGCAACACCATTATGTAGTGGGTTAAGCATATGCCTGAAGCGCCAGCATCCCATGTGGGTACTGGTTCAAGTCCAGGCTGGTCCACTTCCAGTCCAGCTCCCTGTTGATGGCCTGGAAAGCAGCAGAGGATGGCTCCAAGTGCTTGGGCTCCTGCACCAATGTGGGAGACCCAGAGGAAGCTTGTGGCTCCTGGCTTCAATTTGGCCCAGCTCCAGTCATTGAAATCATTAGGGAGTGAACTAGTGGATGGAAGACCTCTTTAAGACCTCTCTGTCTCTCCCTCACTTTGTAACATTGCCTCTAAGTAACTAAGTAAATCTTGAAAAACAATTAGGCCTATGAATATGGAAGTGTAGCGCTCCAAGAATCCAACAGAATGACCTGAAGCAAAGATCTGAGTCCATACAGCAGTCATTATGTAGATGTCCTGGCTTGTCTGTATTTCTGATACAATGTTGCAAATATTTCTTTAGTACACAGACTATGTTACATGCTTCATATTTGCAGCATCCTTATAATAAAACTGTTACCCTTCCTGGCACAAGTATTCAATGGGTTCAAAATCAAGTGACAGTCAACAGAATGGAAAATGAACTAATTTTAGGACAAATATAAATAAAATGACCAAATTTATTTCTAACATCAATATGTATTTCAATAAAACAAATTCTGTTACCCAGATTTACTATTACTCAACTTCACTATTTCCATCTAATTCTTGTCTAAAACATAGGTATATATTTGGTATATCTGGTGCTGCTATTAGGAACATTTAGCATAATTCTCAATTAGTTTGTCATGTCACAAAAGAATTCGTCGAACTGAGTAGAATGACACACATCTTAATATTAAATGTTTCCAGTCTGTTTCAAATACTTAAGTTTTTTCAATGAAACAGAAACCTGTAGGGAAGTGGGTGCAAAAACATTTGTTTGGTGTGATTTTTCCTTTTATCTGCTATTTTAGTCAAATGTAACTTGTTTTAATTCAAAATTGACATTCTGTGAAATTATTCATCTTGGGAATCGAAAGTCAGCCTTTGTCAGATGCCTGGTTTCTTGGGAAATGAGATGTTTGAGCTCTTTGTTCTTGCCGTCTTTAATTTTCTAAAGTGGAACAGATGTTCTCTGGATATAATAGACATGTGTCTACATGAATCTTTCTTTTCTAAAAACAAACTTCCCGAAGTATTTGTCTTCATGTGAAAATAACAACAGCCAACACAGCTCCACCATAATTTTTCCTCATGTGTGTGAGGATGAATCTTTCCCAACAAAAGGAGGTTTCAAGATGTAGTCAAAGTGGCATTGTTGATACTGTATTTACCATGACTACTCTGAGCCTATAACTTTAGGTAATCATTAACAGATCAAAGAGATGATGCGCAATATTATGCATTATTTCTGAGAAGCCCTTGGAAACAACAGGCAAGATGAAAAAAGACACAAGACCACATCTCTAAGAGCTGGTGCTCCTTCAGTGACTTCCATTTGTCAGCAAATGCTATCAGTTCTCTTTATGCCACTCAGAATGCCCATCACTTATGCTCTATGTCTGATTTAACTGTTGCCCCACACAGGTCATCAGACTTTTGCATTTCACTGACATCACCGCCGGTACATCCTCCTTATTCTGCCTACCTCCATTCTCAACTTGGTTCAATCCATCCTGAATATCACAGTAAGATTCATCTTCCAAAATATTGTGATTAATTTAAAATTACTGTACCTGAGTCACCTTTTCATTTGATTATTGTTTATAGCTCTTCCTTATACTCCCACTGAACTAGGTCCTTTTCAATTTTTACCTAATGAGCTCTTTTTTAGTGAAACATTAAGACTGTAACTATAATGAAAATGGAAAACATCTCATCTAAAAAACAAGGAAAGAAAAATGGAAAGGAAATAAGGAAGGGAGGGAGGGAGAGAGGGAGGAAGGTAGGAAGGAAAGGAGGGAGGGAGGGAGGAAAGGAAGGAGAGAGGGGGAAAGGAGGCAAAGAAAGGAAGAAAGAAAATGATAAAATAAAAGAAAGGAAAAGAAAAGAAAGGGAGGGAGAAAAAAGAAGGAAGGAGACAAAAATGAGAGGACAGAGAGGAGAGGAGATGAGAAAAGAGAGAAAAAGAGGAATATAAAGGCAAAATGTCACAACTTGATTTCAATTAGCTTGAAAAATTTTGTTTTCAGTAATTTCAGGAGGATACATGTGTAATATATTTTTTAAAAAAACAGTTTAATGGGGCCAGCACAGTGGCTTAGCTGATAAAGCTAATGATAATGGCTGTGAAACTGGCATCACATATGGGCATCAATTTGAGTTTTGTCTGCTCCACCCCAAGTCCAGCTCCTTACTAACGTATCTGAGAAAGCAGCAGAAGACAGCCCAAATGCTCGGTCTCTCCATGTGGGAGACCCTGATGAAGCTCCGGACTTTGGCCTGGCCCAGCCCTAGCTGTTGTGGCCATTTGGGGAGTGAACCAGCAGATGGAAGATCTCTCTTTCTCTCTTTCACTCTCTTTTTTCTCCCTCCCTCACTCTCTGTAACTCTGACTTGCAAATAAATAAGTCTTTAAAAAGCAGATTATCAGAATGAATAGACATGGACATACTTGCCAGACAAAATAAGTTTTATGGCCATGGACACATGTAATGTCTTTAAATAGTTCATTCCATTTGCCTGTCCCCATTTCAACTGCATGACTCACAGAATTTGTTAAATCTATTTGGTATTTCTTTCACTTCTTTTATTTCAAATACAAATTACCAGATACTTTGTAAGAGTCTAAATAGTATTATCCAGATAAAATGAAAAAGTCATATTCAACACACTATTGCTCAGACCACCAACTCAATTTTATGTCCCCTCTCTAGGGTCACTTAGAACTCCAGACTGCTGTTCTAAGAAGCTCACTTAGTTTACCCATAATGCTGACCACAGTCTGCAGTGAGAGAGCATTGGTAAAAAGGATATAAATCATTTCCAGCAGCTAATATTGAAGACATGGTGGAAAAGGTCCTTCTAAAGTTGTTACAAAGTTGTCTTAATCCTTTCTGGAACAAGTTAAGATATAAATGAAGTCATCATTTCTTTCCTTGGAGAAGAAATATATGCAGATCATTTTCTCATAATTTGGAAATGAAATTTCTCAATTACTTTCTCACAAAATACTGCATCTGTCTTTGCTTACAAAATAGCTGCTTGAATGACTTTCTATGTAGCATGCGAAGTTTGAAATCATTTCTACTTCTTAGAAATAATAAAATATGCTTTGATATCACAATAGTACAAAGATAAAATCACCAATCAGTGAGATGGCAGAGAATGAAATTTCTCAGTTTCCATTGATCAAGCCCTCTTTCCAAACCACTACTAACTTTTGCTGTTGCGAATTATGATGTCTCTGTGCAGTTACAGCCCACATATGTAGTTATCCTCAACAAATTGGATACAGGTCAGTATGTGGACAAGCTGTCCTTTTCTTTCCCTAGAGAATAATCTCTAGAGAAAAATCTGTCTTCCCAACTATTTTCACAAACCAGAAGTGGTAAACAAACACATGTGCCTTTGGCTTAGGAAAGATTTACTGTAGAGTGACTGGAGAGTATCCCATGTAAAATGAATGCCAGTGTAATACTATGGAAGAGTTTTAGTAAGGAATTCTGTTCATGTTAACCCCAAAACCTTAAAATCCAAAAGCCCAAACAGATCAGTAACTATCCATTCATATACTCCATAAATATTTATTAAATGTCTAAAATGTTTCAGGCAATGTTCAGTAAATAAAACAGATGATTCCTGCTGACACAGAGCTCAGTATGTAGCTGGAAAGATAATTGTCTTCTATGAGCACATCAACACTCCATTTTTTTTTTTTTTTGACAGGCAGGTTTAGACACTGAGAGAGAGAGAGATAGAGAGAAAGGTCTTCCTATCTGCTGGCTCACCCTCCAAATGGCCGCTACGGCTGGCATGCTGTGGCCGGTGCATTTTCTAGGACCTTTCCCATGCCAGACATGCTTTACAGACTCCTTCTTTTCCTTCCCTTCAACGTCACTCGAATAATCAACCTTGTCAATGCTAACCCCTAAAGTTTCTGCTCTCCATGTAAACAAAAGACAATTGGGAAACTATTCCCAGATGAGGTTTGTAATGCCTGGAAATAAATTCAAAGACTGAGTACAAGTACATAATCTAGTTTCTAATTACGGGCACATTTTTATTTGTGTTCTTGTTAAAACAGGACAGCTTCATGGCTTGATCAGCATAGCCCTGACTGTTAATGAACAACTTAATACATTATCCCTCTTAGTAGTTTTTTTTTTATCTGTTTTACTTAATATAACTGGTTTAATTCTGTAATTAATACACAGTTATTCTTAAGTGTTGAAATTTAACTGAAATGTGATCCCTGTTCAACATAAGAGTGGGGATAAGAGAGGGAAGAGATGTACAATTTGGGACATGCTCAAGCTGACTTGCCCCAAATGGTAGAGTTAGAAACATACCAGGGGACTCCAATTTAATCCCATCAAGGTGGCATGTACCAATGCCATATCACTAGTCCAAGTGATCAATTTCAGTTCACAATGGATCATAATGAAAGGACTAAGAGTCAAAGGGAGCACATAAACAAGTCTAGTACCTGCTAATACTAACCGATAGAACAAATAAAGGGGAGAGTGATCCAACATGGGAAGCGAGATACTCAGCAGACTCATAGAATGGCGGATGTCCTAAACAGCACTCTGGCCTCAGAATCAGCCCTACAGGCATTCGGATCTGGCTGAAAAGCCCATGAGAGTATTTCAGGCATGGAAAGCCAAGACACTCTGGCAAAAAAAAAAAAAAAAAAAAAAAAAAAAAAAAAAAAACAACAACAACAACAACAACAAACCTAAATGAAAGATCCCTGTGAGTGAGATCCCAGTGGAAAGAACAGGTCTTCAAAGAAGGAGGTACCTTTCTCTGAAGGGAGGAGAGAACCTCCACTTTTACTATGACCTTGTCTAAACAAGATAAGAGTCGGAGAACTCAAGGGGCTTCCATAGCCTTGGAAACTCATGACTGGAGCATAGGGAGATTACTGATGCCATAAACAGGAGTGTCAATTGGTAAAGTCAACAACAGGAGTCACTGTGCACTTACTCCTCATGTAGGATCTCTGTCCTTAATGTGCTGTACATTGAGGCTTAATGCTATAACGAGTACTCAAACAGTATATTTCACTTTGTGTTTCTATGGGGGTGCAAACTGTTGAAATCTTTACTTAATGTATACTAAACTGATCTTCTGTTAAAAAAAAAAAAAAAGAAGAAGAAATTAGCAATTCCCAACTTGACTCTCACTGGGATTAAACATGACAATAGGTCTGATCTGATTTCATCATCATTTAAAAAATCATCTATTATTGTTCACTTTATGTTTCTGTGTGGGAGCAAACTGTTGAAATCTTTACTTAATGTATGCTAAACTGATCTTCTGTATATAAATAGAATTGAAATGAATCCTCATGTGAATGGAAGGGAAGAGGGAATGGGAAAGGGGAGGGTTGTGGGTGGGAGGGACGTTATGGGGGGGGAAGCCATTGTAATCCATAAGCCGTACTTTGGAAATTTATATTCATTAAATAAAAGTTAAAAAAAAAGGACAGCTTCAGCTTTTATTTTAATTTTCAGAAAACCCTATGTGAATAGTTTTATATTTTATTGTCATTTACTTTCTTTGAGTTTTGATGAAGGTCTAATTTATTTTTTGTGAATGGCTCAGTTATTTTCTGTTTTCATTTTAATATAGAAGTCATAATTTTTATATCTTTCAGCTAAACCAGTTATGATAGAGAAGCAACAATTTGCAGACACAAAAATGATAGATTATGTTTGATGCTTGTCTGCCAATCATACGGCTTTGATAACTAAATATAGCCAAAGCCTCTTTCATATTTCCTGAAAATTTGAAGATAAAGGAAACAGATCCAACTCTAAAGTCATCTTGAGCTTAAAAGCTTCCCATTATGAGAACAGTGTTGTGACACAGGTGGTGAAGCCACCACAAAGTGCCCTCATCCTACACCAGAGTGTCAGTTTGAGTCCCAGCTATTCTGCTTCTGATCAAGCTGTGCGCTAGCATACCTGGGAAACAGCAGATGATGGATAAAGTACTTGGCTACCCACTTTTGAGATCCAGAGAGACTTCCTGTCACCTGGCTTCAGCCTGGCACTGCTCTAGCTATCGCACCCATTTGGGTAGTAAACCAACAGATGAAAGATTCTGTCTCTCTCTTTCTTTCTCTCTCTTTCCCTCCCTCCCTCTATCCCTTCCTCCCTCTCTCTATATCTCTCTCTCATTCTTTCTCTATCTATATTTGCCACTCTCCCTTTCAAATAAAATACATAAATATGTTTAAGTAGTGGAAGAGAAAAATATGCATAAGTAGATAGAAAAGAAAGTTTCTGTTCTGTTTCTCCAAAGAGGGGAACCTAAGAGTGATGTAACTATAAACTGAGAAATATCCACTTTTTTTGCATTACACAAATGGTCTATTGATTTGTGTGCCTATGTAAGCCAGGTACTTGGCAATGTATTTACTATACAGTTTTAAAAATTCTTGTGCTTTCATATGGAAGAATAAAGAACAAGTAATACATGTGTAAACATTGAAATGTCTATATTCTCTATCCTCAAGTTTAAAGTGTTTTCATTTTTAAGTTTTAAATACCCTATGAAATAGTTCAAGAAGTCCATAAAGAAAATTTTATCAATAGATGGAAAAAATTAACATTGCATATCCATTCTGTACCTGCATTAGTTTCTTTTAATTCTTATCAATCCTCTGACTAGCAAAACCATAACACCTACAAATAAAGAAACCCTGCACCTATTCTTTGATTTTTTGTGAGACTTGAATTCAGACTTATAACATAATCAATTACTGCAAACATTTATTCTCTCTTTAACATTAGCTTCTTAGCATTGTTGCTCAATGATTGGCACTATTGATATATAATTATATTTTACTATTTTTTGTTTTGCTAATAGTCACAAATATTTATTATATAGATAAAAAATAATATTAAATCCTTAATTATTTGTTATCTCTGGACTTACCAATGATAATAATGAAGCTTGATATATTTTAAAACTTTCAAAAAGTTTGTCAAACATGAAAGTGAATTGACCAACATCTAATTTTCTCAAATTTTCCCTTCTATATTTTGAGGCTATATTATTCATTTATAAAAGCTTCCAGTTTTCATGCATGATTTTGGTTAAGTTAATTACCTGGGTCTCAATTTCTTCCTCTTTAATTACAGGCATATGTTCCTTCTTGGTACAGAGGGCCATCAGATTCATGTTAAGTTAACTTTTCTATTGTGGTAGTATAAATTAAGGTTGCATAAACTAACACATAAACCCAAATAGCTACTGTATTACTATGGCCAATGAATCTCACAATAGACATATTCCTCCTTCTTCACTCCTGTGCTACTCAAGGTTGAAGATCAAAAGTGTATATATAGAGAGGCTCACTTTGCTTTGGTCCTTATTTACCCCTTGAAAGTATAATCTTGGAACTTCTTTCAAATGTTTCTCGTGAGTTTCCACGAGGTTCAGTTGCAAGGAATTTTTCATCTATCCTCTTCCCAGAACACTATCAATCTTCAAGCCCTATGCCCTTTGATCTGACATTGGCATTCCTTCACTACTCTAAATTTAGGCTTTTGTTCATCTCCATCAGCTCTGTTATGAACTAAAGCTATTATTTACACTGACACACTTATGTCTTCAAGAAATTCATGGAATATGTATATAATGAAAAACTACACATGGATTTCAAATTTTTTTCACACTAAAACATTTTTAAAGATTATTTATTTATTTATTTGAAAATCAGAGTTACAGAGAGAGAGGGAGAGACAGAGAGAGGTATAGAGAGAGAGCATATCTCAGTCTGCTGGTTTGCTCCACAGATGGTGACAACAATGGGGCTGGGCCAAGCAGAAGCCAAAAGCCAGGAGCTTCTCCCACATAGGTAGCAGGAGCCCAAGCACTTGGGCCATCTTCCATTGTTTTTCCCAGGCATTAGCAGGGAGCTGGATTGGAAATAGAACCAGCTGGATTGGAACATGAACCATTGCCAACTTGGGATGCCAGCATTGTAGAAGTTGGCTTTACCTGGTATGCCACAATGCTGGCCCTGATTTTATTATTTAATTTCTTCTTTCCATGAACTTTGTGAAGACTTCTTTTGTGTGTGCACAAAAGACTTCTTTTGTATGTACAACTTTTTTTTATGTAGACAAAATTTTTCACTGTGTGCTTTACTAGAGGACTTTTTTTTTGAGCAGTTATAATGCTATTGCCAAAAAATATAAGAATTGTAAATAATTTTTTCCTTTTCTGTCTTCTTCTACCTTCTAATTCCTATCCATTGCATTTTATAAGTTTATACTGCTCTAGGCTAGTGGAAAATAGTAAAAAAAAAAAAAAAGTCCCAAAATGACAGATACCATAGATTTCCCTGATGTGTGGTAACTAAGATAGTTAAAATGTAATGTATAGGAGTGAAATTGACATGAGATTCAATGATTGTTTACAGCCCTTGTCTCAACTGTTCAGGAACATTATTTTTCTTCATACTATTTGTTGATCTCTTTTACTTAGTGTAGGGTTAATCTTATGAGTATAAAGTATACTTAAAATAGATTTTAGTAAAAATTAAGGGTGGGAATAGGAGAGGGAGGAGGAAGAAGAGTGGGAACGTGGGCAAGGAGGGTATGGTGTAAAGTGTTCCTGAATATATATATATATATATATATATATAATTAAATAAATGAAATTTGTATACCTTAAATAAAATGTTTAAAAATAATTTTAAAAAAGTTGTTTGGTTGAAATAAATATTGCTACATTTAAGAATTAAGTAATAGATTGGAATTTTATATTTGCCCCAATATGATTTTCACATTGTCTTTATTCTTTGTTTTCTTTTTTTTTTTTTTTTTTTTTTTTTTTTTTTTTTTTTGACAGGCAGAGTGGACAGTGAGAGAGAGACAGAGAGAGAAAGGTCTTCCTTTTTGCCGTTGGTTCACCCTCCAATGGCCGCCGCTGCAGCCGGCGCACCGCGCTGATCCTGGCAGGAGCCAGGAGCCAGGTGCTTTTTCCTGGTCTCCCATGGGGTGCAGGGCCCAAGCACCTGGGCCATCCTCCACTGCACTCCCTGGCCATAGCAGAGAGCTGGCCTGGAAGAGGGGCAACCGGGACAGAATCCGGCGCCCCAACCGGGACTCGAACCCGGTGTGCCGGCGCCGCAAGGTGGAGGATTAGCCTATTGAGCCACGGCGCCGGCTTATTCTTTGTTTTCTAATTAAGTTATAACAACTTTGGTTTTTTACATTATAAAATTTATATTTTTATTATTCACTTTTCATTTTTATTTTTAATTTTTATATTAATCTAATTGGATTTTAACAGATTCAGTGTGATTTCTAGACACAATTCCAAGAACATGATTATATTCCTTTCCTCTCTCCCTTCCCTACATTCCCTCTCATCCTTCTTCCTTTTCCTTTTCTTTTTGTGTTTTTAAGTTTACATTACAGTAAAAATGGCTTATTACTTCACCTAACAAGTACTTCAGCTTAACAAGTACAAAGTAAAAAGATCCTATTTAGTGGGAATATAGACAATGATTATAAACAATAATTGAACGGAAAAGTGACCGTTTCACCCATATACAATATAATTTAAAATAATCATAGATCATTAAAACTATAGTAGTATAACATTCTTAACCATTGGTTTGCCAAAGGTATAAAACACAGTTTTACAAAACTATATTTGCAGCAATATTGATACACACAGACATTTCTATTTTTCATTTTTTTGTTTTGTTTTTAAAATTTTATAACAAATGCATGGTGAGCATTTGTCCTAGCAGTTGTGATGCCAGATAAAACACCAGCATCCATATTGCAGTACTTGATTCGAAACCCAGCTCCTGCTCCTAACTCCAGCTTCTTACTAATCCAGACTCCAGGAGACAGCAGTGATGGCTCAGGTAGTCAGGTTTCTACAACCAATATGGGAGATTCGGATGAAGTTCATGGCTCCCAACTTCAATCCAGCCAAGAATATTTTAAGAGAGAAGCAGTGGATGGGATCTCTCTCTGCCTCTCAAATAAAAAAAATCATTTAAAATTTGCAAAAGCACAATTAAATGACCTCATTTATATTCAAAGACTGATCTCTTAACTAATGTAAATTCCAATAAAAATCACAAACCAGGTATTATCTTTGTCAAACACTTTCACTTGCATCGTAAGTTTCCTATTTATGTGTGTGTGTGTAAAAAAGATATGTGATAGAAAGGGAAGAAAAAGTTTGGAGATTTTTAATCTATGTTTTTTCATCATGTCCATGTTTTTACTTCTTACATGCTTATATTCAAGAAAATATCAAAAAGAGAAAGCCCAAGATTTATGTACACTTCATTTTATCACTTTTATCCATTTTTATAAGGTATGCTTCATAAAGTTTATCTTTTCATAACATTTAAGCTCTCCATATAACTTTTCTTTGACTCATACAAAAATAATAAAATTAGACTTAAAATATCTCCTCCTTGCCTCACTCTAGAAAACCATAGTGGTGAAATAAATAAAGGATTTCACACACTCATTCAGGTACTGTGTCTAAAGTCAAAACTTTTCAGAGAGAAATCTATTTGTCAGAATTTTTCCAAGATACTGTTTTATTTAACTATAATATACATTGTAACTAACAAATGTTCTCAGCTACCCAAACGAAGGATCTGTGGGCTACCTGTCATAATTAAAATTTAAGGCAAGAAATTATACATTTCATTTGAGACCTAAGTGAATGGTCAAATGGTACTAATCTAATATAATTTAAAATTGTGTCGAGTGCTCGAAGGGGAGTGCATGCCACACAGACAACAGCGGGGAGACTTGGGACGCTCAGGGCACCGAGTCCACACATCGGCGCTGGAAGGGGAGGTGAGCTCAATAACCCGAGACATTGGTGGGGAAACGGGGGTCAGAATCTAGAGGGGGGCCGGAAAGTGCAGCAAACTCACTACCAGAAAGAAGGGGAAAAAAAGCTTCCGGGTTTCTCTTCCCCCTAACCTTGCAAAGGTTACAAGGCTGCAAGGCTTGAAGAATTCCCAAGAGACAAAGAGCAGGCCTCCTCTCTGGATTTACATATCAATGGGGGAGAGCTAAGGAACTGAGTCACTACAATTCAGTAGCCTAGGCAACCCAGTGGGAGTCCAGAGGAGCCAAAGACTGGAAGCTAAATACCATCAATTCTGCGTGGCCGTGCCACCGGGTGTTACTTACCCCCTGAATAAATAAAATACATAAATAAATAAAAAGAGAGAGATTTACCACACATAACCTGAGGGTGTCACCTTTGCACACCCTTAACCAGGAAGAACCAGGCAGAGCTCTCAGGCCGCACCCATCTCAAGCCTCCAAGGCTACTCCAACAGCAGGCAGTCCACTTAACACGGACACAATAAAAAAAAAAAAAAAAAAAAAAAAAAAAAAAAAGGCACAGTGATGCAAGAAGAATTAACTATGCCGAGTAACAAACACAGAAATAGAGGGAACAAGATCAACGATGACACTATGATGCCTCCAAATAAACAAAACACCCAAAGCCAAGATTATGAAGATGATGAGATAGAAGAAATGCAAGATACGGATTTCAAAAAATTTATGATAAGAACATTTAGAAGTTTTCAAAAGCAAATCCTTGAACTACAGAAATCCTTAATGGACAAGATTGAAAATCTCTCTCGTGAAAATGAAATTTTAAGGAAGAGTCAAAATGAAACTCAGAAACTAGTAGAACAGGAAAGTGTTATAGTGAAGAGAAATCAAAATGAAATGAAGAGCTCAATAGATCAAATGACAAACACATTAGAAAGCCTTAAAAACAGAATGGGTGAAGCAGAAGAGAGAATATCGGACTTAGAAGATAGAGCACAGGAAAACATACAGTCAAACCAAAGAAAAGAAGAGGAAATTAGAAATCTAAAAAATATTGTTGGGAACCTACAGGATACTATTAAAAAAACCAACATTCGAGTTCTAGGAGTTCCTGAAGGCATGGAGAAAGAGAAAGGATTGGAAGGCCTTTTTAGTGAGATACTAGCAGAGAACTTTCCAGGTTTGGAGAAGGACAGAGATATCCTAGTACAGGAAGCTCATAGAACCCCCAATAAACATGACCAAAAGAGATCCTCACCACGACACGTGGTAATTAAATTTACCACAGTGAAACATAAAGAAAAGATCCTAAAATGTGCAAGAGAGAAACGTCAGATTACTCTCAGAGGATCTCCAATCAGACTCACAGCAGACTTCTCATCAGAAACACTACAGGCTAGGAGGGAATGGCGAGACATAGCACAAGTGCTAAGAGAGAAAAATTGCCAGCCCAGAATATTATATCCTGCCAAGCTCTCATTTGAGAATGAAGGTGAAATAAAGACCTTTCATAGCAAACAGAAATTGAAAGACTTTGTGGCCACTCGTCCGGCCCTGCAAAAGATACTTAAAGATGTGCTACACTCAGAAACACAGAAACACGGCCATCAATATGAAAGAAGGGAAAGGAAGAACACCTACCAGTAAAAGAGCATGGGAAGCTCAAAGCATATACTAGAAAATATTTCCGGGAAAATGGCAGGGCAAAGTCACTACGTATCAATAGTCACATTGAACATTAATGGTCTGAATTCTTCAGTTAAAAGACACCGTTTGGCTGACTGGCTCACAGAACACAACCCAACTATTTGTTGCCTACAAGAAACACATCTCTCTAACAAAGAGGCATGCAGACTGAAAGTGAAAGGTTGGAAAAAGATATTCCATGCCAACAGAAACCAAAAAAAAGCAGGTGTAGCCATATTAATATCAGACAAAATAAACTTTAATACAAAAACTGTTAAGAGAGACAAAGAGGGACACTATATAATGATTAAGGGTTCAATTCAACAGGAAGATGTAACTATTATAAATGTATATGCACCTAATTACAGGGCACCGGTCTATTTAAAAGATATGTTAAGGGACTTAAAGGGAGATTTAGATTCCAATACAATAGTACTGGGGGACTTCAATACTCCACTCTCAGAAATAGACAGATCATCCGGACAGAAGATCAACAAGGAAACAGCAGATTTAATTGACACTATTGCCCAAATGGATCTAACAGATATCTACAGAACTTTCAACCCTACATCTACAGACTTCACATTCTTCTCAGCAGCGCATGGAACCTTCTCTAGGATTGATCACATACTAGGCCATAAAGCAAGTCTCAGCAAATTTAAAAGAATTAGAATCATACCATGCAGCTTCTCAGACCACAGCGGAATGAAGCTGGAAATTAGCAACTCAGGAAACCCCAGAAAGTATGCAAACACATGGAGACTGAACAACATGCTCCTGAATGAACACTGGGTCATTCAAGAAATCAAAAGAGAAATCAAAAACTTTCTGGAAGTAAATGAAGACAACAACACAACATATCAAAACTTATGGGATACAGCAAAAGCAGTATTGAGAGGCAAATTTATAGCAATAGGTGCCTATATCAAGAAATTGGAAAGGCACCAAATAAATGAGCTTTCAGCGCACCTCAAGGACCTAGAAAAACTGCAGCAAACCAAACCCAAATCTAGTAGGAGAAGAGAAATAATTAAAACCAGAGAAGAAATTAATAGGATTGAATCCAAAAAAACATTACAAAAAATCAGCCAAGCGAGAAGCTGGTTTTTTGAAAAAATAAACAAAATTGACACCCCATTGGCCCAACTAACTAAAAAAAGAAGAGAAAAGACCCAAATCAATAAAATCAGAGATGAAAAAGGAAACGTAACAACAGACACCACAGAAATAAAAAGAATCATCAGAAATTACTACAAGGACCTGTATGCCAGCAAACAGGGAAACCTATCAGAAATGGATAGATTCCTGGACACATGCAATCTACCTAAATTGAACCAGGAAGACATCGAAAACCTAAATAGACCCATAACTGAAACAGAAATTGAAACAGTAATAAAGGCCCTCCCAACAAAGAAAAGCCCAGGACCAGATGGATTCACTGCTGAATTCTACCAGACATTTAAAGAAGAACTAACTACAATTCTTCTCAAACTATTCAGAACAATCGAAAAAGAGGGAATCCTCCCAAATTCTTTCTATGAAGCCAGCATCACCTTAATCCCTAAGCCAGAGAAAGATGCAGCACTGAAAGAAAATTACAGACCAATATCCCTGATGAACATAGACGCAAAAATCCTCAATAAAATTCTGGCCGATAGAGTACAACAACACATCAGGAAAATCATCCACCCAGACCAAGTGGGATTCATCCCTGGTATGCAGGGATGGTTCAACATTCGCAAATCAATCAATGTGATTCACCACATTAACAGACTGCAAAAGAAAAACCATATGATTATCTCAATTGATGCAGAGAAAGCATTTGATAAAATTCAACACCCTTTCATGATGAAAACTCTAAGCAAATTGGGTATAGAAGGAACATTCCTCAATATAATCAAAGCAATTTATAAAAAACCCACAGCCAGCATCCTATTGAATGGGGAAAAGTTGGAAGCATTTCCACTGAAATCTGGCACCAGGCAGGGATGCCCACTCTCACCACTGCTATTTAACATAGTTCTGGAAGTTTTAGCCAGAGCCATCAGACAAGAAAAAGAAATCAAAGGAATACAAATCAAGAAGGAAGAAGTCAAACTATCCCTCTTTGCAGACGATATGATTCTGTACTTAGAGGATCCAAAGAACTCTACTAAGAGACTATTGGAACTCATAGAGGAGTTTGGCAAAGTGGCAGGATATAAAATCAATGCACAAAAATCAACAGCCTTTGTATACACAAGCAATGCCATGACTGAGAAAGAACTGCTAAGATCAATCCCATTCACAATAGCTACAAAAACAATCAAATACCTTGGAATAAACTTAACCAAGGACGTTAAAGATCTCTACGATGAAAATTACAAAATCTTAAAGAAAGAAATAGAAGAGGATACCAAAAAATGGAAAAATCTTCCATGCTCATGGATTGGAAGAATCACCATCATCAAAATGTCCATTCTCCCAAAAGCAATTTATAGATTCAAGGCAATCCCAATCAAGATACCAAAGACCTTCTTCTCAGATCTAGAAAAAATGATGCTGAAATTCACATGGAGGCACAAGAGACCTCGAATAGCTAAAGCAATCTTGTACAACAAAAACAAAGCCGGAGGCATCACAATACCAGATTTCAGGACATACTACAGGGCAGTTGTAATCAAAACAACATGGTACTGGTACAGAAACAGATAGATAGACCAATGGAACAGAATTGAAACACCAGAAATCAATCCAAACATCTACAGCCAACTTATATTTGATCAAGGATCTAAAACTAATTCCTGGAGCAAGGACAGTCTATTCAATAAATGGTGCTGGGAAAACTGGATTTCCACGTGCAGAAGCATGAAGCAAGACCTCTACCTTACACCTTACACAAAAATTCACTCAACGTGGATTAAAGACCTAAATCTACGACCTGACACCATCAAGTTATTAGAGAACATTGGAGAAACCCTTCAAGATATTGGCACAGGCAAAGAATTTCTGGAAAAGACCCAGGAGGCACAGGCAGTCAAAGCCAAAATCAACTATTGGGATTGCATCAAATTGAGAAGTTTCTGTACTGCAAAAGAAACAGTCAGGAGAGTGAAGAGACAACCGACAGAATGGGAAAAAATATTTGCAAACTATGCAACAGATAAAGGGTTAATGACCAGAATCTACAAAGAGATCAAGAAACTCCACAAAAACAAAACCAACAACCCACTTAAGAGATGGGCCAAGGACTTCAATAGACATTTTTCAAAAGAGGAAATCCAAATGGCCAACAGGCACATGAAAAAATGTTCAAGGTCACTAGCAATCAGGGAAATGCAAATCAAAACCACAATGAGGTTTCACCTCACCCCGGTTAGAATGGCTCACATACAGAAATCCACCAACAACAGATGCTGGCGAGGATGTGGGGAAAAAGGGACACTAAGCCACTGTTGGTGGGAATGCAAACTGGTCAAGCCACTATGGAAATCAGTCTGGAGATTCCTCAGAAACCTGAATATAACCCTACCGTTCGACCCAGCCATCCCACTCCTTGGAATTTACCCAAAGGAGTTTAAATTGATAAACAAAAAAGCGGTCTGCACCCTAATGTTTATTGCAGCACAATTCACAATAGCCAAGACCTGGAACCAACCTAAATGCCCATCAACGGTAGACTGGATAAAGAAATTATGGGATATGTACTCTTTAGAATACTATACTGCAGTAAGAAACAACGAAATCCAGTCATTTGCAACAAAATGGAGGAATCTGGAACACATCATGCTGAGTGAAATAAGCCAATCCCAAAGGGACAAATACCATATGTTCTCCCTGATCGGTGACAACTGACTGAACACCAAAAAGGAAACCGCCTGAAGTGAAATGGACCCTATGAGAAATGGTGACTTGATCAGCATAGCCCTGTTAATGAACAACTTAATACATTATCCCTCTGAGTAGTTTTTTTGTCTGTTCTACTTAATATGACTGGTTTAATTCTGTAATTATCACACAGTTATTCTTAAGTGTTGAAAATTAACTGAGAGCCGGCGCCATGGCTCAATAGGCTAATCCTCCACCTTGCGGCGCCGGCACACCGGGTTCTAGTCCCGGTTAGGGTGCCGGATTCTGTCCCGGTTGCCCCTCTTCCAGGCCAGCCCTCTGCTATGGCCAGGGAGTGCAGTGGAGGATGGCCCAGGTGCTTGGGCCCTGTACCCCATGGGAGACCAGGAAAAGCACCTGGCTCCTGGCTCCTGCCATCGGATCAGCGCGGTGCGCCAGCTGCAGCGGCGGCCATTGGAGGGTGAACCAACGGCAAAGGAAGACCTTTCTCTCTGTCTCTCTCTCTCACTGTCCACTCTGCCTGTCAAAAAAAAAAAAAAAAAAAAAGAAAATTAACTGAAATGTGATCCCTGTTAAACATAAGAGTGAGAATAAGAGAGGGAAGAGATGTATAATTTGGGGCATGCTCGGGCTGACTTGCCCCAAATGGTAGAGTTGGAAACATACCAGGGGACTCCAATTCAATCCCATCAAGGTGGCATGTACCAATGCCATCTCACTAGTCCAAGTGATCAATTTCAGTTCACAATGGATCATAATGAAAGGACTAAGAGTCAAAGGGAGCATATAAACAAGTCTAGTACCTGCTAACACTAACCGATATAATAAATAAAGGGGAGAGTGATCCAACATGGGAAGTGAGATACTCAGCAGACTCATAGAATGGCGGATGCCCTAAATAGCACTCTGGCCTCAGAATCAGCCCTAAAGGCATTCCAATCTGGCTGAAAAGCCCATGAGAGTATTTCAGGCATGGAAAGCCAAGACACTCTGGCAAAAAGATCTCTGTGAGTGAGATCCCAGTGGAAAGAACAGGTCTTCAAAGAGGGAGGTGCCTTTCTCTGAAGGGAGGAGAGAACCTCCACTTTGACTATGACCTTGTCTAAACAAGATAAGAGTCGGAGAACTCAAGGGGCTTCCATAGCCTTGGAAACTCATGACTGGTGCATAGGGAGATTACTGATGCCATAGACAGGAGTGTCAATTGGTAAAGTCAACAACAGGAGTCACTGTGCACTTACTCCTCATGTAGGATCTCTGTCCTTAATGTGCTGTACATTGAGGCTTAATGCTATAACGAGTACTCAAACAGTATATTTCACTTTGTGTTTCTATGGGGGTGCAAACTGTTGAAATCTTTACTTAATGTACACTAAACTGATCTTCTGTAAAAAAAAAAAAAAAAAAAAAGAAAGAAAGAAAGAAATTATCAATTCCCAACTTGACTCTCACTGGGATTAAACATGACAATAGGTCTGATCTGATTTCATCATCATTTAAAAAAAATCATCTATTATTTTTCACTTTATGTTTCTGTGTGGGAGCAAACTGTTGAAATCCTTACTTAAGGTAGACTAAGCTGATCTTCTGTATATTAAGATAATCGAAAATGAATCTTGATGTGAATGGAAGGGGAGAGGGAGTGGGAAAGGGGAGGGTTGTGGGTGGGAGGGATGGTATGGGGGGGGGAAGCCATTGTAACCCATGAGTCGTACTTTGGAAATTTATATTCATTAAATATAAGATAAAAAAAAAGAAGTAATATATATCCTGTAGTCTTGTAAAACCTTTTAGCAATAAATAATTTGTGCTGAAATGGGGAAATCATACAAAATAACAAATTTTTGATATAATAAATAATAATGTTGTAACTTGCTGAAAAAAAATTGTGTCAAATTTTTAGAACATCTTCAAAAATCATTGGATATATTTGCTTATTAGGTACCACATCTTATGAGACAAAAAAAAAAAAAAAAAAAAACAGAAAACAGATAGATAAAAGAATTTACTTTAAAATCCTACATTGGCCCTTTAAAGTTTTCAACCAATATTTGAATTTCAAAAAAAAAAAGTGAATAGCAATCTACAAACATTAGGACAGTTGAGGAAATAAGTAGAATCACTCCAGAAATCACTAAGTAATTGCAGAACATTCAATTAAGCCTCGAATCACTGACCCAAAAGCCATACTTTCCCAGTGTACCATTATTCCACTTTGATCATATTAAGAAGTAAATAATTTGGTGCTGTGGTGTAGAAGATAAAGCCACCTCCTGCAGTGCTGTCCTCCCATATCTACACCAGTTCAAGTCCCGCCTGCTCCACTTCCCATCCAGCTCCCTGCTAATGCACTTGTGAAAACAGTGGACAATGGTCCAAGTCCTTGAGCCCCTGCACTCTCGTGGGAGACAGAGAAGTTCCTGGATCCTGGCTTTGAATCCACCCAGCTCTAGCAGGTGCAGCCGTTCAAGAGTAAACCAGTGGATGGAAGATCTCTGTCTCTCCTCTCTCTCTCTGTAACTCTGCCTTCAAATAAATAAATAAGCCATTTTTAAAAAGAAGCAAATAATCTTATTTTGAATAAAATAATTTTCTTTATTTCTACTATGTACAGCCAATATTTTTATCATTACTAAATTATTAGAGTAGATTATTAATCTGTGGGTGGACTTTGTCCCAGTGGTTAAAACAACACATGGAACATCCACGTGCTATATTGAAGCACCTGGGTTCAATTCCTGACTCCTTTTCTGATTACTGCTAATGCACAGCTTGAAGAGCAACAGATGATGCCTCTACTTGGGTCTCTGCCACCAACGTGAGAGACCCAGGTTAAGGTTCCAGCTCCTGACTTTGGCCTGGTTTAGCTTGGGCTGATTAGGGCATTTGAAAAGTGAACCAAGGGGATGAATACGATTCTTTCTCCTTCTCTCTCTCTCTCTCCCCCCCCCCCACAGGTCTCAAGAAAACAATAGAAATACATTTTTTAAATTTAAGAACAGTAATCTAAGATAATTCGGTTAAAATATACTATGCAACAGATCAAGCTAGGAGAGAATGACTAGACAGCACCTTAACCTTTTTTTTTCTTTGTTTTTTTTTTTAACTTTTATTTAATGAATATAAATTTCCAAAGTATGGCTTATGGATTACAATGGCTTCCCCCCCATATCGTCTCTCCCACCCACAACCCTCCCCTTTCCCACTCCCTCTCCACTTCCATTCACATGAGGATTCATTTTCGATTCTCTTTATATACAGAAGATCAGTTTAGCATACATTAAGTAAAGATTTCAACAGTTTGCTCCCACACAGAAACATAAAGTGAAAAATAATAGATGATTTTTAAATGATGATGAAATCAGATCAGACCTATTGTCATGTTTAATCCCAGTGAGAGTCAAGTTGGGAATTGATAATTTCTTTCTTTTTTTTTTTTTTTTTACAGAAGATCAGTTTAGTATACATTAAGTAAAGATTTCAACAGTTTGCACCCCCATAGAAACACAAAGTGAAATATACTGTTTGAGTACTCGTTATAGCATTAAGCCTCAATGTACAGCACATTAAGGACAGAGATCCTACATGAGGAGTAAGTGCACAGTGACTCCTGTTGTTGACTTAACAAATTGACACTCTTGTTTATGGCATCAGTAATCTCCCTATGCACCAGTCATGAGTTTCCAAGGCTATGGAAGCCCCTTGAGTTCTCCGACTCTTATCTTGTTTAGACACGGTCATAGTCAAAGTGGAGGTTCTCTCCTCCCTTCAGAGAAAGGTACCTCCTTCTTTGAAGACCTGTTCTTTCCACTGGGATCTCACTTGCAGAAATCTTTCATGTAGGTTTTGGGTTTTTTTTGTTTGTTTGTTTTTGTTTGTTTGTTTTTTTGCCAGAGTGTCTTGGCTTTCCATGCCTGAAATACTCTCATGGGCTTTTCAGCCAGATCAGAATGCCTGTAGGGCTGATTCTGAGGCCAGAGTGCTGTTTAGGACATCCGCCATTCTATGAGTCTGCTGAATATCTCGCTTCCCATGTTGGATCACTCTCCCCTTTATTTATTCTATCGGTTAGTATTAGCAGGTACTAGACTTGTTTATATGCTTCCTTTGACTCTTAGTCCTTTCATTATGATCAATTGTGAACTGAAATTGATCACTTGGACTAGTGAGATGGCATTGGTACATGCCTCCTTGATGGGATTGAATTGGAGTCCCCTGGTATGTTTCCAACTCTACCATTTGGGGCAAGTCAGCTTGAGCATGTCCCAAATTGTACATCTCTTCCCTCTCTTATTCCCACTCTTATGTTGAACAGGGATCACATTTCAATTAAATTTCAACACTTAAGAATAACTGTGTGATAATTACAGAATTAAACCAGTCATATTAAGTAGAACAGACAAAAAAACTACTAAGAGGGATAATGTATTAAGTTGTTCATTAACAGTCAGGGCTATGCTGATCAAGTCACCATTTCTCATAGGGTCCATTTCACTTCAGGCGGTTTCCTTTTTGGTGTTCAGTCAGTTGTCACCGATCAGGGAGAACATATGGTATTTGTCCCTTTGGGATTGGCTTATTTCACTCAGCATGATGTGTTCCAGATTCCTCCATTTTGTTGCAAATGACTGGATTTCGTTGTTTCTTACTGCAGTATAGTATTCTAAAGAGTACATATCCCATAATTTCTTTATCCAGTCTACCGTTGATGGGCATTTAGGTTGGTTCCAGGTCTTGGCTATTGTGAATTGTGCTGCAATAAACATTAGGGTGCAGACCACTTTTTTGTTTGCCAATTTAAATTCCTTTGGGTAAATTCCAAGGAGTGGGATGGCTGGGTCGATTTGATCAAGGATCTAAAACCAATTCCTGGAGCAAGGACAGTCTATTCAATAAATGGTGCTGGGAAAACTGGATTTCCACGTGCAGAAGCATGAAGCAAGACCCCTACCTTACACCTTACACAAAAATCCACTCAACATGGATTAAAGACCTAAATCTATGACCTGACACCATCAAGTTATTAGAGAACATTGGAGAAACCCTTCAAGATATTGGCACAGGCAAAGAATTTCTGGAAAAGACCCAGGAGGCACAGGCAGTCAAAGCCAAAATCAACTATTGGGATTGCATCAAATTGAGAAGTTTCTGTACTGCAAAAGAAACAGTCAGGAGAGTGAAGAGACAACCGACAGAATGGGAAAAAATATTTGCAAACTATGCAATAGATAAAGGGTTAATAACCAGAATCTACAAAGAGATCAAGAAACTCCACAAAAACAAAACCAACAACCCACTTAAGAGATGGGCCAAGGACCTCAATAGATATTTTTCAAAAGAGGAAATCCAAATGGCCAACAGGCACATGAAAAAATGTTCAAGGTCACTAGCAATCAGGGAAATGCAAATCAAAACCACAATGAGGTTTCACCTCACCCCAGTTAGAATGGCTCACATACAGAAATCTACCAACAACAGATGCTGGCGAGGATGTGGGGAAAAAGGGACACTAACCCACTGTTGGTGGGAATGCAAACTGGTCAAGCCACTATGGAAGTCAGTCTGGAGATTCCTCAGAAACCTGAATATAGCCCTACCGTTCGACAGCACCTTAACCTTTAAACACTTGACTGCTGAGAGGAGAATGAGAAAGATCATGAAAGCTAACACGTCATCAAGTTCCTTTCAATGTTTCTATCTCACATTCTCCAAGTGTGCCCTAAAGAGAACACTTTCAAAGCATAGAACTTGTTCCAGTTGTAAATATAACTGAAAGCAAGAATACATTATTGTTGTGGGATTTGTAGAGTTTGAGGGAAAAAAACAAACAGGCTGGATAAATCAGGGACATTGTAGAAAATAATAAAGAACTAAGAAGTAAAATGATCAAATCAAGGAAGACAGACAAGCATTTTCAGGACCATATTATGGACTAAGCCAAACAGAAGAAGCTGTTGAGTAGAGTCCTACAGGTCAAGCAAGTGAGACAAATGCAATGCAAGGACCAAGAAAAACACTTTTCTGTACACCATATTCCCTGAGTGTAAGTCAGTGGTTACTGTTACTGATAATTATATTAAGTATATACATTTTACCCTTCAATGATGTGATATAACATAAACAGAAATTTCTGTTTGCTATTTTTTGGTAATTGTTTTCAAATCACAAATCATAGATGTGCAAACCTTCTTCTTTATTGCTCTGCCATAATGAGTATCATTCCAAACAACTAGAAATAACTTACAATATTCTTTCAAAAATGAAAACTTTAAGAAAGTAGAAAAGATGATAAATTGGCATTATTTGTGAATTTGGTTTTTGTTTTGCTTTTCTATTTTTTAAGAGTATTTTAGGCATGGAAAGCCAAGACACTCTGGCAAAAAAAAAAAAAAAAAAAAAAAAAAAAAAAAAAAAAAACACACCCTAAATGAAAGATCTCTGTGACTGAGATCCTAGTACAAAGAACAGGCCATCAAAGAAGGAGGTATCTTCCTCTGAAGGGAGGAGTGAACTTCCACTTTGACTATGACCTTGTCTAAATAAGATTGGAGTTGGCAAACTCAAAAGGTTTCTATAACCTTGGCAACTCATGACAAGAGCCTAGGGTGATTACTGACGTCTTAAACAAAAGTGTCAATTTGTTAAGGCAACAACAGGAGTCACTGTGCACTTACTCCCCTTGTAGGATCTCTGTCCTTAATGTGTTGTTCAATGTAAATTAATGCTATAACTAGTACTGAAACAGTATTTTACACTTTATGTTCTGTGTGGGTGCAAACTGTTGAAATCTTTACTTAATATATACTAAATTGATCTTCTGTATACAAAGATAATTGAAAATGAATCTTGATGTGAATGGAATGGGAGAGGGAGCAGGAATTGAGAGGGTTGTGAGTGGGAGGGAAGTTATGGGGGGGGAGCCATTGTAATTCATAAGCAGTACTTTGGAAATTTATATTTACTAAATAAAAGTTAAAAAAATTATTTAGTTTTGAGGTAACACATTTTCAATTCACATTGTGGTCCAAGATATAGTGTTCCAATACAAAAGGTTTCAACAAATAAAAAGTAAAAAAATTATAGTTCAGCAGGAATGCAAAAAGTGACTATAAATAACTATCAAATAAAAGATGTCAATTTTACTTATATACAGTAAATATCAACATACTCACAGAAGCTTGTTTTATATTTGTTAAAGTTATTTAAGGTGAATGAATATCAGGTATTTCATACATGTAGATACAAGAACACAGTGATACTTCCCACCTTACCCTACCTTCCTCCCACACTCCTACCCTTCCTCTACCTTCCTCTTTTATTACCTCTCTTGATTTCAACAATGATCTACTTTCAGTTTATTTTATACTTATAAGATAAACTCTACATTAAGTGAAGGGTTCAAATAAAAGAAAGAGGAAAAAAAAAAACTGTTCCTCAACAATAGAGACAAGGACTGAAAAAAATCAAATCTCAAAATGTCAGTTGCACTCCTATACAATACATTTTTTGTTTTCACAGTTTAGGGAGAACATATGGTATTTGTCTTTTGGGAACTGGTTTATCTCAAAGTATAATGGTTTCCCGTTGCAATCATTTTGTTACAAAAGACAAGATTTCATTCTTTTTACAGCTGAATAATATTCCATAGTGTATATGTACCACATTTTCTTCATCTAGTCATTGGTTAATGGGCATCTGGGTTGATTCCATATCTTAGCTATCATGAATTGAGCTGTGATAAACATGGAAGTACAACTAAGTCTTTCATATGCTGATTTCATTTCTTTTGGGTAAATTCCCAAGAGTGGGATTGCTGGGTCATATGGTATATCTATTTTTTTTTTTTTTTTTTTTTTGGACAGGCATAGTTAGACAGTGAGAGAGAGAGACGGAGAGAAAGGTCTTCCTTCCGTTGGTTCACTCCCCAAATGGCCGCTACAGCCGGCGCACTGTGCCGGTCCAAAGCCAGGAGCCAGGTGCTTCCTCCTGGTCTCCCATGTGGGTACAGGGCCCAAACAGTTGGGCCATCCTCCACTGCACTCCCAGGCCACAGCAGAGAGCTGGACTGGAAGAGGAGCAACCAGGACAGAACTGGCGCCGCAACCGGGACTAGAACCCGGGGTGCCGGCGCCACAGGCGGAGGATTAGTCTAGTGAGCCATTTTTTTCTTTCTTTTTTTTTTTTTGGTATATCTATTTTCAACTTTTTGAGGTATCACCATAGTTTCTTCCACAATGACTGTACTAGTTTGCATTTCTACCAACTGTGGATTAAGGTAAATTTTTCCCCACATCCTCTCCAGCATTAATGATTTGTTAATTTCTGTCTAAAAGCCATTCCAACCAGGATGAAGTGAAACCTCATTGTGGTTTTGATTTTCATTTCCCTCATGGCTAGTGATTCTATTGGCCATTTGAAATTTCCACTTTTGAAAAATGCCTATTCAAGTTCTTTGCCCACATCTTAACTGGAATGTTTGTTTTGTTGTAATTGCTGAGTTTCTTGAGCTCTTTATAGATTCTAGATATTACTCCTTTAACAGTTGCATAGTTTGCAAATATTTTTCAATCTGTCCATTGCCTCTTCACTTTGCTGAGAGTTTCCTTTGCACGGCAGAAGCTTCTCAGCTTAATGCAATCCCATTTGTCTATTTTTGCTTTGATTGCTTGTGCTTCTGGAGTCTTTGTGCATGCCAGTGTCTTGCAGAGCTTGCCCAATGTTCTCTTCTAGTAATTTGATGGTATCAGGACATAGATTTAGATTCTGGATCCATTTTGAGTTGCTTTTTGTATAAGGTATGAGATAGGGATCTTGCTTCACACTTTTGCACTTGAATATCCATTTTACCAGCACCATTAGTTGAAAAAACTGTCCTTACTTTTCAGGGTGTTTTTTTTTCTTCTTTGTCAAAGATTAGTTTGTTATAGATATGTGGATTTATTTCTGGATTTTTTATTCTGGTCCATTGGTCTATTTTTCTGCCAGTTCCATGATGTTTTGATTATTTCTGCCCTGTAGTATGTCTTCATATAGAATATATTGAATAGCAATGTTGTAAGTGGGCATCCTTATCTCATTCCCAATCCAAGTGGAAATGCTTCCAGCTTTTCCCCATTCAATAAGATGCTGGCTGCGTGGATGTCATAGTTTGTTTTGATTGTGTTGAGGAATATTCCTTCTATACCTAACTTGCTTAAGGTTTTTATCATGAAAAGATGCTGTATTTTATCAAATATTTCTCTGCATCTACTGAGATAATCATATGGTTTTTATTTTTTAATCTGTTAATGTGGTGCATCACGTTTATTGATTTGCATATGTTGAACCATCCTTGCATAAAAAGGATAAGTCCCACTTGGTCTGAGTGAACGATTATTTTGATGTGCTGTTGTATTCAATTATCAAGAGTTCTGGTAAGGATTTTTGCATCTATGTTCATCAGGAATGTTGATCTATAGTTCTGTTTATTTGTTATATCTTTTTCTCATTTTGGAATTAAGGTGATGCTGACCTCATAGAAGCAATTTGAAGGATTCCCTTCCTTTCAATTGTTTTGAATAGCTTGAATAAAATTGGAATTAGTTCCTTTTTTGAAGACTTATTTATTTATTTGAGAGGTAGAGTTACAGACAGTGAGAGGGAGAGACAGAGAAAAAGGTCTTCCTTCTGTTGGTTCACTCCCCGGATGGCTGCAAAACTGCTGGAGCTGTGCCGATCTGAAGCCAGGAGCCAGGTGCTTCTTCCTGGTCTCCCATGTGGGTGCAGGGGCCCAAGCACTTGGACCATCTTCTACTGCTTTCTCAGGCCATAGCAGTGAACTGGATTGGAAGAGGGGCAGCCGGGATTAGAACTGGCGCCCATATAGGATGCTGGCTCTGCAGGAGGAAAATTAACCTACTGCACCATGGTGCCGGCCCCTGGATTTAGTTCGTTAAAAGTCTTATAGAATTCAGCAGGTATGCCATCCAGTCCTAGCCTTTTCTTTGTTGGGAGGGTCTTTACTACTGACTTATTCTCATTGTGGTTATTGGTCTGTTTGTTTTCTTTTTTTTTTTTTTTTTAAGATTTATTTATTTACCTGAAAGTCAGAGTTACACGAAGGGAGAGGGAGAGGCAGAAAGAGAGAGAGGTCTTCTATCCGCTGGTTCACTCTCCAATTGGCTGCAAAGGCTGGTGTTGTGCCCATCCGAAGCCAGGAACCAAGAGCTTCTTCCGGGTCTCCCATGCGGATGCAGGGGCCCAAGGACTTGGGTTATGTTCTACCACTTTCTTAGGCCATAGCAGAGAGCTGGATTGGAAGTCAAGCAGCCAGGACTCGAAGTACTGCCCATATGAGATGCCGGTATTGAAGGCAGAGGCTTTACCCACTATGCCACAGTGCTGGCCCTGGTCTGTTTGTTTTCTATGTTTTCTTGATCCAATTATGGTGATTATATGTGTCCAGAAATCTATCTATTTCTTCTAGACTTTTCAATTTCTTGTAGTAATTCTTGTTGTATCTGTTGTTAAATCTCCTTTTTCATTTCTGATTTTATTGATTTTGGTCTTCTGTCTTTTTTGGTTAGTCAGAGCAACAATGTATCATTTTTTAAAATTTTTTTCAAATAAGCAGATATGCATTTTACTGGTCTTTCATATGTTTTGTTTAACTTTTTAAATTTATTCTCTAATTTTAATTATTTCTTTCCTGCTACCAATTTTGGCTTTGGTTTGTTGTTTTCCCAAGTCCCTAAGATGCATTGATAGCTCATTTATTTGTTCCCTTTCCAATTTCTTGATTTAGGCATCAATTGCTATAAATTTCCATCTTAACACTGCTTTTGCTGTATCCCATCAGTTTTGATGTTATACTGTCAACTTCATTTGTTTCCATGAATATTTTGGTTTCCCTGTTGATTTCTTCTATGACCTACTGTTCATTCAGGAGTGTGTTAGTCTCCATGTGTTTGCATATGTTCTAGAGATTCTTGAGTTGTTATTTTCCAGCTTTATTCTATTATGGACAGAAAAGATGCATGGCATGATTTCATTTCTTGAATTTGCTGAAGCCTGCTTTATGGCCTATAATACGTTTTATCCTTGAGAACATCTCATGCACTGATGAAATAAGTGTGCATTCTGCAACTGTGGGATGGAAGGTTCTAGAGACATCAGTTAGGCTCATAGTATACAGTAGCTCTGCTGTTTTTTTGTTGAGTTTCTGTCTAGTTGCTTTTTCCATGATGAAAATGGGGTGTTGAAGCCCCTATCACTATTTTGTTGAGTCTATATCTCCTTTTATATACATTAACATTTATTTTAAATAGCCTGATGCTCTAATGCTGCATGCATGTATTATGTTATTATTAAAGTCACGACTTCTCATTGAACTGATTCCTTCATCATTTCATAGTGTCCTTTTCTCTTTTAACAGATTTTGTGTTAAAGTCTATTTTGTCTGGTAGTAAGGTGACTACAACTGCTCATTTTTGCTTTATCTTATATGGAGTACCTTTTTCCATCCTTTCACTTTCAGTCTCTGTGTGTCTGTTGTTGATGTGTTTATTGTAGGCAGCAAATAGATGGGTTTTGGTTTTTAATTCAGTCAGCCAGCCTGTATCTTTTTTTTAAAGATTTATTTATTCATTTGAAAGGCAGACTTATAGAGGGGCAGAAGCAGAGAAAGGGAAGTCTTCCATCAGTTGGTTCACTCTGCAAATTGCCACAACAGCTGGAGCTGAGCCCATCCAAAGCCAGGAGCCTGGAGCTTCATATGGGTCTCCTACACAGGTGCAGGTGCCTAAGGACTTGGGCCATCTTCTACTGATTGCACAGGCTATCGTAGAGAGCTGGATCAGAAGTGGAACAGCTGGGACTGGGACTGCTGCCCATATGGGATGTCGGCACTGTAGGTGGCAGCTTTACCCCATACATCACAGCTCTAGCCCCCTTGTATTTTTTAACTGGAGAATTTAGGCCATTTACATTCAAGGTTAATATTGATAAGTAACAACTTGGCCCAACCAAGTTTACATAAATATTTTTATTGTTTTCATTGGATTTCCTTTTTACTTTTACTGGGAGACTTTCTGCCTTCACATTTTTTTCAAAATGATGGGTATCTTTCTGTGTGTTGCACATCCTTAAGCATCTCTTATCAGGCTTAGAAGAGTGGTGACAAATTATTTCAATTTGTATTTATTATGGAAGGAATCTATTTCCCCCTTCATTCATAAACGAGAGCTTTGCAGGATACAGTATTCATGATTGACTTGATTTTTCCTCTTAAGACTTGGACTATGTCTTCCCATTATCTCCTAGCCCGTAGGATTTCTGAAGATAAATCAGCTGAGTCTGACTGCAGATCCCCTGAAAGTAAGCTGGCATTTCTCTCCTGCACATTTTAGAATTTTTTTATTTTATTTTACTGTTGACTGATTGACTACAATGTGTTGCAGTGAAGATCTTTTCTGGTCATGTCTGTTAGAATTCTACGCACCATGTGTACTTGGGCACCCCTTTCTTCAAATTAAGAAAATTTTCAGTAATTATTTCATTGAATCGGTCTTCTAGTCCATTCTCTCTTTCCATACACCAGGAACTCCTAAGATCCATATCAGATCATTTGATAGTATCCCATAAATTTTGAACAATGTTTTTTTTAATTTTTCTAATTTTTTTTTGGTATGACTGAGATATTTCCAAAGACTTGTCTCCTAGCTCAGGTATTCTTTATTCTGCATCACCAAGCCTGTTTTTAAGCCTTTCTACATATTTTTTACTTAACATATTGAATTCTTCATTTCTAATATTTCTGCTTGATTTCTCTTCAAAATCACAATCCCATGGAAACCTTCCTCCACAATCTGTATGGATTTTTTTTAATTTCTTCTGAGTAATCCTATGATTATGCTTTTGAATTCTTTTCAGGCACTTCATCAATCTCCTTGTCTTCACGTTCTACTATTGAAGTGTTGTGTTCCTTTGGGGTAGTCATGTCATCTTCCTTATTCTTTTTTCTTGAATTTCTGCTTTTACTTTTGGGCAGTTGTGGAAATACTTTTTGTTTTATCTTCTGATGGATTTTATTGTTAAACTATGCTTCTGTGGCTTAGTGGAGTGTTTGATCTATTAGTGAACACCCAGAGGCATTTGTGTCTTGTGCCCATGGAGCTCTGTTCAGTGCTCCAGAGTAGGGCAAGTATCCAGGGTAACACTAATGCTGGGAGTGGTAGATCAGCTGTCCCAGGCAGGAGGGTAAGATCACCTCTGTTGGAGTAATCATACCCTCACTTCCTCTATTTCAAGATGATCAATGCCTGGCATTAACCTACAGTGGGTGCAACATTCACCTGGACTGCCACCTTTACTGCACAAAGTATCTGTGCAGTCCTCAGTGTGCGCATGGATCCTTCTGCAGGGATCCATCCCAAGCACACAAGGAGCTCTGAACCTCTGACACCAGACACTCTGCCCAGAGACACACCGCACCCAACAACCTATCATGCAGTCACAGAATTCCCACAGTCAGTGCGCAAGGTTCCCACAGTCATGGGGTGTGGAACATCTGCGCCATCCTGCTAGCCTGTCCCATCCATGGAAATAGCAGAGAAGTTCCCAGACCCAGCTGACTGTGGGTGCTCCACCTTGGCGATTTGAGCCCTGGAGCCTGTAATGGGTTGAGAGGATGAGACACCTCACAATCCTGCATGGGTACGCAGCCCATATCAAACCTCCCATCAGACTCAAAGTCAATGGTGACGCATGGATTTTTCCCTCTAGTAAAATCCCTTAGTCTGGCACTGTGACATAACAGGTAAAGCCACAGCCTACGGTGCCAGCATTCCTGCCACTCCACTTTTGATCCAGCTCTCTGGCATGGCCTGGGAAAGCAGTAGAAGATGGTCCAGTGCTTGGGCCCTTGCACCCACATGGGAGACTCAGAGGAAGCTCCTGGCTCCTGGCTTCAGATTGGCTCAGTTCCAGCTGTTGAGGCCATTTGGGGAGTGAACCAGTGTATGGAAGACCTCTCTGCCTATCTCTGGCCTCTGCCTCTGCCTCTCTGTAACTCTGCCTTTCAAATGAATAAATAAATCTTTAAAAAAAAAATTGGTCACACATGTGCACAAGAGTCACCCCAGCTTCGACTGGTGTCAAAAAGACCCCTTCTCCCTGCTGGTTGCCATGTGCCCTTGTGGGGAATGGGAAGAAAGAAACATCCTTTTCTTTCACTAGATTATGCAGGTACCCTGTCCTCTGTTAGGGCTCCAGGCTGGACTCAAAGACAGTGTGGTCTGCAAGGCTCTCCATCCAGCAAAATCACCAGTGGCATGGACTGCCACTGTCTGCTCTCACCTCGCTCTCCTAAGCTGTCAACTCTTCCATTTCCAAGCTGCTCGAATTGTGTGTGTTGTTCACGCTCATTGGTGCATATCTGCACCTTCCATGCTTATCCACAGGGTCCCTCTTTCTCCTGCAGAATTTCTACTGCAAACTTCTTTCCAGCTCTCCTGGAACTTCATCTGCTTTTCATCTGCTATTTTCCTGCTGTCTAAAGTAGTATGTTTTTTTCCCAACTCAGCCTTCTTGGAATCCCACAGATCATTGCTTTGTTTTGTTTGCTTTTGTTGAATCTAATGTGAAAATATTTCTTCATGAAGGAAGAAAAAGACAGGGTGACCTGAGACCATAAGTTGTTTTTCACATATACATTAACATTACAATACATATGGATCCATAAAAAATAACAAAATACAAAAAAGTATTCCTTTATGAATCATTTATGCAACAAAAACTTAGTAAAGACTAACTATTCTAAGTGTCAATGATGGAGAAAGAATGTTCCTAGCCCTCCTCTGAGGCTAAAATCAAAGTCTCGTTCTGTGACATAGGACACATTTAGTTGCAATAACAGACCTGAAATAACTGAAATAAAGTAGAATCATTATGCAGTGTCATACATCAAAATCCCGCAAGTATGCAGCTCTTATTTTTTTCACAAATTCCGTGCTTCCAATGAGAGCTCAGGCTTGTCCATCCTTCTGCTCTCCCATCCTTAGGCAATAGCTTTTGGACCTGATGATCTGCCATATGATATGGTTACAATGGCTGCTGCCAAAGGACAGCATAAGCTAGCTTTCTTCTACTCCCTTGAATCTTTTATCAGAAAACAAAATATTCCCCTCATTTGCACATAATTTCCCAGAACTTGTCCTGTATTTGGACAGGGCAATTGAGCAAGCAATTACCTAAAGAGGGAAATGAAGTTGCTACATTTGGCTTTGACCACCATGATTTCTCACTTGGGACTGGGTACAATGTCACACAAACAAAATCCTTCTTAGAAAGAAAGAAAAGAGAAAATGTCCAATGGAGTCTATCTCCTTCCTTACCCTATTGAATTCCTTGAGTGTGAAAAATGTCCTTGTTTGTCACTCCCCCTCTTCGCGGAGGAACCACACAGGACCCTGCACTATTCTTTTGTCTGCTCAGCCCTTCCCGGGTTTGCTGCTGGTTCTTCCCAGGTTGGCTACTGTCCCTTCCACCTCCGTGGAAGGGCGGTTCCCCCTGCCACTTTCCCCACTTCCGCGGGGGAGCAGCACACCGCCGGCCGGCTCTCTCGGGGGCTGCTCAGATGTTCCTCAGGTGTTCCCCTTAGATGTTCCTGGTGCATGTTGTCTCTCTCCTCCTTTATAGTCCTCTTCCACCAATCCCAACTCTGCTACCCACACACCGAGCTCTCCTGCAATCAGGAGCAGGATCAGCTCCTGCAGGTCATCACTCAAGTTGGCGAGAGGCAGCTGCATAGAAGTTGTTACTCCCTTCTCAGCGCCATATTGTGGGAGAGCAGATGCATAGAATAAGTCTTAATTCCAGTAACAGTCTAGTCCGAGTTGCTCCCCACACTTGTTATAATGGTACATATGCATTGTGTTCTAAAACAAGTGTTGCAAACCTTCTATAATATTGAGAAATGAGAAACAGTGAGCTTTTTTTGCAATCTTATTCATGTATTCATTTTTAACACTTATTCTTTATTTCAAAAGCAGAGTTACAGAGAAAGAGAAACAGAGAAATGTTACACCCACTTGTTCACTCTCCAAATGACTACAACAGCAGGGGCCGGGTCAGAGATGGACCAAAGCAAAGCCAGGAGCCTGGAACCCCCTCTGGATCACCCACATGGGTGGCAGAGGCCCAAGAATATGGGTCACCATCCACTGCTTTTGCCCAAGAATATGGGTCACCATCCACTGCTTTCCCAGGTGCATTAACGGTGAGTTGGATGAGAAACATAACCTTATGCTCCACAAAGCTGGCCTATCATGTATTCTTTGTAAATGAACATAAAACTAAGGCTGTATATAGAAAGACCAATCCCTTTTGTCTCTCAGAGGGTGAAAAGTTCTCCTTACAAATTTTTGTGCTTATGCAACAAGTTAACTGATGGCAAAAAAATTCCAAAGCCCTTGGTTTTTGCTGCAACAGGAATACATTCTTATAGTCACTCATCAAGAAGGGTGAGGTACTGAAGAAATACACAGCATTGGATATAAAACAAAATAATATATTGGACAGGCATTTTATACAGTGGTTAACCTGCTGCTTGGAACACCCTCAACCCATATTTGACTCTGGCTCTTCTGATTCCAGCAACCTGCTCATGCACACCCTGGAAGGCAGCAGTTGATGGCTCAATCACCTGAGTTACTGCAACCCACATAGGAAACATGGATTGAATTTGTGGCTTCTGCCTTCAGCCTTGTCCAGCCAGGGCTGGTGCAGGAATTTGAGAAGTGAACCAAGGGATGGAAGATACCTCTCTTGCTCTCACTCTTGCTCTCTCTTTCTGTCTCTGTGCATCTTTCTACCTCTCAAATGAACAATTAAATATTTTTAAATCAAGAGAATGTAAAGTTAACTGATAACAGAAGTGCAAATTTTTGTAAAATCTATGTTAATAAATGCAGTGACATATATGGTTTTAAAAAATAGTAGGGCAAATCAAAAAATAGAATTAAAAGATAAATTTATCTTAGTGCCAAAAATTTGAAGGTCCATGAATAGTTTCCTCATAGTATGTATTGACCATGAGCTTCTTGAGAGCACCTTGCATATTTGATGTAGAAGATTTTTGTACCAGGATAAACTTATCTTTTAATTCTGCTTTTCCGTGAGGTTTCTGAGGCACCTTGTAGACAAAGGCCATGTACAATCATTCTGAAAGAATTTTTTGCAAAATTCAGTATTATGTTGCACAGAAGTATGTAACCCTGCAGTGGTAACAAACACTAAAGTCTCAGTAACTTAGCAAAATGAAAGCTTATTTCTCACCCATGTGAAGCCAGCTTGAGGTTCAGGCAGCTTCTCCAGACTTTTGTTCTCTAGACAAATAGTCACCACCAAAGGCTGTTCCCAGCTTGTGGCATCCCTGGCTGCATTATGCTGCCCACATTATGCAGAGAAGGCAGCACAGGGAAACACACACCAGGACTGAAACACCTCTTCCCAGAAATTTGCTAACATTTAGCTAGTCAGAGCAAACTCATCAAAGCTTTGCCAGATGTTAAAGGGATACGTGCCCCTAAAAAAAAAAAAAAAATAGAATAAACAGGAAAAATAAATGTAGGAAATGGTAAATAATCACAAATTCTATATTATCAAGTGAATTTGACAAGAAACATTTAAAAATCACATGTCTAAAGTACTTATGACTTCTTTTCCAGTGGACATTAGGTCAGGTCCAATGTAGGCAATATTTGCTCGTAAACTCTGCATTAATTTAATTCAGTCCATGTTACTTGAGCACTTCCTAAAGGTTAGCCAGTGGAGAATCATGTATGCGTTTATGCTACTGAAATCTCCCTTGCTTAATGTTCTTGGTCTACTTATCCATCAGTTCCCTGTTTGCATCCCGTATACTAGGAGCACACTATGACACGATAATAATGACTGCAGACAATTGGTTTCAGAAATCCTTGGGTGTGAGTCTTACTTCTACGTATTAATTGGCCAATTTAAATGCCTCTTAAACTTCCTCAAATTTGCTGAAACTCAAATTCCCCATTGATGCAATGAGTATAATTATAGCACCAAATCCGTAAGGTTGTTCTCAGGATTGAAGAAGAGAAAACAGAATCTCAGAGATTACAGGTTTTCAATATGTACTTCCTTTCAGATGCTATGTAATAGCAACACAATAAATATTTATAACCAACAATTGTTAGCTGCTATTTTCAGTAAGGTCATATCTCATTTGTGGTGGTTCCTACTTTGTCAGCAGGTTTCATCCGACTGTCTAGGAATCAAAATTGTTTTCTCTTGTCAGCATACAAGAAATCTGAAGAAAAGGACTCAAGAGATTCTGTCATTCATAACCTAAAAGATTGTTTTAATTTTAAAGTGGAGAGGAAACAAAGGATGATCTAGCCAGTGTCATCTGCACATGCAGTGACCAGGAAAAAGAAGTCAACAATTTGTCCCAACAAAGTCATGATGAAGCCGTCAACACTCAGAGGGAAAGTGAGGTTCAAGGGTGGATTTTCAAAAGATAAAATGAATGTGAGGCAGCCAAAAACCAGGCACTAGTGACCCCTGTCTTTGATTTCCTTTTTAATGTCCTTTGGTGTAGCTATTGAAGAAAAAGCATAAAAAGGACTATTATTCTAATACACTTCTACCCTTACATTTCAATTCATTTTACAATTTTTGCCTTGAAGTCCCCAAAATCACAATTATAGATAAAATAATTACATTTATTTTAATATCTGCAGCTCCCTTGTACTAAATCTATGAACTAGGTTATTTCCTGATAATATTGTCCAGACATAAAAATTCACAGTGACTTTTAATCCTATGCCATTTACCTGGATTTGAAAAATGTCCAATACCTTTTCAGTCCACCTTCTCATAAGAGCAAAATCTAATTCCTGAATTCCAAAATCATTTAAAAATTACACTGTGAAGCATAAGAATTTAAGGAAGTGGAATAAGAATATGCAGTTTCTTCAAATAGATCGGAAATATTTTTTTTTAACTTTTATTTAATGAATATAAATTTCCAAAGTACAGCTTATGGATTATAATGGCTTCCCCCCCCATAACTTCCCTCCCACCCAAAACCCTCCCCTTTCCCACTCCCTCTCCCCTCCATTCACATCAAGATTCATTTTCAATTCTCTTTATATACAGAAGATCAGTTTAGCATATATTAAGTAAAGATTTCAACAGTTTGCACCCACATAGAAACACAAAGTGAAAAATACCATTTCAGTACTAGTTATAGCATTAAATCACAATGTACAGCACATTAAGGACAGAGATCCTACATGAGGAGTAAGTGCACAGTGACTCCTGTTGTTGACTTAACAACTTGACACTCTTGTTTATGGCATCAGTAATCACCCTAGGCTCTTGTCATGAGTTGCCAAGGCTATGGAAGCCTTTTGGGTTTGCCGACTCTGATCATATTTAGACAAGGTTGTAGTCAGAGTGGAAGTTCTCTCCTCCCTTGAGAGAAAGGTACCTCCTTCTTTGATGACCTGTTCTTTCCACTGGGATCTCATTTAGGTTTGTTGTTGTTGTTGTTGTTGTTGTTGTTGTTTTGCCAGAGTGTCTTGGCTTTCCATGCCTGAAATACTCTCATGGGCTTTTCAGCCAGATCCGCATGCCTTAAAGGCTGATTCTGTGGGGAAAAAGGGACACTAACCCACTGTTGGGGGGAATGCAAACTGGTTAAGCCACTATGGAAGTCAGTCTGGAGATTCCTCCGAAACCTGAATATAACCCTACCATACAACCCAGCAATCCCACTCCTTGGAATTTACCCAAAGGAAATTAAATTGGCAAACAAAAAAGCTGTCTGCACCTTAATGTTTATTGCAGCTCAATTCACAATAGCTAAGACCTGGAACCAACCCAAATGCCCATCAACAGTAGACTGGATAAAGAAATTATGGGACATGTACTCTATAGAATACTATACAACAGTCAAAAACAATGAAACCTGGTCATTTGCAACAAGATGGAGGAATCTGGAAAACATCATGCTGAGTGAATTAAGCCAGACCCAAATGGACAAATATCATATGTTCTCCCTGATCAGCGACAACTAACTGAGCACCAAAGGGGAAACCTGTTGAAGTGAAATGGACACTATGAGAAACAGTGACTTGATCAGCTCTTGTCCTTACGGTTGATGTACAATGTAATACTTTATCCATTTTAGTATTTTTTGTCCTAGTACTATTGGTTGAACTCTGTAATTAACACACAATTATTCTTAGGTGTTCAAATTTTAACTGAAAAGTGATCCCCGTTAGTAATTTGAAAACATTATGCTGAGTGAAATAAGCCAGTCCCAAAGGTACAAATATCATATGTTCTCCCTGATCAGTGACAACTAACTGAGCACCAAAAAGGAAACCTTTTAAAGTGAAATGAACACTCTAAGAAACGGTGACTTGATCAGCCCTTGCCCTGACTGTTGATGAGCAACTTAATATGTTATCCTTCTTAGTATTTTTTTTGTTTGTTCTACTTAATACTTTTGGTTGAATACTGTAATCAATACACAGTTATTCTTAAGTGTTGAAACTTAACTGAAAAGTGATCACTGTTAAATATAAGAGTGGGAATAAGAGAGGGAAGAGATGTAGAATTTGGGACATGCTCAAGCTGACTTGCCCCAAACAGTAGAGTTAGAAACATACCAGGGGATTCTAATTCAATCCCATCGAGGTGGCATGTACCAATGCCATCTCACTAGTTCAAGTGATCAATTTCTGTTCACAATTGATCATAATGATGGGACTAAGAGCCAAAGGGATCACACAAACAAGACTAGTGTCTGCAAATACTAACTGATAGAATAAAAAGATAGAGAACGATCCAACATGGGAAGTGAGATACACAGCAGACCCATAGAATGGCAGATGTCCTAAACAGAACTCTGGCCTCAGAAATATTTTCTAGCATATTTTAACTCAATAGAGTTCTTAGCCATACTCAATAAAAACCATTTATGACTATTGGGTAGAATACTAACATTATCACTGCTTCCACAAACAAATCTAATCCAATTTAGCAAAGGAAACCTTACTGCAGGAGGAGGGGAACTCACCAGGAAACTTTGAATAGGTCAGTTTTACTGTAAGGACTGGAAAAATGCTGAATGGAATCATCTGTCATTTCTGATTAGGCATCAGAGCTTAGAAATAAATTTTAAAAATGGCTTTATGAAGAAAAGAATACTCACTCTAATGTGCCTCCTTCTACTTGCCCAAGGAACTGGATAAGCAGAAACAGCAGAAAGCATCCAATAGATTCATTTTAGGATTCTAACCACAAACCACAGACAATCAAATATACCTTCCAAGAGGAAAATGTTGGAGAGCTGTGTTCATGCACTTCTTAATAAACACATATCACATTACACACATGCACACTAAACGTTGGGCAGTTTCTACCTAACCAATCTGCCTTGGGGAAATTATTTAAAAACTTCCCTTTGCCTCAGTTTCCTTACTGAAAAAAATGAATATTTATCAGATCTACCTTATACAGTGATTTAAAATAATTACTTAACAGAAAAAGCTTATAGAGCAATACTTGCTACATGAGTTCTAAACAACTATTTGATATTTTTTTAAAACATTTATTTAGTAAATATAAATTTCCAAAGTACAGCTTATGGATTATAATGCCTATCCCCCCCCATAACTTCCCTCCCACCTGCACCCCTCCCATCTCCCATTCCCTCTCCCATTCCATTCACATCAAGATTCATTTTCAATTATCTTTATATACAGAAGATTGATTTAATATATATTAAGTAAAGATTTCATCAGTTTGCACACACACAGAAACACAAAGTGTAGAATACTGTTTCAGTACTAGTTATAGCATAATTCACATTGGACAACACATTAAGGACAGAGATCCACATAAGGAGTAAGTACACAGTGATTCCTATTGTTGACTTGACAATTTGACACTCTTGTTTATGGCGTCAGAAATCTCCCTAGGCTCTAGTCATGAGTTGCCAAGGCTATGGAAGCCTCTTGAGTTCGCTGACTTCGATCTTATTTAGACAAGGTCATAGTCAGAGCAGAAGTTCTCTCCTCCCTTCAGAGAAAGGTACCTTTTCCTTTGATGGCCCATTCTTTCTACTGGGATCTTACTGGCAGAGATCTTCCATTTAGGTTTTTTCGTTTTGTTTTGTTTTGTTTTGTTTTTTTGCCAGAATGTCTTGGCTTTCCATGCCTGAAATACTCTCATGGGCTCTTCAGCCAGATCCAAATGCCTTCAGGGCTGATTCTGAGGCCAGAGTGCTATTTAGGACATCTACCTTCCTATGAGTCTGCTGTGTATCCCACTTCTCATGTTGGATCGTTCTCTCCCTTTTTTATTCTATCAGTTAGTATTCGCAGACACTAGTCTTGTTTGTGTGATCCCTTTGACTCTTAGACCTATCAGTGTGATCAATTGTGAACTGAAATTGATCACTTGGACTAGTGAGATGGCATTGGTACATGCAATCTTGATGGGATTGTATTGGAATCCCCTGGCACATTTCTAACTCCACCATTTGGGGCAAGTCAGCTTGAGCATGTCCCAAATTGTACATCTCCTCCCTCTCTTATTCCCACTCTTATATTTAACAGGGATCACTTTTCAGTTAAATTTCAACACTTAAGAATAATTGTATGTTAATTACAGAGTTCAATCAATAGTATTAACTAGAACAAAAAATACTAAAAGGGATAAAGTATTAAATTGTACATCAACAGTCAGGACAAGTGCTGATCGAGTCACTGTTTCTCATAGTGTCCCTTGCACTTCAACAGGTTTCCTTTTTTGTGGTTGGTTAGTTGTCACCGATCAGGGAGAACATATGATATTTGTCCCTTTGGGACTGGCTTAGTTCACTCAGCATGATGTTTTCCAGAGTCCTCCATTTTGTTGCAAATGACCTGTTTTTGACTGCTGTATAGTATTCTAAAGAGCACATGTCCCATAATTTCTTTATCCACTCTATGGTGATGGGCATTTGGTTGATTCCAGGTCTTAGCTATTGTGAATTGAGCTGCAATAAACATTAAGGTGCAGACAGCTTTTTTGTTTGCCAATTTAATAGCCTTTGGGTAAATTCCAAGGAGCTGGATTGTTGGGTTGTATGGTAGGGTTATATTGATATTTTAATCATCATAAGAGTTATTGCTATCATTTGTTTTTTGTCCTTTTCCATCACTCCTATGGAGTTTCTCACTGAATATTTTAAGCATTCTTCTCCCTGCAGCACCTCAAACAATACTCTCCTGTGTGGATTTTCTCTTCGGAGCAAAATGAAGCACTCTTAGCTTTCAGCAGTATCCAATGCTCCTTTTCTAGCATTAGTAACCATTTTCAACTTCCTGTGAACACACTGATAATTGGAATGAGCACTTTGGTACCACAGCCTGGTATTAGGAACACAGCTTCTATAACCAGGCACTTGGGTTTGAATCTTTCATTTATAACTCGCCAATGTTCCAGGGAAAGTTATTTAACTTCTCTATGTCTCATTATCCTAATCCATAAGATAGGATTGAGAATATCATTTACTTTATAAAACTGCTGTAGGATTAAATGAATTTTTAGCGTATGTAAAATATTATATGAGAATACTTATGTTTTTCAGTCTTCATAGGAATACATCAAATGGCACATCTCATTCTATTAAGAAGCATGAATGTCTTACATAACTGCAGAATAGTCATTTATGCCAGAATCAGTATTCACAACCACAGCATCAATAGAATATATATATATATATGTATGTATTTTGTATATATGAATGTATATATTTTGCATAACAGAAAGACCTGGAAGGAACATTAAAAACAGTAGACTTATATAGCAGACAAGAAAACAAAGCCTATATATTTTAAGTGATTTGTCTTTGTTAACTGGATTAGTTCATAAATCTCTTCATGAACCCACAACATCAAATATTTGTCTGGGGCTCGCAAATTCTACTGCATGCAAACACAGTACTTGCCTTCTGGCACAATTAGGGCAAATGCCTGTTCTCCAGTAGCCACCAAACAACAATAACATACAAGTAATGCCAGCCTCCCACTGAGAAGCAGACCAACATAGCACATAGAGAGAAATGCCAATGTAGTTTAAAAGCTTCAGATAAAAGCACAGAGCCCATAGCCTTTTGTCTTCATTCAAATCTAGGCTAAATAATGGATTTTAGAAATGATGGACCTGGGCTGACATGGTGTCGCAGCGGGTTAAGTCACAGCCTCCAACATGAACACCCAAATGAGTACAGTATTGAGTCCCAGCTGCTCTACTTCTGATGTACTCTCTGTTAATGCATCTGGGAAAAATGGCCTAAGTTCTTTGGCCCCACCCATGTGCATGGGAGAGGTTAAGATTCTACAAGACAGTAAGCCATTTCTTAGGTTGTAGTACCAAAAATAAAATCATTATGAAACTAATGACACTAAAATGTCTGAGCTCTTCAGTTTTACAGATTCCTCCGAAGTTGTAGAAAAGTTTAAGAATATGTTCAGTATTTAGTTTTAATTTTCAAAATTGTATATTTTATGTACTTTAAAAAAAAAAGGACCGACTTCATATCCTAGAAAACTTGGATTCACCCTTGATTAGTATTGACATCACTTGTATGTCTGCATGTAAGTAGGACAGAAAAAAGCTTGCATGACAGAGGTCCCTTTCATACTAGGAACCCTGGAAGATTCTCATTCTTTGATTGCAAGCCACAGCTATTGTTTGAAAAAATTCTTTTGCCAAGTCCTCAGACCGAGCCCGCTTGTCCCCGACATAATTACAAGCCTTGTGCTTTGTATATTGTTTGGTGTATCAATTGAGAGTGTGCTTCAGTTTCAACCACACTGCAGTTTTGTTGTCTGCCCTACCAACCACCATCCACTACTCCAGCTGGTGATTGCTTGTCTTGTTTTCCTGGTGATTTTCCAGTCCTCAGATAAGTACCTGTCCATGTCGAGATTTTCACAAAGCAGTTCTGACCCTCAAGCCAAGAATTACATTTTACACAAGCAAGGGCAGGCTTAGACAACCAGACACACAGAATTCACGGCATTTTCCACGACCTCTCTGAATTCTTTGTAGTTGGTAGAAAAATATTCATCTACCCAAGGTATTTCTATTAAAGCTATGACACTGACACCATAGTCTTTGAGTTGTTAAATTAAAAGTACTCACCATGAAACGTTCTATGTATTTGCAATGGAAAATATAATTCTTACTCTGCAAGCTGTTACGTATTAAATTGGACCCACACCTGCTTTTCCTCTTGCCTGTATCAGGCCTTGGGGAACTCAGAACCAGATGGGGGATGCCACTGCATTGTGAAGTATTATTCTCTTCAGATTATTATTACTCCGATACTGTCGATCACTCCGCTGAAACAATCTTGCATCTGCGAAATTTGCCCCCCGGGAAACATCAGCAATTTCATTACGGTGAAAGGTATAGCAAGATTGTTTGCCGCTGGTAGCTGCTGGCTCCTGTTCTGCTGGTTATGTACTCAGATTCTATAGGCCTCAAAGAGAATTTTTACTGCTGAATAAAAACAAAGCATTTTCCCATAACATAGGAAATCCAGGAGAAGGAGAATCGTCCTTGACTGAAAATTCCATTTTTTCAATGTCAGCCTATAGGCAATGTTATGATACAAAATCGAGCCCTGAAACTTCACCATCTTCTCCTTATGGAGCATTTCATTGTTGATGAACTGACTGATGTTGCATGCTTTCTCCAAACTCAAGTACACACAGTTAGAAAGCACATCAGTTTCTGCGTGCCTGGGATTATCTAGAAACCAATTCTGGTTCTACTTAAACTAGAGAATGAAACGGGCAGGAAACACTTTGAGGACATACTGTTTCTCTTGTGTGAATGCTTATTAAGATGGTTACATAGCAGCCTGCTGGACCACAGGGTACCCAGTCATTTTGGACAGCACCTGAATCCGCAGACTCAGTAAAGCAAATCTCTTTCCTAAAGAGGACAAGCCTCATTCTGTCAGTTGGGGGCCTCTATGGAACAAAAAAGCAAACTCTCTAATAAGACAGAACTCCTGCCTGACTGCTTGGAGCTGAAACATCAGGTTCTTCTACCTTCAGACTCAGATGGAAGCATCAGCTTTCTGTGAGCCTCAAGCCTGCTGGCGTCCTTGCTGGAACTGTTCCATCAGCTCTCCCAGGTCTCCAGCTTGCTGACAGCAGACCTGGGCCTTGCCAGCCATAGTGTGTCAGCTTGTCTCATATAATGCATTTCTTTATTCCACACACACACTCACCGTGCCTGCATACACACAATCACAGAAAGAGACTTTAAAAAGTTCGTGGAAAATAGGATTTAAAGGTAAGTTTATTTCAACGTGAATAATTTTGAAATCTCTGTGCATGAGGGTTTTTCAAAAAATTTGTGGAAAATGTGTATTATGAAAAAAACTATGCATGGGTTTCAATATTTTGCACTGATATCATTTAATTCATTTTTTCCACAAATTGTAGAAGTACCTTAGGCGGGGAGTGGGAGGTGGGGAATAACAGAATATGAGGGTATAACTCATTATATTAGCATTTCTTAGGCTGGCCCTACAATTCTCATATTTCCATTACCATCCAGCTCTGCTGATTCTCTGTGAGAAAAGACACTTTCTAGATTACGAAAAGCAGGCCTGATGTGGCAGAGCGGCAGCACTGATGCCATCTAATTTCCTTCCTGGCTTCCCTCAGGCTACCTTTTTCCGGGTCTAGCTATCTGGCAGCCTCATCACTGCGCCACAGACGCTGTACCAGGGTGGCCCTTGTCACTGCTGGCGAGACGTCTTCGTAAATTTATAGAGCTGGGAGAACACATTGAAGTTTAAATTACTTCTGAATCCAGGAGGCCAGAGGTTTCCTATGCATATTAAAATACCATAAAAGAGTTAATTGTCCTTTACACTTTTAATTAGGATATTTTTCCTTTCACTTGAAACAAAAATTCACTAAAAAATGCAATACTCCTTCCCAGGGGCAGCTGCACAAGTGACATAGCTATAAGTACGTTAACTGTTGAGTATACACAACATTTTATATATAATTTACATAAAATATATATATGATGTATATGCATATATAATTTTCTACAACTACATAATGCTTATATCTATACATTTATATCATTGTAATATTGATTAAATAATTATACATTTATAGAGAATATGTTATATTTATATTAGATATTTATATATTTTAAAATACATATGTATATTACTAATAGTGCACTTTAATAAAATATGTTGTGGAATGGTTTATATACAAATGCAATATGTAATTTGTTAGATATTCTATTATCTTTCAGTGCATATTTATCACTTTAAACATAGTTTTATAGATTTTTTAAAAAAGATTTACTTGAAAGTCAGATTTAGAGAGAGAGGGTGAGAGAGAGACAGAGAGATCCTCCATCCACTGGTTCACAACCCAGAGGACCACAATAACTAGAGCTGACACAAGCCAAAACCAGGAGCCAGGAACTGCCTCTGGATCTCCAGTGTGGGTGGCAAGGGCCAAAGTACTCAGACCATCTTCCTTTGCTTTCCAAGGAACATTAGCAGGGAGCTAGATTGGAAGCAGAGCAGCTGGGACTTGAACCAGCTCTCCAATATAGGATGCTGGTGTCACAGGCAGCAACTTAACCTGCTGTGGCAAAACACTGGCCACTTTTACAGATTATTATATTACCTATGATGTTCATTTTATTATTTTAATATATGATATGTTTATGTTTATATATGATGTATATTTATATTATGGAACATAAATACAAATAATATATGTAAAATATATGCACTGTATATGCCGTATTATGTTGCATTTATGAGAAAGCACTGAAACCTTGAAAATAACCTCTGTTCTGCAGCATCTTAGCAAGCGAGAGATGTGCATCCCAATACAACAATTGAATGGCTAGTTAGGATACGCTCATAAAGTTCAAACTATTTTGAACCTGTGAGTTGAAGAAGAAGAGTCACAAGATGTTGAGTCTGAGGACCCAGCTCCTGGTTATGTATCTAGAAAATGCAAGAGAATCTTCTTACTCGTGTATCTTTCTTCTCTCCCTTTCAGATCCTAAGAGGAAGTAGTAATGGCTCAAGTGATTGGTTTTCTATCACCCAAGTGGAAGACCTGGATTGAGTTCCTAGCTCCTGGCTTTGGCCTAGGCCCCACCCTGGCCACTGCAGGTCTCTAGGGTGTGGAGGAGAGGGGATTAAAGCTAGGAGATGGAAGTTCTCTGTTTCTCTCTCCCTCTCTCTGTCCCCTCTCGCCACCCACCCCCCAATAAATAATCAAACATCTGTTCCCTCTCATCATTTTATTTTAGTTTTGTTTCTAACACTTCTCTCTAATCTCTTTTTTAAAAAGATTTATTTATTTATTTGAAAGTCACAGATACACAGAGAGAAGAGAGGCAGAGAGAGAGGTCTTCCATCTTCTGGTTCACTCCCCAACTGGCCACAACAGCCAGAGCTGCGCCAATCTGAAGCCAGAAGCCAGGAGATTCTGTGTCTCCCACGCGGGTGCAGGGGGCAAGGACTTGGGCCATCTTCTACTGCTTTCCTAGGCCATAACAGAGAGCAGGATCAGAAGTGGAGCAGCCAGAACTTGAACTGATGCCCATATGGAATGCCAGCACTTCAGTCCAGGGCATTAACCCACTGCGCCACAGCACCAGCCCCCTCTCTAATCTCTTAAAGGAGTGCCGCCTTGGGGCAAGCATTGTGGCGCAGCAGGTTACCAGCACCCATATCAGAACGGTGGTTTAAATCCTGGTTGCTCTGCTTCCCATCGAGCTCCCTGCTAATGTACTTGAGAAACCAATAGAAGATGGCCCAGTGGCTGGGTCCCTGCCACCTACACAGGAGACCGGGATGGAATTACAGGCTCCTGGTTTTGGACTGGCTGACCACCCAACTATTGAAGCCATTTGGGGAATGAAATAGTGGACAGAAATCTCATTCTCTCTTTATCTTGTTTCTCCACCTTTCTCTGTCATTTTGCCTTTCCAATAAATAAAAAATACATTTTTAAAAAAGATCACCACTTTATCCATGGCTTTGCTTTCTCTGGTTTCAGTTACCTGCAGTGAACTGCAGTCATCAAATACTAAACAGAAAATTCCAAAAAGAAGCACTTCATAAGTTTTAAATTGTGCACCATTCCACGGAATGTAGTGAAACCTCAGGCTCTCCCGATGTTCTCCTCATGCTCTCTGGCGCAGGACAAAATGGCCCGATGTCCAACATGTCTGTGCTGTACATGCTAATCACCTGCTAGTCACTTAGTAGCCACTTTGGTTATCAAATCAATGGTCTCCATATTGCAGAGAAGGAGTTCAAGTAATCCTTATTTACTTAATAATGGCCTAAAATAGCAAGAGTGGTATCTGGCAATTTTATGACAGTATATTCTAAAAGTTGTTCTATTTTATTAGTGATTATTGTGTCTCTTATTAGGTCTAATATATAAATTAAACTTTATCCTAGGCATATAGTTAAAAAAAAAAAACAAAAAGCATGTATAGAGTACAGTACTACCTGTGCTTTCAAGCATTCACTGGCTGTAGGGGGGCGTGTCTTAAAATACATCTTCTGGAAATTTAGGGAAATACAGTGTATACTTATTTGTCTATTTGTCTATCCGTCTGTCTCTACTCACTGCAGTAAAAGCTCTCTGAGAACAATGACTCCATTTCTATTCATTACTGAATCCGCAGCGTTTGCAGTCATGGACACAGGTCATGAATGAATGAATGAAACTGCTTACAAAGTTTGACTCTGCTATAGCTTTCTTACTATCTGATTCTAAGGCCTCTGGAGGAATTTTGACTACACTAAAATACAAAATATGTTCTTCTAAAATAAATATAAATAAATATAGATTATATATTTTATAAATATAAAAAATATGTTTTCTAAACTGTCTCCTCTCATGGTAGGTCAATACAGTATGATCACCTCGGCCTAACCTTTTATAACACTTTGGGAACATTTGATTATTGGTGCTTGAATCTGGCTTTAGGGATCATGTCAAGAAAGTACTGAAACACCAGATAATATTTATATGCCCTTAGTGGAATCACTTAACCTAGATACATGCGTCTTAAAATATGATCCACAGAACAGCAGCATTGGGATCATGAAGAAACATATAAGACACCTATCATTTTATATTCCATTCCCACCCTATTGAATCAGAACCTACATAACAGAAATCCAAGATGACAAGTATATGCATTAAGAATTTAAGATATTGAAACTGACAGCCCATTACAAGCATCTGAGTGGAAAATAACTTAATAATAACAGTGTCCAGTCTTCAGTTATATAAAATTAATGAGAATGATGGGGTTGGGAGGGAGATTGATACTTAAAAAGCACACACAAACACCACACACACACACACACACACACAGAGAGATGATGATGATGATGATGATGATGATTATGCTACGTAGCCAGGCAGAGAATCCATTTTCAATATTTGTGATCGGGCTGGCACTGTGGCATAGTGGGTTAAGCTGCTCCTACAGTGCCAGCATTCCATATGGGTACCAGTTCTAGTCCCGGCTGCTTTACTTCCAATCCAGCTCTCTGCTATGGCCTGGGAAAGCAGTAAAAGATGGTCCAGGTTCTTGGACCCCTGCACCCATGTGGGAGACCCAGAGGAAGCTCCTGGCTCCTGGCTTCCGATCGGCACAGCTCCAGCTGTCATGGCCAATTGGAGAGTGAACCCCAGTGGATGGAAGACCTCTCTCTCTCTCTCTCTCTCTCTCTCTCTGCCTCACCTTCTGTCTCCATAACTCTTTCAAATAAATAAATAAATCTTTAAAAAAATTTGTGACCAAAATATAACTGGGGAAAGCTACTTGTCTGATTCCACAGCCATTCAGTGAGACATAACGAGGTATATAATACACTTACTGTTTCCAAGCAATATCTTGAGTTTTACATTTATTATGTGGAACTCAGGCATCACAATTCATAATTGTTTTTATTTAGTTAGACTAATAAGATAAAAATAAAATGTAGATTGATCCTGGAATACAATAAATAGATTAACAGAAATACTTTCTACTGATCAATAAACTTAATGCTTGAGAGTGCCTTTAAAACCCCTAACAGAATTTCTCTAGAGAACCTGGTCCTGTGGCAGACATTTCCTTGTACTGCAGTTTGAATGGGTCGCTTCCAAATTTCAGGTGTTGAGATCTTGGAAGAGGAAGCCTTTAAGAGGTGATTAGGCCATGAGGACTTCGTCATGAATGAGATGAAGGCCTTCATACATGAGACTTCCCCCAGTGTTTAGATACCTTGTCTTCTGCCTTCTACCATGTGAGGGGACCACATTCTTCCTCTCTGAAGCAGCAGGCAGAAAAATGTCCTCACCAAACACCAAATGTCAGCACCTTTATCTTTGACATCCTAGCTGCCAGAGTGTAAGAAGCTAAATTCCTGTTCTTCATAAATTACTCAGTTTCAGAAAATTTTTATAGCAGTCCAAGACCCCTGCCAATATCTTTAAAAGCCTTCCAACAATTCATCTAAAGAACTTGGCCTTGGTGGCTTAGATATTGACCTCAGTATATGTCACCATGACCCCAAAATATTAAAAATCTCATGTTAACTTCTCCATCAAAAGACAGGAAGGAAAAGTTCTACTTACATAATAAATGCCTAGTTATAGAAGCCCTGATCTAATCAAAGAACATTGGTTTCTATATCAAGAACAGCTCTCTTTCTGTTCTTTTTATTTATAAAGTAGATGCATTAGGATTTTCAAATACAGAATGATTTGCAGGTCATTGTTTTCTTTACTTATTTCATGAGAAATTAAAATTAATTTTCAGTGTAAGATTATGCACTCTTCCATTTACCTTTGGCTTTAGAATGCCATAAGATTGACTTTATCACAAACTATTTTAAAGTAATATTATTTATTGGCTCTTGGAGTTTTTGTACTGCCCAGCTACCCATACCCACATCAGCCTTTGGAGGAAACCACTACCATGCTCCTAGATGAATTCCTATACTGGGTAGGAGGAGAGGCTTTGCTCAGTCCAGTTCAAACATTGATATCCAGAATCATTATCACAGAAATATCCAGAATGGTGTTTAACCAAATATCTTGGTATCCTGTAGCCCACTCAACGTGACACATAAAATTAACTACCACATCTCTAATATTTGGGAGAAACATCATGATTAATTCCCTATGGCTATTTCTGGGCCATTCTATCTTCAAAGTGTCCTAGTTGTGTGTGTGTGTGTGTGTGTGTGTACAAATGTTTGCTCATCTTTCTATCTTTTATTCATTCATTCAACCAACAGCCATCAGGCAGCTACTATATATTCTACATATTGCTGATGTAATAACCAAGAAGGTTATTATTACAACTCTTGATTTCTTGTAATACCCAATACAAGAAATAGCTTTTATATTATATTTGGGGAATAACAAGAAAGAGTGCATGTTTACTAAAGATGTGATATTTTTCTTTAATATTCTCAGTACATAGTTGGTTGAATCAATGGACATGGAATTCATGGGTCCAGAAAGCCAACTACTTAGATTTTCAATTTTTAAATCATCACAGTTTTTGTTAGTACCTAACCCCACCACATAGTGGGAATTTGAACAAAGAGTTAAACAATTCCTAGCTAAGAATTATACTCATAGTTTTAAGTCAACTTATGGTAGAATAGGGCACAAAATTACAACAAGCATTAGTAGAAATAATATATCTCAGAATAGAGGAATTTCACAGAAGCTTTACTTAGATTATTAACATTTACATAGAGGTTTTTTCCAAAGAAGTATGATCAGCAGTAGAAGAGTAGAAAAAGCAGGTGTATTAGTTTTCCATTGTTGGCATAATAAATTAATGACAAAATCCATAACCAAACAACCCAAAGTCATTATCTTATACTACTGTAGGTCAGATGTCCAGGAAAGGTCTACCCAGGCCAAGTTTGAGGATTTGGCAGGCTGTGTTCCTGCCTTGGTCTACAGAGAATCTATTACTTGCTCATTCAGGTTACTGGCAAAATTTGATTCTTTGTGGTTATAAGAACAGAGTCTTCATTTCCTTGTGATTGTCAGCTGAGGGGAATTCCAGACCTTCTAGAACCTCCCCACATTTCTTGGATTGTGGGTCCCTTCCTCCATCTTCACATCCAGCAGTGGCAGTTTGAGTCTTCACACTCATGCCTTTATAACCTAATCTATCTACATTACATTCTGGACATATTTTTTATTTTTAAAGATCCATTTTATTAAATTGGGTCTACCTACATCATTCAGGATAATCTTCCCAATCACAGGGTAGTCTGGTTAAGAGCCCAAATTTTATCTTCAATCTCATTTCCCTTTTACTACATAATGCAACACATTTACAGTCAGGATGCAAAAACAAAGATAGTTGGGTGCCAAAATCCTGCTTGCTATAATGGAAGAGATTTTTGCAGGTCTGTCCTCCTGGAAGGTAGCATCTTGACAAGAGAAATTCCTATGTTATGATTTTGTGGGTTTTTGGGAGGCTTATCTTTTCATTGAATGAGGTAACTTGGCTACTCTATCTGAGAAGCACCTTGTAAAATTACTTCAATTTATTTTGTTTCCTGCTCATGCAAGCCTTCATCTAATAGGTTGATTTCTTGTGATTTTTCCATACTACAAAGGAATTTGCTGGCATTGATGTGTGGATCTGCTCTCCACCCTTGTATATTTCATTGTGAATTAATAAATTGTCATGCCCCAACACAAGCATGCCAGTCTTCTGAGAGACAGATCAAAGCTTAGATTTCTGATTACTGGAAAGTCAGGTTGCAGAGAACACAGTGTTTAACACTCACCAACACCGAGAGCAGTATTTCTGAAACTTTAAATCTACATAGAAATCACTAGAGACTGCTGCTGCTGCAGCTCCATAATCCATACAAGATTCTGGAGACTCTTGCTAGGCAAGGTGCAGTTTTCAACCCACTAGCAGCACCTGAGAGCATGTTAGAAATGCAAAACCTTATGCTTTATTCCATACTGATGTATCAGAATAGCTTGACCCCAGTGATTTTATGTACAGTAACAACAGAGAAGTACTGTTCTAAGACCAGTAGTTATTTAAGGGCTAACAACAATGGCATAATCAGATCTTGCTAAAAAAGGCAGGTTCTCAACCCCCAAGCCAGAGCTATTGAATAAAATCTCTCAAAGTAGAGCCCAATAATCTGTTTTAAGAAGCTGATTATTCTGCTGCAGTTTAAATTTGGTAATCACAGTTCTATACCAGTGTTTATCAAAACTTCTGTACATTAGAATCACCAGGGTACCTTTAAAGTCTCCCAAAAGTTAGGGTAGGCATTTTGGTGCAGCAGTTTAAGCCATTGTTGAGATGCCTACATCCTATTCAAATCACCTGGTTCAAATGCTGGCTTCTCCACATTGATAAAGCTTCCTGTTAATGAAATCTAGGAGGCAGAAAATTGTGACCAAATTACTTGGGTTCCTGCCATCCATGTGGATGACCCGCATGGAGCCCTGTCTCCTGGTTTCAGTTTCATCAAGCCCTGTCTGTTGCAACCACAACAGAACCAGTGGATAGAGGATCTCTGCCCCCAACCCAACACTCCTTCTTCCCTGTCACTCTGCCTTGCAAATAAATAAATAAAGATTTAAAATGAAATTCCCAAAAGCCATATCAAATATTGCAAATCAAATAAGAAAGCTGAGGAGTGGAGACAGTCATCAATATTTTTAAATGATCTCCTGTTTTCTAATGGCAGTAACATTTTGGAACCACTAATGTAATGATAATAAAACCACCAGTGTATGGCAACTCCAGCAGAGGTTTTCCATGTTATCTGTATATTGGAACCATCTGGCTCATGTCAGGATACCATTCTCAGAAAAGCTACTTTATAAAAATTCTGGGAAAGGACAGGTGTTTGGCCTAGAAATTATGATGTCAGTTGAGATACATGCACCCTGTACCAGAGTATCTGGGCTCAGTCCTGGCTACAGCTCCCAATTCTAGTTTCCTGCTAATGCAGACAACCTGGCAACAGCAGTGATGGCTCATACCATCTACATGGGACACTGATATCCAGTTCCCAGTTCCTGGCTTGCCCCAGCCTCAGCTGTTGCAGGTATTTGGGGAGTGAACCAGAATATGGGAGCACTCTCTCTGAGTGTCTCTCTGCCTCTCAAATAAATAAATGTAAAAATTTTAAATAATAATAGTTTAAAAATAAAAGTTCTAGGAATCCTGAATAATTTTCCTTTTAATTTTTTAATTCATACAAATAAAAACTATGAGTCTTCAGAAACGCAGAGGCATTTCCAACTCTAGCATCGCACTAAAGAATAGAACACCCCCAAAAATGCCCTCCTGCCAAGGTTTTCTTTTCTTTTTTTTGTTTTGTTTTGTTTTGACAGGCAGAGTTAGACAGGGAGAGAGAGGGAGACAAAGAGAAAGGTCTTCCTTCCATTGGTTCACCCCCCATATGGCCGCTACAGCTGGCGCGCTGTGCCCATCTGAAGCCAGGAGCCAGGTGCTTCTCCTGATCTCCCATGCGGGTGCAGGGCCAAAGCACTTGGGCCGTCCTCCACTGCACTCCCGGGCCACAGCAGAGAGCTGGACAGGAAGAGGAGCAACCGGGACAGAATCCAGCACCCCGACCGGGACTAGAACCTGGGGTGCCAGTGCCACAGGCGGAGGATTACTGTAGTGAGCTGCTGCGCCAGCTGCCAGTGTTCTCTTGTGAACCCTCCCCACACTTAATCTCAGCCCCTACACCGGCTGATTTGTCCATGTTTCATTGAGGGTCTTTTTACTTGGCAAATCTTCAAGTGAACTAATTCATTCCCTGTTAAATATAAGAGTGGGAATAAGAGAGGGAGGAGATGTACAATTTGGGACATGCTCAATCAGACTTGCCCCAGATGGTGGAGTTAGAAACGTGCCAGGGGATTCCAGTACAATCCCATCAAGGTGGCATGTATCAATGCCATCTCACTAGTTCAAGTGATCAACTTCAGTTCACAATTGATCACACTGATAGGTCTAAGAGTCAAAGGGATCACACAAACAAGACTAGTGTCTGTGAATACTAACTGATAGAATAAAAAAGGGAGAGAATGATCCAACATGGGAAGTGGGATACACAGCAGACTCATAGAATGGCAGATGTCCTAAATAGCACTCTGGTCTCAGAATCAGCCCTGAAGGCATTTGGATCTGGCTGAAGAGCCCATGAGAGTATTTTAGGCATGGAAAGCCAAGACACTCTGGGAAAAAAAAAAAAAGACCTAAATGGAAGATCTCTACGAATGAGATTCCAGTGGAAAGAATGGGGCCATCAAAGAAGGAGGTACCTTTCTCTGAAGGGAGGAGAGAACTTCCACTTTGACTATGACCCTGTCGGAATAAGATCAAAGTCGGCGAACTCAAAAGGCTTCCATAGCCTTCGAAACTCATGACTAGAGCCTAGGGAGATTATTCACGCCATAAACAAGAGTGTCAAATTGTTAAGTCAACAACAGGAGTCACTGTGTACTTACTTCTCATGTGGGATCTGTCCTTAATGTGTTGTGCAATGTGAAGTAATGCTATAACTAGTATTGAAACAGTATTTTTACACTTTGTGTTTCTGTGTGGGTGCAAACTGATGAAATCTTTACTTAGTATATACTGAATAGATCTTCTGTATATAAAGATAATTGAAAATGAAAAAAAAAAAGATTGTAAAATGTGCATGAGAGAAATTCCAGATTACTTACAGAAGATCTCCAATTAGACTCACAGCAGACTATCAACTTTAAATCACCCTTTACATTATGCCTTTAAGAGGTCTGTCTTCTTGTTCTTACAGCACTTCCAGTAGCATTCCAATCACATTAGTTATTTGCTCTTGTTGATCCTGTTGTAGGAGGCATGAAGGGGGAATTCTATTGTATTCTGATTAAGACTCAGTCCTAAGAAGGTACTGCATCCTTGAGTAAGAGGTGTGCACTTCCCAATGCACCTGATTCTCTCCCAACATGGTTTGGGGCTACCCATGTACTTCTGCCTCCTCTCCCATTGACAGCAGTTGTTTTCCTGTTTTCCTCCCATCTTCAACAGGATTTCACCAGTCCTTAAGGAAGAATATGGGTATATACCCATAGTGGGTATAGGCGAGAAGAATGCAGGTGGCATTCTGTGCCCTCTTACAGCAGCTACTGTCCCCCTCCACCAGGCATGTGTCATCAGAGGTGCTTTATCAGAAGTCTTAGCCAGTTTTGGACCTGTTGGAATCCCTGAAGAATACTATGTAAGGGGAAAAGTTCTCTCATTATATCTACGGCCATCAGGAACTCCAAAATATCATTGTAACCCGTACTCATCCTCCACCAACTTCTCATCTGAATTTGTTAGTTGAGCCTCTTACAAGCATCTTCTTAGAACATCTGTCCTAAATAAGCAAATGCTCAGCTTCTGTCTATTTTGGCAGGCATTGGTCTTTTTATATTTTGGATTAATTCACTTCCCGAAAACCTCAGTTCTTGATGAGTTCAAGAAAAGTAATGAACTTGCAATTTGTTCATCTTTTTGCTGCAAGCCACTTTCCAGCTTTCCACATTCTGAAGCAGAAACTGGAAGTTTGGCAGTTGTAGCTTTAAAAGCATTCCAGGCAATTTTAATGTACATCCAAGGATTAGGACCACTGCCTTTAGGAAGAACTTTGAAGTCAGCTGAATACCACCATTCTGAACATTTCTGCCTTGTCCATTGCTGGCCATTATGTTCCACTCAAAACAGTGAAAGCAGATAATTGTTAGGCCCAACGTATGTTAATTAATGGCTCTAAAGTAATCTGTTTCACAGAGTCTCCTCCTTATCATATATATATATAAGGCTTTTCTTAAAGTTATTATGTCGGTTTTATTGCATTGACATTTCTGCAGTTGCAAAACTGAGATAGATTCCAGCTTTAAAAAAAAAATTAAAGAAAGGGAAGACAGGAAATAACCATAGATGCAAAATCAAATTTCCATTAGAGCATTTTCAAAATTAGAGAATGATCAAGCATGAAAAAAATCAGTGGCATGTGCAGAGAGGAAAAGACAGACAAAAGACATATATCCAAAGTCATCTTGTCATACATACAATTGCAAAAGGATTGTGTCAAGTATATAAGATTTTCCCAGTTAAAATATTTGAGGTAAAATGAGAAATGGTCACTTATATAAGAGTATCCATATCTTTTCCATGGTAGTAATATTGAAACTTAAATAAAAAATACTCATAATTGCACTGTTTCAGAAAAAAATCAGACACAAAAGAATGAACAATCACGTTAAGTATAAACTGTTGTGTACAATGACTATCAGAGATAATTTCTGAAATTTGTGTTCCTTCTATTTTGAAAATATAAAAGAAACTTCTAATTTTTTAATTTTATTTAAAGTATATAAAGTTCATATATTTCATATACACAAATTTAAGAACATGGATGCTGCATTCTACTCTGCCTCACACCCACGCCCCCAACCTTATTCCTCCTCACTCTCCTATTCCCACTCTTAATTTTTGCCACGATCTATTTTCAGTTTACTTTATACTCATAAAATTAACCCTACACTAAGTAAAGAGTATAACAAATAGTATGAAGAAAAAAACTTTGTTCTTCGAACGTCAAGACAAGGACTGTAAATAATCACCAAATCCCAAAATGTCCATTTCATTCATATTTATTACATTTTAGGTACTCTGTTACCACAGATCAGAGAATGCATATGGTACTAGTCTATTTAGGACTGGCTTATTTCACTAAGTATAATGGTTTCCAGGTTCATGCATTTTATTACAGATGACAGGATTTCATTTTTTTCCAGAGTAGTATTATGTAGTGTATATATCCCATAGTTTCTTTATCTAGTCATCAATTGATGGACAACTGGATTGATTCCATATTTAACTATTATAAATTGAGCTGAAATGTACATTTCCTCTAGGTAAATTCCCAGAAGTGGGATTTCTGAGTAATAAGGCAGATCTATTTTCAGTTCTGAGGTATCTCCCTACTAATTTCCACAATGGTTACACCATTTTACATTCCCACTAACAGTGAATGAGGGAACCTTATCCCCCACAACTTCTCCATCATTTATTATTTGTGGATTTCAGTATGAGACACATTCTTGCTGGGGTAAGGTGAAACTTCATTTTAGTTTCATTTGCCATTTGAATTTCCTTCTTGAAAAATGCCTGTTGAAGTCCTATACCCATTTCTTTTTTTAAAAGTTTTTCTCTATTTATCTGAGAGATAGAGTTACAGAGAGAGAGAGAAACAGAGAAATGTCTTCCATCCACTGGTTCACTCCCCAAATGGCCAGAACGGCCAGAGCTGAGCGAATATGAAGCCAGGAGCCAGGAACTTCCTCCTAGTTTCCCATACAGGTGCAGGGGCCCAAGTGCTTGGGCCATCTTCTACTGCTTCCCCATGCCATAGCAGAGAGCTGGATCAGAACAGGAGCAGCCAAGACTAGAACCGGTGCCCATATAGGATGCCGGCCCTGCAGAGGAGGTTTAACTTACTGCACCACAATGCTGGCCCTGCCCATTTCTCAACTGGATCAATTATTTTGATGTTGAGTTTCTTGAGCTTTTTATAGATTCTGGATATTAATCTGTTATCTGTTGCATAGCTTGCAAATATGTTTTCCATTCCGCACTTTGCTGAGTGTTTCTTTTTCAGTACAGAAGCTTCTCAGCTTGACATAATCCCAATTGTGAAATTTGGCTTTTGTTGCCTGTAACTATGGGGCCTTTTACAAGAAGTCTTTGCCTATGCTAGTGTCTTGCAGAGAGTTTCCCCAGTCTTCTCTAGTAATTTGACAGTATCAGGTATTGGATTTAGGCACTTGATCCATTTTGAGTGCATTTTTGTGTAAGGTATTGGGCAGAGATCTTGATTAACACTTCTGGCTGGGGCCGGAACTCTGTCATAGCGCATAAAGCCAGTGCCTTCAGTGCTGGCATCCCATATGGGCGCTGGTCTGTTCCACTTCCAATCCAGGTTTCTACCATGTATGGCCTGAGAAAGCAGTGAAGATGGCCCAAGTGCTTGGGCCCCTTCACCCTCCTGGGAGATCCAGAGGAAGTTCCTGGTTCCTGGCTTTGGATTGGCACAGCTCTGGCCATTGTCGCCAATTGAGGAGTGAGCCTGCAGATGGAAGACCTCTCTATCTCTCTTTGCCTCTCCTACTCTCTCTGTGTAACTCTGACTTTCAAATAAATAATAAATCTTTAAAAAAAATACTTCTGGCTGTAGAGATCCAGTTTTCCCAAATCATTTGTTAAAGAGATTGTCCTTGCTCCAGGGATATATTCTAGCTCCTTTATCTAAATAAGTTGGTTGTAGATGAGTGAATTGATTTCTAGAATTTCTATTATGTCCCATTGGGCTATATTTCTAATTTTATATGAAGTCAAGGCTGTTTTCATTATAACTGCCCTGTAGAATGTTTTGAAGTCTGGTATTGTGATGCCTCCATCTTTGTTTTGTTGTATAAGATTGCTTTAGCTATTCAGGATCTCTTGTTTTTCCATATGAGTTTTGACTCACTTTTCTAGATATGAGAAGAATGCGGTTGGTATTTTGATTGGAATTGCAATTCATCTGTAAATTGCTTTGGGTTGTATGGACATTTTGATGATATTAAATCTTCCAATTTGGGCCAGCACCATGGCTCACTAGGCTAATCCTCTGCCTTGCGGCACTGGCACACCAAGTTCTAGTCCTGGTCGTGGCGCCGGATTCTGTCCCGGTTGCCCCTCTTCCAGGCCAGCTCTCTGCTACGGCCTGGGAGTGCAGTGGAGGATGGCCCAAGTGCTTGGGCCCTGCACCCCATGGGAGACCAGGAGAAGCACCTGGCTTCTGGCTTCGGATCAGCACGATGCGCCGGCCATAGCGTGCCAGCCGCGGCAGCCATTGGAGGGTGAACCAACGGCAAAAAGGAAGACCTTTCTCTCTGTCTCTCTGTCTCTCTCTCTCACTGTCCACTCTGCCTGTCAAAAAAAATCTTCCAATTCATAAACATGGAAGATTTTTCCATTTTTTTTTGTGTATTCTTCTATAACTTCTTAAATGTTCTGCAATTTTTATTGTAGCGATATTTGATCTCCTTAGTTAAATTTATTCCAAGGTGTTTAATTTTTCATACTTATTGTGAATTGAATTTATGTTGGAAGTTATTTCTCAGCCATGGCATTGTGTATACAAAGGCCATTGATTTTTGTGTGCTAATTTGGTATCCTGCGACTTTACCAAACTATTTTATAGGTTCTAATAGTATCTTAGTGGAGTCTTTTGGTTCTCCTATAATATATATATATATACATATATAAAATATATGATATGTAACATATATGTATATATAAAATCATGTCATCTGTAAATGGAGATAATTTGATAGTTTGACTCCTCCTTTCCAATTTGTATTCTTTCATTTTCTTTTTCTTGCATAATGGCTCTGGCTAAAACTTCCAGGACTACAGTGAATAGAAATGATGAGTGTGGGCATGCTTTTTTGGTTCCATATCATAGTGGGAATGCTTCCAACTTTTCCCCATTCAATAAGATACTGGTTGCAAGATTTTCATAAATCTCCTTGATTGTGCTTAGAGTTGTTCTTCTATATACAATTAGCTTAATAATTTTTTTCATGAAACAAGGTTGTATTTTATCAAGTGTATTCTCTGCATCTATTGAAATAATCATAATATTTTCATGCTTCAGTTTACTAATGTGATGTATCACATTTAATGATTTGAGAATGTTGAATAATCCCTGCATACCAGGGATAAATCCCACTTGGTCCAGATGAGTGATGTTTCTGATGTGTTGTTGATTTCACTTAGCTGGTATTTAGTTGAGGATTATTGCATCTATGCCCATCAGGGATATCTTTCTCTTGTATCTTTAGTCAGGCTTTGGAATTAAGGTAATGCTGGACTCATAGATGGAGCTTTGGAGAATTCCCTCCCTATCAATCGTTTTGAATAGCTTGAGAAAAATTCAAATTAGTTCTTTAAAAGTCTGGTGGAAATCAGCAGTGAAACCATCTGGTCCTAGGCTTTTCATTGTTAAGAGTCTTTACTATTGATTCAACCTTTATCTTGGTTTTTGGTTTGTTTAGGTTTTCTGTGTCTTCATGACTCAATTTTAGTAGATTGTATGTGCCTAGGAATCTCTTCATTTCTTCTAGAGTTTCCAATTTGCTTGAAGATAACCCTTTGTTGTAATTCCTGATGATTCTTTTTATTTCTGTAGTATCTGTTATTATATTTCCTTTTTTGTCTATGAGTTTACTTATTTATTTATTTTTTTTGACAGGCAGAGTTAGTGAGAGAGAGAGACAGAGAAAAAGGTCTTCCTTTTTCCTGTTGGTTCAACCCCAAGTGGCCATTACTGCCGGCATGCTGCGGCGATCCGAAGCCAGGAGCCAGGTGCTTCCTCCTGGTCTCCCATGTAAGTGCAGGGCCCAAGCACTTGGGCCATCCTCCACTGCTTGCCTGGGCCACAGCAGAGAGCTGTACTGGAAGAGGAGCAACCGTGACAGAACCAGTGCCTCAACCGGGAATAGAACCTGGGGTGCCGGTACTGCAGGCAAAGGATTAGTCTAGTGAGCCAAAGCACTGGCCTATGAATTTATTGATTTGGATCATCACCTTCTATCTTTGGTTAGTTGGGCCAAGGGTTTATAATTTTTTATATATTTTCAAAACATCAGCTCTTCATTTCACTCATCTTTAGTATTTTTTGTTTCAATTTTGTTTATTTCTGCTCTGATTTTAATATTTTTTCCTCCTACTTACTTTGGGCTTGGTTTGTTGATGTTTTTCTTGGTTCCTGAGGTGCACTGACAGCTCCTTTATTTGATACTTTTCCAATTTCCTGATGTAGGCACAATTGCTATAAACTTCTCAACACTGACTTTGCTATATCCCATAAGTTTTGATATATTGTATTATCATCTTAATTTGTTTCCAAGAATTTTTTTTATTTCTCTTTTGATTTTGTCTATGACCAACTGTTCATTCAGGAGCATGTTGTTCAGTCTTCATGCATTTGCATATTTTCTAGAGATTCTGGAGTTGTGTCTGTCCAGTTTCATTTCATTGTGTTCTCTAAAATATGCATGATATGATTTCAGTTTTTTTTGAAATTTATTTAGACTTGCTTTATGGCCTTGCATTTGTTCTTTCCTAAGAAACTTCTATGCACTGATGGAAAGAATGTGTATTTTGAAACGGTGGGATGAAAGGTGCTGTAGATATTAATTAGGTCCATTTGATCCATAGTGTAGATTACGTCTGTTGTTTCTTTATTGATTTTCTGTCTAATTGATCTGTCCATGGATGAAAATAGACTGTTGAAGTCCCCCATTACTATTGTATCAGAGTCTACTTCTTCCTTTTGATCCATTAATATTTCTTGTAAGTAGCCAGACATCCTTGCATTGGGTGCATATACATTTATTACTGTCACATCTTCCTGTTGAATTGACCCCTTAATCATTATATAGTACCTTTCTTTGTCTCTTAATGGTTTTTGTGTTAAAGTGTATTTTGTCTGACAATAGAGATGGCTACCTCTGTTCATTTTTGTCTTCCATTAACATGAAATATTTTTGTGCATCTTTCACTTTCAGTCAGCATGTTGGTGAGGTGTGTTTCTTATAGACAGCAAATAGATATGTCCTTTTTTTCCATTCATTGAGCCAGCCTGTATCTCTTTTTTTTTTTTTTTTTTTTTTGACAGGCAGAGTGGACAGTGAGAGAGACAGAGAGAGAAAGGTCTTCCTTTGCCGTTGGTTCACCCTCCAATGGCCGCCGCTGCAGCCGGCACACCGTGCTGATCCGATGGCAGGAGCCAGGATCCAGGTGCTTTTCCTGGTCTCCCATGGGGTGCAGGGCCCAAGCACCTGGGCCATCCTCCACTGCACTCCCTGGCCATAGCAGAGAGCTGGCCTGGAAGAGGGGCAACCAGGACAGAATCCGGCGCCCTGACCGGGACTAGAACCCGGTGTGCCGGCGCCGCAAGGTGGAGGATTAGCCTATTGAGCCACGGCGCCGGCTTAGCCTGTATCTCTTAATTGGAGAATTTAGGCCATTTATATTAAAGGTTACTATTCTTAATTAGCGACTTGGTCTTGTCATTTCCTATTGTTTGCCATGGATTTCCTCTATACTTTTACCAGGAGATTCTGTCCTTTCACATTTTTGATAATGATGACTTTCTTTGTTTTTCTGTGTAGAACATCCTGAAACACCTTTTGTAAGGCTGGCTGAGTTGTGACAAATCCTTTGTTAAAGATTAATTGACTGTAAATGAGTAGAATTAATTCAGGAGTTTTTATTCTGTTTCATTGGTCTACCTGCTTATTTTTTTTTTTTGCCACTGTCATGCTGTTTTGATTAAAACTGCTCTACAGTATGTCTTTAAATGTGGTATTGTGATGCCTCTGTCTGTTTTTGTTGAAATATTGCTTTAGTTATTCAGATCTCTTGTACTTCCATATGAATTTTAGCATCATTTTTTCTAGATCTGAGCAGAATGTAATTCTTTGATAGTATCCTATAAATCTACAACCCTTTTTTAAAATTTTTCTAATTTCTTCTTTTTTTGTTTTTTGGCTGAAAATTTCCAAAGATTTGTCTTCTAGCTTCTAGCTTCTTTCTTCTGCTTCATCAGGCATGTTGTCAAGGTTTTCCACTGAATATTTTATTTGACATATTGAATTCTTCATTTCTAATATTTTAGTTTTATTTTTGACCCAAATCTCAATCTCATGGGGAAATTTGTTTTCATATCAGAGATGTTTCTTAATTCATGAATTTTCTTCTCATTGCTTCTGAATCATACTGTGATTTATCTTTGAATTCTGCTTCAGGTATTTCATCAACATATTCATCTTCATATTCTAATATGGAAGTGTTGTTGTGTTCCTTTGTGGGGATCATGTTGTCTTCCTTATATTTATTTCTGAATTTATGCATTTATTTTTAGTGGTTTGTACAGATACTTGTTGGTTTTTCTTTTCCTCTGATGGCATTTATCTTTAAGCTATGGCTTTGTGGCTTAGTGGAATGTCTGTTCTTTCAGTGAATACTCGGATGTGTGTGATGGGTATGTTCAAGCAGCTCTGGTCAGTATTCCAAGGTGATTCAAGTGTCCAGGGTGACACCCAAGGTGGCTGTGGTAGATCCCTTTCTAGCAGAATGCAGGATATGATCACCTCTGTTGGCATAATCACACCCTCACCACCTCTCTTCCAAGATAATCCATGCCAGGTGTTAGTCCACAGTGGGTCTAATACTCATCCATACTACTGCATGAACCACATAAAGGATCCGCACAGTCCTCAGTATAAGCACAGATCCCACTGCAATGATGCATGCCAGGCATTCAGGGAGCTTTGAGTGTGTGGAGCTGCACACGGTGATGGACCAGACATCCAGCTACACCCTGCACTCTCCCGTGGTTCCAGAAGATCTACTCTGCTCTGCTATCCTGTCCTGTCCATGGAGAGGCTGAGATTTTCCCAGGATTAGTTGCCTGTGGGTGTAATGCCTAGGCAGTTTGAACCCCAGACCCTGTGATATGTTGAGAGGCTTGGAGTACCTCATAGCCCGATGTGGGTGCCCAACCCCAAAGTCAGTGAGGAACATGAATTTTTCCATATGGTAAAATCCCTGGAACACACATGTGCACAAGAGCTGCCAGCCACATCCCCTTCTCATTTCATGGTGGTGCCTTCTTCCTCACCATTTCCAGGACACACACAAGAGCCTCTGCAGCCAGGACTGATGTTAGAATGGCTCCTTCTCCCACCTGTTGCCTGGTGCACCCACTCAAGCTGTTGCTGCTGCTATTGCTTCAAGATGACGTCTTGTCCCAGCCAATTGGTGGGCATGTGCACAAGAGCTGGTGCAGCTTCTACTTACATCCAAACTGGTGGCTGCCCTCTCTCTGCCCAGTGTTGAATGCTGTTGTGGGGAGAGAATAACATGCCCCTTTTTCTCAGTGGGTTAGCAGGTACCCTGTCCCCTTCAGGGCTCCAAGCCAGATTCAGGCAGTGTAATCAAGTAGGCTCTCCTTCTGGCTATATCACCAGTGGCATGGGCCACTGCAGCCTGATCTCACCTTGCTCTCCAAAGCTGAGATTTCTATGGCCCTCAGCTACTGGGATCGTGTTTTGTGTCCGTGCTCATTTCTGGGTATCCACACCTTCCATACAGATCCATGGCATCTCTCTTCCACAGAATTTCCACTACAGGTTTCTCTGTAACTTTCCCATGATAAAACTCCCTCCACTTTTTTTCCCTGTATGTTCCCCTAGCCTAGAGCAATATGACCTTCCCCTATTCAGGCATCTTAGAATCCTCTGAAACTTTTAGTTTTCTCTACGTTTCTCCTTTGGTGTTTGTATTACTGTATGAGTATACAGGTAGTATTTCCTAATGTACTAATCCTCCATTTTCAGAAAGTTCCCACATTCATCAAGCTTCATATATTTAATGTGAGTTCAGAACAATCCACTTTTTTAACAATGTGTGCTCAGCCCTTTTTTGTTATGAAATAGAGTGACCAAAATGAAGAACATTGAACATTAGCCCTATTTTAACTTCCTGCTTTATACTTGTGTCTTTACCCCTCTTTAATTCAACAGAGGAGCACACACACACATGTACACATACACATATGCACACACAAGCTACACCCATTCACATCCCTGGAAACATTCCAAAAATAAAATATGGCCTCTAATCTTACAATTCATGTATTTTCTTACTCTTGGGAATTATTTTACATTCAAGGTATACACCCAAGTATGCATATATATAGCATATTTGAAATGAAGAAATAATAGTAAGTTCTAAAACATGTTTTTATTTTTAGTTCCAGCATCAAAAAGCCTTAATTTCAGCTGGTCCTCAAGTCACATACTTGCAATTCCAAAATTTGAATTCAGTAATTGCTATAAAATTTAATCTAAGCTGGTTTAACACCAGAAGTCACTGTGTTGTAAACACAGATTAAAATAGCCTCCCAAATTAACAAAAAAAAGTGCTTGAATTACATTTGTTTGAAACAGTACCTTTAGAATGTCCCTGTTTTAACTGATACCAACAATTGCCAGAGAATGTGGGAGTCAATGAAGCAAAAAAAAGAGCACTACCAATTAGTGCTTTTACAATCTGTGAGCAATTTGGAAACAGGTTTCCAAATGTAGACAAGAACACTGAAAACATTAAGAAGCTGCTGATGGACAAATCCCAGAGCAGGTAGACTACACTGGAGAATTTACCACCATTACCCAGTAAGCCTAATTTGCAGAGGATTGACCTCTCTTGTGAAATCTTTGCATTTTATTTTTGCTGATAAATATTTCACTAGATGTATTCAGGAAAATTTATTAGAAGAGAATAACTAAAAATATATTTACCCCAAAGATGTATAAATGGACAAGCATAGTTAGACATTTTTCCTCATACAAGACAGGAGGATATGATTGGCTAACTACATTTTGGAGTTCAGAGTCCTGCCAAAGGCTATAAGACCTCCAGAGAACTGTGCATGAAAATACACTCCCATATAGATTCAAATTGGTAGGTCCAGGCGAGTTCAAAGTTTTCTCAGAGACCTACAGAAGATAAAGATTATAATAATATTGGGTTTTTTTTAGAAAAAGATAGTAAGCATGGATAAAACAAAATAGCAACTATAGCCCACTCCAGATAACCCATCGTGTACTTCTTGACAATGAATTATAGTTTTAACTGAGCTATGAAAGTGGTACTGAAAACATGGAAATGATAAATCAGGTTTGTTGGTTGGTGTTCTCCTAGGGAGCTGGTTGGCCAACACACTTTTAGAATATAAATTTACCATTAAAATGGAAAGAATGTAAATGGAACTTTGATAGGATGCTATGTATTTGAGTTAAAATTGTGGAGAAGTTTGCACTATGAAATATTCTTTGTCTTCAGTGACAATGGTCTTCATAAGAAGGTCTACTTAAGCTGATAATCAGTCACCAAAGATAATTCTTATTTGACCAATGTAACAGTTTCTGCAGTTGCAGATGTTCCGTAAGCTGCTCATCTTTGCTAGTCAGCAGCCTGGTAACTATTTGGAGTAAGAAACAGGAACGTACCTGAATTGGTAGTGAAAGTCAGTCCATTTAAATTGCTCTCTTTTTCCTACAGCTTGAAGCACATTCTGCTCCTTTCAAAATAAATAAGCTGTTATTTGACTGGAAGTGCTAAACTATAAACCTGAAGGCCAGAAAAGTTTGTGGTTCAGATGAGAAAGTCTGGAAAAACAGACTAAGTGAGTAATGTGTGTTTTCTTTGCATGCAATGATAGAAACTTCATGTTTATTCTCAGATTTTTCTCTGTCTAGGCCAATGAATCTTGCAACCTCTATTTTTCTTGATTCTTGTCCTGAGTTGACCTCTAGGTGACTAAAGAAATCTTGGAATCCTATGACAGTAGAATTTATATATAATGTGCAAGACTAGAAAATATTCTGGTACCATTTGTAAAAGTTATCCTGTGTCAAGCTTTCCAATAATGTACCAGATGTGATACTGGAAAATGAATCCGGCCATTACAGAAAGATGCTGAAAAAGTCAGCCTTAATTCATGAGTGTTTGAACCAAGCAGCAGCTGAAGTTCTTTTCAAGGACTCTGAGTTTCCAAATTTTCAATATGCTGAATACTGCTATTAATCAAGATTAAGTTCAATGATTTCAGTTCTCTAAAGCTATAAACAAATCAAAATCTTTGCAAAAACAAAATGAGTGAAAAAACACAGGGAATGTTTTTGAAAGTTCACGTTTGCCTTTGACATGTAATTAGTAATATTATTTATTGAATACTGTGAAGAAATTTTCAAGCAAATTAAAATATTATTATATATTATAAATCTGTGATATGGCTGAAGTTATTATAGAATAAAACACTAAGAACATTGTTGTATATAATATACAGATCATGTTAAGAGAAATCAAAAATGATGCATTTTTTTGACTCTCGTTGTCAAACAGATAACTCAGACAAAACACTAGAAATGAAGTCAATTGTTAAGTTCATGAATGCATGTGAAGTTTTGGTTTTTACAGTTTAAAAAATTTCAAACAATTCACCAGACTTAAGCATGTTATATAGTATAGAAGTGGAAAAAGAAAAAGAAGTCTCCATCTTACATAGTAAGTACTATGTGTAATACACTCAATTTCTTATTCCTGCTTGTTGGTACCCAAAATGGGAAACAAATCAATGAAAGATTTCTTTCAAAAGTCAAGGAGGGTGAGCCACCCTCTGTAGTAGACCATACCAGATGTTACATGTGTCTGGTCTACATAGATATACTTGGGTGCAGGTATGCTAGAAACTATAAGGATTACTCTCTAGATGTGAATGAAGAAGAAACTGCAAAATACCTTATGAGTTGATACCAGATAACAGAAGACTTCAGATTTCTTTGAAAGCAGGCATTCTGACACTATTAAATACATAGGGCCACCATTTGGATGAGTTTAGCCACATACAAAACTCAAGTGTTCATTTTCAGATTTTCTGTATTGACTGCTGTGTCAAAGACAGGGAAAACTTACATGACCATAAAATTCACATTAGAGAGATGAATCAGCAAAAGTGGTGGACCTCTGAAAATCACCTTTTCTATGCAAGCAACGAAACAGTGGCTAAAATTACTCTGTCAGAAATCTGGAAATGAGCCAAAGCCTCGCAATCGTCTGGAGGGGTTATTCAAGATATATGGCTGAATCTCAGTTTATAAAAAGAAAAGAGATGAAAAACGTCAAACTTCGGGACCTTTTAACTTGCCCTATTCCCATAGAATTCTTTAGTTCCACAGTAGCCTTGGAAATCAACAGCCCATAATCCCAGTGCAGACCAGCACAGAACAGGCAGAACAGGATTAGAATTCTTTCAAAGCCTCATTCTCAAAGAAGTGCCTTTGGAAGATCCAACTTACAAAACGGTCTATATATGACCTGCCTTAGAGCTCACCAGTAAGAAAAAGACAAGTACTACGTGATTCTAGATATAAAATACCAAATTCATAGAAACAGAAGGTAGAATGATTGCTACCAGGGGCTAATGGGAGCAGAAGAGCAGTCGTTTAATTGGCAAAGAATTTCAGATATGCAACACCAAAAGTCTTGCTGTATAGCAATGTAAATATTTTGACACTATTGACCTGTACATTTAAGATTAAGAGATAAATTATGTCATCTATTTTTACCACAATATTTTAAAAATATCAGCTAGTTGCAATGTTGAAAAATTGACATTGACCCTTAAGTAAATGTAGAACTATAAGGGATCCCAAAGAGTCAAAACAATCTTGATAAAGAATAACAAAACTAGGTGACATACGTTTCCCAATATCAAACTTACCACAGAGCCGAAGACAGGGTGAATAAAGATGTAAAGATAGACATATAAATCCATTGACTAGAAATGAGGTTCAAAAATAAACTACTAGCTTTATTAGCAATTCACTCTTCACAACAGTGCCAAGACAATTCAGTGAAAGAACAGTCTAGGTATTCACATGAAAAGAATGAAGATAGACTTCCACCTCGGACTCTAACAGAAGCCTATGTATTAAAATCATAAAAATCTTTTTTAAAAACATGTAAATTTTGTAATCTTGGATTAGACAATAATTTTTTAGATATAACATTTTAAATCACAGGGACAAAAGAGAAAACGGTTTAATTGAATTTCCTAAAAACTAAAATCATTTGAGCCTAAAAGGACAACAGTCAGGCTGGTGGTGTTGTTCAGTGAGTTAAGCTGCTGCCTGCAAAGCCATCATCCCATATGAGCACTACTTTGAGCCCCAGCCACTAGATTTACAATCCAGCTCCCTGCCAATGTGTCTGGAAAAACATTGAAAGATAGTCCAAGTGGTTGGATCTTTTGCCATCAATGTGGGAGTCCTGGATAGAGTTCTAGGATCTGGACTTTAGCCTGACCCAGCCCCAGCTGTTGCTGTCATTTGGGGAGTAAACCAGTAGATAGAAGATTTCTCTCTCTCTCTCTCCTTACCACCCTTTCAAATAATTAAATAAATATTTTTTGAAAAAGAGTGATGTTGAAAAATCAAAAAGATAATTCACAGAAGGGGAAAAATATTTGTAAGTATATACTTGAAAACACTCTAGTATTCTGAATGTATTAGAGAATTCTTACAAGTCATCAATAATAAGAAAAAAATCCAATTTTAAAATAACCAAAGATTTGAATAGCCATTCTTATAAATAGCATATAAAAATAACCAATAATGACATGAAGTACATTCAACATTAGTAGTCATTAGAGAAATGCAAATTCAACCCACAATAAGATACCACTGCATACTCACTAGGATGGTTATAGTTTGTTGTTGTTATTGTTGCTTTAAAGAAAATAATAAGTTTTGGTGAGGATATGGAATATTGACACACATACAGGGACCTTTCAAAAATTGTGCATAATAGAATTAAAATTATGTTTCTTTTGATTCAAAATGGTTTGGGAATTATGCAGATTTTTTCATAATATACATTCCACAATTTCTTTGAAGATCTTTATGCATCAATTTCATTTTTTTTTATTTGACAGGTAGAGTTACAGACAGTGAGAGAGAGAGACAGAGAGAAAGGTCTTCTTTCCATTCACTCCCCAAATGGCTGCCATATCCGGCGCTGTGCCGATCTGAAGCCAGGAGCCAGGTGCTTCTTCCCAGTCTCCCATGCGGGTGTAGAGGCCCAAGCACTTGGGCCATCCTCCACTGCCCTCCCGGGCCACAGCAGAGAGCTGGGCTGGAAGAGGAGCAACCAGGACTAGAACCCGGTGCCCATATGGGATGACGGCGCCACAAGCGCAGGATTAACCAAGTGAGCCACGTTGCCGGCCCCAATTTCAATTTTTTAAAATTATTATTTGAGAGACAAAGAGGCAGAAAGAGAAACAAATTGACAGAGAGCTCCCACATCCTGGTTTGCACTGTAAAGAACTACAACAGTTGGCAATAACCATGTGGTGGCAGTGATTAAATTACTTGAGCCGTTACTGCTGCCTCTCAGGGTCTGCGATAGCAGGAAACTGGTGTCAGGACCCAGAGCCTGCAATCAAAGTCTGAACGCTGACGTGGGATGAGGGTGTCTTAACTGCTAAACACCCACCCCCAGAAGTTTTTACACCAAAATAAACTTATCTTTTAATTCCATTTTCAATGAACTTTTTGAAGTCTCATTATTGTTGTAAGAATAAAATATTGAAGTTGCTTTGGAAAATAGTTGGGCAGCTTCTGAGAAAGTTAAATACAATTACCAATCACGTGATCTGACAATTCTACCCTGAGGCATATACCCAGGAAAACTGAAAACACACGAATATGTCCACACAAAAACATGTACACAAATGTTCATTGCAGCATTATTCATAATAGCCCCAAAGTAGAAACAACCAGTACATCCATCAGATGATAAATGGATAAACAAAATGTGGTATATGCATACAATGGTATAATATTCTATCATAGAATGATGTACTGATGCACGCCACAATGTGGATTAATTTTTATTACATTAAGTGAAAGAAGCCAAATGCAAAATTTCCCATGGTATATTATTCCATTTGTATGAAATGTTCAGAATAGGCACATCAGGAAAGGAGACAGAAAGTAGACGAGTGGTTACCTAGAGCTTGATGTATTGGGTAAGGATGTTTGGACAGTGACTGATAATGGATACAAATGTTTATTTTAGGAGAAATGAAAATATTCTAAAATTAGGGCTTCATTATGACTGCACAGTTCTGGGAACATACTAAAAAACTTTTAATTGAATTTTATACTATGCAAATTGCAAGTCAATAAAATTATTAAAAAGTTCACCAAAAGAATTAAAGGAATATTTACAAGTGAAGAAAGAAAAAATATGAATAAAGAGGGAAAGGAAAGGAGCTGAAATGATTCACTGAGCCTACCCAAGACTAGAAGTGTGAATCAAGTAATTGAGCCCAATACTCAGTTTAAACAATTTCTTTGAGATCAGGAAACGGTTTCTCACTATTTCAGATGATAATTTTTAGTTTTCTTTTAACAATTTTTAAAATTTATACAAATTATACATTTTATGGGGTACCATTTCAATTGATGATAAAAACAGCAACTAAATGTATGGGGAAAAGATGAACCATTCTATAAAGTTATTAGTACAACTGGCTCTCCATGAAAAAGAGAAAACATACTCAATTCTTTCCTTGGTAAACATAAAAGTATATTCCAGATTGATTATGATAAAACTGGTTGGAATCTATTTATTTACTTACTTACTTATTTACTTACTTGAGAGGTGGAGAGAGACAGAGACAGACAAAGAGCCCCCATCCATTAATTAACTCGCCAACCTTTCACAAAGGCCTGACCTGGGCCTGGCCAAAGCAAGGGGCCAGGAACTCAATCCAGATCTGCCATGTGCGTGGCAGGCACTCAACTACCTGAGTCATCCCCACTGCCTTTAGAGTCCACATTCTCAGGAAGCTAGAGTCAGAATCCAGAGCCAGAAATCCAGCCCAGGCAGAGCAAGATGAGATGTGAGGGTTTTCAACAGTATCCCAGTATGCCAAATGTCAACCCCAATAAAAATGGCTTTTAAAAATTTTGTTATGAAAACAAAATTTTTTATTAAGTTTGACCAAGTTTGAATCTTCCTATAGTCACTCTGAGAACTAGATATGTGTAGGAAGCTAAAATATTGGGGCTGGACTGTGACTCATGGGTTAAGCCATAGCTTGCAGTGCTGAGGTTCCAAATGGTTGCCAGTTTGAGTCCTGGCTGCTCCAGTTCTGATCCTGCTCCCTGCTAATGCATCTGGAAAAGCAGCAGAGGATGGCCCAAGTGCTTGGGCCCCTGCACCCACGAGGGAGACCCAGAAGAGGCTCTTGGCTCCTGGTTTCTGCCTGAACCAGCTCTGGAGGTTGCAACCATTTCGGTAGTAAATCAGTGGATGGAAGATTTCTCTCTCTTTATCTGTCTCTCCTCCCTTTCTATAACTCTGCCTTTCAAATAAATAAATAATTAATTTAAAAAGAAAGAAAAACAAAACTGAAATATTTCCTGTGAATTATGTGAGCTGTACCTGATTTCTGAGATATTTCTGCTAAACTGGTCAAAGAGAATTTAAAAAATTGACATACATTCTAAGACCCACTCCTGCGAACCCTTGTACTTATAACAATGAAAAGTTGTATAATTTTAGATCTATAAAGTATGTGTGTATGTCTATGTATATTTTACCTAATTTCATATTTTAGGACTGTGTAGTATTAAGAAAAGATTTGCCAAGTTTTAGTCATTAGCTACTTTTGATGTAAAGCATTTGAGGAATAAAATTGTAATATTATTAATGATAATTGATTTTTGAATGATATACTTTTAATAAAGTCATAAAAAGATGCAGAGATAGCAGCTAATATTTCTGAGTACTTATTATACCAGACATGGACATCAAAACAAGTCAACAGCCTCGCTACGGCTCACTAGGCTAATTCTCCGCCTTGCAGCACCGGCACCCCGGGGTTTAGGTCCCGGTTGTGGCGCAGGTTCTGTCCCAGTTGCTCCTCTTCCAGTCCAGCTCTCTGCTGTGGCCCGGGAGTGCAGTGGAGGATGACCCAAGCCCTTGGGCCCTGCACCCCATGGGAGACCAGGAGGAAGCACCTGGCTCCTGGCTTCGGAGGATCAGCACGCTGGCCATGGCGGCCATTTAGGGGGGTGAACCAACAGAAGGAAGACTTTTCTCTCTGTCTCTCTCTCTCTCTCTCACTGTCTAACTCTGCCTGTCAAAAAAAAAAAAAAAAAAGACTTAGCAAATTAGCAAATGGGGCCGGCACTGTGGCTTAGTGAGTAAAGCCACTGCCTGCAGTGCCAGCATCCCATATAGGCACCAGTTCAAGTCCCAGCTGCTCCATTTCCAATTCAGCTTTCTGCTATGGCCTGGGAAGGCAGTAGAAGATGACCCAAGTCCTTGGGCCCTTGCATCCATGTAGGAAGACACAGAGGAAGCTCCTGGCTCCTGGCTCCTGGCTCCTGGCTTAAGATTGGCACAGCTCTGGCCTTTATGGCCAATTGGAGAGTGAACCAGTGGAGGGAAGACCTCTGTGTGTGTGTGTGTGTGTGTGTGTGTCTCCTTCTCTCTGTGTATAACTCTTGCAAATAAATAAATCTTTAAAAAAATAAAGACTTAGCAAATGCCTGAGATTTCACTTTTAAAAGCATAAACATTCTCCATGATGAGTTATTAGAATGTCAACATTCTTTCTCCTTATAGATTCACACTATTTAATTCAGTTCTCAGGGGAAATTAAACCAAGCAAAATTAGGTATAGAGAAACTTTCTAGCTGATTTAATAATGTAAATTTGAGGTAACAAGGATAAATAATCGTGCATGAATATAATATAAAGTGCACACTTCTTTAGTGTTCCCAGCTAGACAACAACCCACCAAGGCTTTCTATTATTGTGTCCCTGAGTATTATAGTCTGCTTGATTTTTAATTTTATATAAATAGAATCACATATTATTTACGATTCCTGCAATACTTTTTCATTTGTCATTATCTTCGTGTGATTTATGTTTTTGCAAATAGCAGTAGTTTCTTACTGCAATATAGCATTCCTTTTCATGAATGTGCTCCAATTTCTATAAGTATTCTACCTTTGACAGAAATTTGGGCTGTTACCAGTTTTTTATTAGTATGAATAATACCACTATGTTCATGTTTTAATAGAAATAAGAATTCGTTTTTGCTTGGGTGCATACTCAGGAGTATGCTGGGCCCTAGATGTGAGTATGGTTGGCTGTAGTATACCACCGGATTGCCTATGTGATTTTTACTTGTTTACATTTCCCACCAACATGTATTGCTCCTTCTACACACCAATAGGTATTTTGTAAAGCCTTTTAATTGTACCAATCCCAGTGTGTAAACTGTGACATTGCATTGTGATTTAATTTGCAGTTCCCTTATCACAAATGGTATTAAGCACATTTTCATGTTTCTTTACCATACGGGTATCCTGTGTTGTGTACTTATTCAGATCTTCAGACTGTTAATCTTAAAGACTTTTAAGTGTTATTTATACACTCTGGGTAGGAGTACTTCATAAAATGTGTGTTTTGAAAATGTCCTCTAGGCCGGCGCCACAGCTCACTAGGTTAATCCTCCGCCTTGCGGCACCAGCACACAGGGTTCTAGTCCCGGTTGGGGCGCCAGATTTTGTCTTCCAGGCCAGCTCTCGGCTGTGGCCAGGGAGTGCAGTGGAGGATGGCCCAAGTGCTTGGGCTCTGCACCCCACTGGAGACCAGGAGAAGCACCTGGCTCCTGCCATCGGATCAGCGCGGTGCGCCGGCCACAGCCCACCAGCCGCGGCGGCCATTGGAGGGTGAACCAACGGCAAAGGAAGACTTTTCTGTCTGTCTCTCTCTCTCACTGTCCACTCTGCCTGTCAAAAAAAAAAAAAAAAAAAAAAAAAAGAAAGAAAAAGAAAATGTCCTCTTGTGGGGCCGACGCTGTGGCGCAGTGGATTGAAGCCCTGGCCTGAAGTGCCACCATCCCAAATGGACGCCTGTTCTAGTCTCGGCTGCTCCCTGGGAAAGCAGAAGATGGCCCAAGTCCTTGGGACCCTGCACCTGCATGGGAGACCTGGAAGAAGTCCTGGCTCCTGGATTTAGATCGGTGCAGCTCCAGCCATTGCAGCTATCTGGGGAGTGAACCAGTGAATGGAAAGCCTCTCTCTCTGCCTCTACCTCTGTAACTCTGGCTTTCAAATAAATAAAATAAATCTTTAAAAAAAGAGAGAAAAAAAATGAGGAAATGTCCTCTCCCTCTATGGCTTTTGTGATTATTCTGTTAATGCAGCTTATTGATAAACAGAGTGATTTTTTTGTCTGTTTTTATTTGAGAGGCAGAGAAATAGTCACACACACAGAGAGGGAAGTAGAGAGAACACTCATATATCATATTTGACATTTGCTATTTCACTCCCCCCAAATGCCTGCAATGATCACAACTGAAGCCAGAAAATAAGAACTCAATCCAGGTTTACCACATGGTCATGGAGATACAGTCATTTGAGCCATTACCTGCTGCCTCCCAGGTCTGCATTAGCAAGTAGCTGGAGTTAGGATCCAGAGACAGACATCTCACCAGGCTCTCCAACAAAGGTTGCAGGCATCTCTTTTAATATCTTAACCACCAGACCAAAAGCCCACCTTGATTTTTTTAAAAATCTAGTTTATTAATTTTCTCTGATTAATGATTTTTAGAAAATTGTTTAGTATCTCTTTGTATATTATAAGACATTGAATGTATTTTGCTGTGTTTTTTGCTAGAAACTGTATTATTTTACCTATCAGATTTAGATACAGCATCAATCTCACAATGAATTTTGTGTTTGTAGTGGCCAACATTTGTTTTTTCTATATAGATATTCAACTGATTCAGCACCATGCATTGAAAAGGTGACTCTTTATTCTCTACATTTTCATTGTAATTTTGTTTAATCAGTTTCCTGTATATGTGTAAATTTGTTTCTCAGAATCTATTTTGTTCCATTGGTTAATTTGTCCATCCTTACACCAATGAAACATTGTCTAACTCAATACAGTTTAAAATAACCTTAATGTCCAGTACTTTAAAAATATTTTTAGATATTTTAGGTTTTGCATTTTTAGAATAAACTTGCTGTCTTTCACCAAAAACATTCTAGAAGTTTCATTATGGTCACATGAAATGTATATGAACATAAGCAGAAGTGACCTCCTAAAAGTGATTCTATCATTAAATGAATATAATCTTATTATAAAGTGAAAATCAGTGTTTTGTTTAAATTCTTAATTTTTGTCAGTTTATAAACAAGCAATGTGCTTTATATATTTACCAGTGACCTTACTAAACTCAACTATTTCTTGTAATAGTTTGTAGATTTTTCACAAATGATTAGTGTACCCTGCAAAAATGACTTCTTTCTTCTTATTTTCCTAACTGGGTATTTATTTCATTAGCTTTGTTATTAAACTACCTGGGTACTTCAATGTGATATTGAAATAGAAGTGCCAGTAGTGGACATTCTCCTTTCATTTCCAATTTCAGAAAGAAAAGTGGTCAGTAATTTCTCATTATGTCAGATTGTTATTGTTTCAGATGAGCTTTATCAGATAAAGGAATATCTTTCTATTCTTAATTTCTTAAGTGTTTATATACTAAACAGTTGTACAGTTTTATCAAATTATTTTCCTGCATCTATGGAGCTAATCATATGATTTTTTCTCCTTTATTGGATAAGGGTTGGAAAGTATATTGATTGATTTCCTACTATGTAACCCACTTCCTAAAATAAATCATTTGTATTGTTTTGAGATTAGCCTTAGCTTTCTTTCCTTGCAAAGTTATTGTATTATTTTGGCATTAAGATTATCCTGGTCTCATAAAGCACTAAAAATAATTCCCCCTTTTGTCTTTTCTCTGGAGAATTTTGTACAAGATTGATCTTATTCAGATTGTTTTGACCTTAAATATTTGGAAGATTTCACCAGTGAAACTACCTGGGCTGGAATTTTTTCATTTTTCACTGTATTTACAAATCTGTGCACCCATCACCACTATTGGTTCTTGAACATTTTTATCAGGCTAATAAAAGTTCTGTACCTCTTATTACATTGACTGTAAAACATAACATCTAAATGATAGGTATGGTCATTATTAGGATATTTCTCATTTCAGACAGAGTTGGGGAACTCATACTTGTGGGGAGCAGCCCGGACTGGACTGAGTTACTGGAATTAAGACTTATTCTATGCATCTGCTCTCCCACAATATGGCGCTGGGAGAGAAGTAAACAGCTTCCGCACAGCTGCCTCCAGTTCAACCAATAAACTGTAGGACTTGCTCCTGATTGGAGAGCAGCGTACTCGGCGTGTGGGCAGCCGAGTTAGGATTGGCGGAGGAGGACTATAAAGGAGGAGAGAGACGGCATGCACCAGGAACATCTAAGGGGAACATCTAAGGGGAACATCTAAGGGGAACACCTGTGCAGCCCCCGAGAAATCCGGCCGGCGGTGTGCCGCTCCCCTGCGGAAGTGGGGAAAGCGGCCAGGGGGAACCGCCCTTCCACGGAGGTGGAAGGGACAGTAGCCAACCCGGGAAGAACCAGCAGCAAACCCGGGGAGGGCCGAGCAGACGAAAGAACAGCGCAGGGTCCTGTGTCGTTCCTCCACGAAGAGGGGGAGCGACAATACTGTGTCTATACACACATTTACAACTGCATTTCCACCTTAAAGATTATCTTGTTTATGCTGATACAATTGAGATTTTATACAACATTCTTCCTTTCCATATTTGTTTTTTTAAGATTTATTTATTTATTTGAAAGTCAGAGTTACATAGAGAGAAGGAGAGGTAGAGAGAGAGAGGTCTTCCATCCGTTGATTCACTCTTCAACTGGCCACAACTGCTGGAGCTGCACCGATCCAAAGTCAGGAGCCAGGGGCTTCCTCCAGATCTCCCATGCAGGTGCAGGGGCCCAAGGACTTGGGCCATCTTCTACTGCTTTCCCAGGCCATCGCGGAGAGCTGGATCAGAAGAGAAGCAGCTAGGATACAAACCAGAGCCCATATGGCATGCCGGCACTGCAGGCCACCGCCTCACCACTATGCCACAGTACCGGCCCCACCTTTCCATATTTGTGACTCGCACCTGTGAGCATGACAAACCTGGCTTTTATCATCCTTAAATTATATTTTGATTCAATTCCACCTACATGCAATGATTTCCTCATTGTTACCATTGTCCTGCTCCCTGAAGTCCATCTTGGCCCATGCCCAGCCACTGCATACCCACTGTCCCATTCTGTTGTGATGCTGACACATTTTACCCCAAACCAAGTTCATCAACACCACGAGACTCCTCTTCACACTGCTCTACCACCATGCTCTGATAAGGGGATAACTTCAATCCAAAATCAGAAAAAGGCAAATGATTCCAAATCGATTGTTTTCCAGGTCTTCCCAAAAGCAGATGTCAACAGTGGATTCAATCTATAAGGATTTTATTCAAGGAAATGCCTATATGATTAAAAAAATAGAACAGAGCCAGAAAAGCCCGAGAGAACTGAGCTGAAAGTCACGTATCTCCAAAAGAAAAGAATAAAAGACAAGAGAAGGGTTTCATAGTGGCGTGGAAGGAAAGTTTAGCAAAGACTTCAGGGGCCCTCAAGCCAAAGCAGGCTATCAGAGAAATCCTATGGCTCCCAGAACTCTTTCTGCTTTAGCATCTGTCCCTTCTGTGTTCAGTCCTTGGGTGGAAGTAGCCTGCTGGGCTGATTGCAGAGGGGTGCAGAGCAGCTGTGGCCTCTCAGCAAATTACACTTCCTGTAGCTGGAAGGGTGATCTACATTCTGGCAGCCCAAACCAACATCCTTCTTCCCTGATTAAAGTTGTTTAATACTACAACTCAGAAGGAAATTAACACTACATTATAATAAACCTTCTTGTATAATTAAGAATTTAGAATGCATCAAATAAGAAGAGATTATTTGCCAAACCACTAGCCATTTTTTTTATCACAACCCAAAAACAAAGTAACACATCAGGTTACACCCTTTTCATATAAACAACAGTGTTGGAAGTATCCTCTTTAGTAATTCATGAGAGATTTGTTATTGCACTGGAGGGTATTATTTTTTCAAATCAAAGACCACATATCTAGTGTCAGGAAATGATTCTGAATTTGGTAAATGAGTAAGTCTTTCTTAAAAAAAAAAACTGATTTTTTTTAAGTTTTATTTATTTATTGGAAAACCAGAGGGACAGAGAGAAAAAGAGAGAGAGAAAAAAAGATTTCACATCAACTAGTTCACTCTCCAAATGCTCACAATTGCCAGGGCTGGACCAGGATGAAGAGTGGAGCCTGAGATTCCATCTAGGGTTCCTACATGGGTAGTAGGGACCCACATACTTGATCCATTACCTATTGCCTCCGAGGGTGTACACCAGCTGGAAACTGGATGGAAAGAGAGGCAGGACTCAATCCAAGGCATTCTAATATAGGATGTGGACTTCCCAAATGATAGATTAACCCACTATTACACATCTGCCACTAACATTATTTTTGCTTAAGGATATCCCTTATTTGTGGCCCATAATATTGCAACCTTTTTTATTTAGCATGTTCAGACTTTGGATCTATATTGTATCAAAAATTCTCAAATAAATGAATATAAAGAGCAGGCAGATTGTTGACTTTTAGAAAATGTAAGATTAAAAAGTGAAAGTGTGGAGACAATTGTGAGCTATTTTTCATTTCAGAGATTTGTTGAGCAGTTATAGACATAACTGTATAGGTCATAGAGCTACAATTCATCAGCTCATATGCTCCTGGGTGTAACCTTTGAATTTAATATCACACTTTAACATCAATTTGGGTGTAGGCCACGTGTTTAAATTCCATAAACATGGCCTAAATTTGCATAATGCTAAAAAACCCAGTGCTCCCTAAATATGCAAAAATGTTTTATAGGAACAAATACAGAACTTTTACATATGAATATGAAAATATACACCATGTGAAGGGATTCCAAGATGGCTGAGTAGGGAAAATATGTACTTCTTTAAATGAGGATAAAATAGCAAAAGAAAACCGGGGGGGGTGGGGGGGGGTGGGGTGCATTCCCAAGGGAGAGTTGGAGAGAAGTTTGCAGTGGAAATTCTACAGAAGGAAGAGGGATACCATGGAGTAGCAAGGAAGGTCAGATGTACAAGTGAGGAAACTGACATTTTGGAAGAAAATATTTAGAATCAATGCAAAAGATAAAGTATTAATATCCATAATCTATTAAGAGCTCAAGTAACTCAACCACAACAGAAAAAACAATCCAGCTAAGAAGTGGGCAAAGGAGTAGAACAGGAAATTTCTCAAAAGAGGAAATTTAAATGGCCAAGGGACACATGAAAAAATGCTCAAGATAACTAGCCACCAGGACAATGCAAATCAAAACCATGGTGAGGTTTCACCTCACTCCAGTTAGAATGGCTTTCATACAGAAATCAGCAAACAAAAATTGCTGGCAAGGAAGTGGGGAAAAAGGTACCATAATCCACTACTGATGGGAATGTAAACTGGTGCAGCCATTGTGGAAGACATTATGGAGGAACCTCAGAAAGCTGAAAATAGATACAGCATAGGACCCAGCAATCCCACTCCTGGGAATTTACTCTAAAAATTAAATCAATATATGAAAAAGTTATCTGTAACCACATGTGTATTGCAGCTCAATTCACAATAGCTAAGATATGGAATAAACCTAGATGTTCATCAGTTGATGACTATATAAAGAAATTGTGAGATATATAAATATTCATGTGTGTATATAATGAAATACTACTCAACTATAGAAAAATAATGAAATCCTGTCTTTTGCAACAAAATAGATGCAACTGGAAACCATTATACTTAGTGAAATAAGCCAGTCCTCAACAAATACCACAGGTTTTCCCTGATCTGTGGTAACTAATAGAGTACCAAAAATGTAATGTGCAGGAGTGAAATTGACATTTTGAGATTCAATAATTGTTTATAACACTCATCTCTACTATTGAGGAATAGTGTTTTTTTTTTCTTCTTACTATTTATTGAATTCTTTACTTAGTATAGCATTAATCTTATGAGTGTAATCTATAAATAGACTATTGTAAAAACTAAGAGAGGGAATAAGAGAGGAAGGAGGAGGAATTGGTGGAGCATGAGCAGGAGGGAGAATAGGGGAGCAGTATCACTATGCTCCTAAATCTGCATATTTATATATATATATATATATATATAAAATGCATGAAATATTTTCACTTAAAAATTTCCTAAAAAAAGGAATTTTATATATACCCTGTAAATCCATAAATAGAAAAATTTTGGATAAATGAGACACTTAAAATGATTTTCATGGGGGCCTGTACTCTGTCATGGTAGGCTAAGCCTCCAGCTGCAGCGCCAGCATCTCATATGGGTGTTGGTTCAAGTCCCGGCTACTCCTCTTCCAATCCAGCTCTCTGCTAATGGCCTGGGAAAGCAGTGAAAGATGGCCCAAGAGCTTGGGCCCTGCACCCATGTGGAAGACCCAGAAGAAGCTCTTGGTTCCTGACTTCAGATTGACCAAGCTCTGGCCATTGTGGCCATGTGGGGAACGAACCAGCAGATGGAAGACCTTTCTCTTGGTCTCTTCCTCTCTCTTTCTATAACTCTGCCTTTCAAATAAATAAATAAAAACTTAAAAAATTTTTCTTTTTTGTTTGATTTCTTATTATCAAACTAATATAAAGCAATCAGATTTAATAAAAGTTCAGATATAATTCTAAGATTTAATGATATTCCCCCCTTTCCTTTTTAAATTTTGAGATAATAATATTTTTAACTTACATTATAGACAAAAGCTTAATGTTACACTAAAAAGACTTGAACAAGCAAAAATTAAGAGAATATAGTCCAGCAAAAAATAAGCAAGAACTATAAATAATCAAATGAAAATATTGCAATTTTACTCATAAAGTAAATTTTTAAATAATCACAGAAGATTAAAATTGTAGAAATATATTAAATATACTACAATATAAAATTAACAATTCAACAAAATTTAAAACAGTTCAATTAAACTATATTTGCAGCAATATTGATGCACACAGTAATTTTTTTAATTTTAGCTACTACATATAAGAAAGTATGTACAGTATTTGTCTTACTGTGTCTTGCTTATTTTACTCTTGATATTTCCAGTTGCAACCATTTTAATGATAGAATTTCATTTTTATAGCTAAATAATATTCCATTGTGTGTGTGTGTGTGCCACATTTTCTTATCCATTCATTTGATGATTGGCATCTCGGTTGATTCTACATGGCTATTTTGAACAGTTCTGCTATAAAAATGATGCTGCAGGTATTTTTTTGATATATTGTGTTCCTGTCTTTTGGATATATAAGTCATGGGATTGCTGGGTAATATGACAAGTCTATTTCTACTTTTTTAAGAATTCTCAATGCTCTTTTCCACAGTGAGAGCACTAATTTATATTCCATCAACAGTGTGTAAGTATTCTCCTTTCTGGGCTGGTGCCGCGGCTCACTAGGTTAATCCTCCGCCTACAGCACTGGCACCCCGGGTTCTAGTCCCAGTTGGGGCACCGGTTCTGTCCCGGTTGCTCCTCATCCAGTCCAGCTCTCTGCTGTGGCCGAGGAGTGCAGTGAAGGATGGTCCAAGCCCTAGGGCCCTGCACCGCATGGGAGACAGGAGGAAGCACCTGGTTCCTGGCTTCGGATGGGCACAGCGCGCCGGCTGTAGCGGCCATTTGGGGGGTGTACCAACAGAAGGAAGACCTTTATTTCTGTCTCTCTCTTTCTCTCTCTCACTGTCTAACTCTGCCTGTCAAAAAAAAAAAAAAAAAATCTTTTCTCCTTTCTCCACATCCTTGCCAGCATTTGTTACTGTCTGGCTTTTGGATCACAGCCATTCTGACAGGAATGAGGTGATAGCTCATTGTGATTTTGATTTGCATTTCACTGGTGGCTGTTGATGCTGAGTATTTTTTCATGTGTGTGTTGGCCATTTAAATTTCTTCTTTTGAGAACTGTCTATTGAAGTCCTTTGCCCAATTCCATCCAGATTGGTTGCGTTTTTGCTGTTGAGTGTTTTGAGTTGCTGATATATTCGGGATATTAATCCTTTGTCAGAGAGTGAGCGTGCAGATATTCTTTCCCATCCTTTCGGCTGTCTCGCCATTCTATTGATTGCTTCCTTTCATGAGCAGAAGCTTCTGAGTTTGATACAATCCCATTTATCTAGTTTTGCTTTTGTTTCCTGTACTTTGGGGGTTCTGAACTCTAATTTTCATGGGTATCTCTGAAATTTAGGTCATATTGAAAGAAGTAGGAGAAATACAGAAAGAGAATTCGAGGAGATGGATCCCAAGACCCAAGTGCTATTAAAATGATGAAGTAAAATTATCTTAGAACTATTTATGTGTTATGATCACTTAATGTTAGAAACATAGGTGTGGAATGCATACTATGTGGCAGATGCTATCTTTACATGTGCTTTAAAAGGTAACCTCTAGTCACACATAGCCATCATTTGAAGTGTGACTAGTCCAAACTGAGGATGTCCTCTAAGAGTCAAATACCTCTTGGATTTGAAAATTGTAAAATGGAAAAGTAAGTATAAAATACCTCATCAATAATTTTATACTGAATAAGTTTTGAATGATAATATTTTGGCTACAATGAGTTAAATAAAATATATTAATAATACAAATTTTTGCCTCCTCTTTGTGCTTCCCTAAAGTGGATATTTGTATTCAATTGGAAAAAAAATGTAATAAGTACTATTGTGGCAGAAACTCATGATTTTCCCCAAGTAAACATAGCTTTTCATCGTCTTGGTATCTGCTAAGAAATCATGCCCTCATTTCTTTGAAGTTATATGTGACCAAGAGGTTTGCTTTAACCACAGAATTTGGGTGATAGGAAGCAAGTGCCACTCCCCTGCAGAGACTTTGGTACCTATTGGCTGCTGTTACCACAGGAACAGATGTTGTAAATGACCTCCATCTTCCTGGCTGCCTCTTGACTGAGATCCAAGTCTTTCCACCTCCACTGAGTTTAAGGCAGATATAAACCTTCAATGAAAATTTCTCTAAAAAACGTCCAACAGAAAATAACCAGCCAGAAACAATTTAAAAGTGATTACTGGAAATGATTGCACACCTCATGCTCCATTCTTGATTTCTAATACTTTTCCCCCATTTCTCCTTGAAGACATGAGTGATTCTATGGCTGGTGTAAGATGAACCTACGGCCTCCTATAGTGCCAGAAAGTAAGAAATTGTGTAGGGGCCAGTGTTGTGACTCGGCTGGTTTAGATGTCTCCCAGGAAGCTAGCATCCTGTAAGAGTGCTGGTTAGTTCCCAGCTGCTCCACTACTGGTCCAGCTCCCTGCTTATGCACCTGGGCAGCAGCAGATGGCCCAGTGCTTGGGTCCCTGACACTCACGTGGGAGATCCAGATGGAGTTCCTCGTTTCTGTCTTCAGATTGGTCCATTCCCAGCCATTGGTGGGGATAGAAGATCTTTCCTTCTCTACACTTAACTCTGCTTTTGAAATAAATAAAATCAAATCCAAGGAGGCAAAGCTTCACTCCTCATCTGAAGCATGAGTTATGCTTACTGATTTATTTCTAAGCAGTGCAATACGAAAATGCAACTAGTGGAAACGAAGAACTTAACAATGGAGAAACTTGGGAAATTACCTTTTCCAGGTGACCAACATTAACATCACCAGTGATGAGTCGCACTGACAGTAGGGAATGTCAATACATTTGAAAGTGACATTACGTCTCTATGGCCATTCTCCAAAAACAAACAAAAACTATCAACCCCCTTAGCTGAGAAAAACACCAGAAAAAGCCAAATTTGAAAAAATTGAAAGGCGTTTTACAAAATACCTCACTTGTGCCCCTCAAAAACTGTCAAAGGCATGAAAAAATCAAGGAAAATAAGGGAAACTGCCATAGCCCAGAGGAGCCTAAGGAGACAAAATTAAATGCAACCTGCTATCTTGGACAGGATCTGGCAACAGAAAAAGAACATTAGTGAAAGAAGTAATAAAATATAGATGAAGAAGGGAGTTTATCTAGTAATAATATATCTATTGGTTCATGAGTGAAGACCAGAATGTGACTAGAATAGAAGTTATGAATAAAAAGAGAAACTGAGATAATATATATGTTAATTCTACCATCCTCGAAATATTGCAAAAAACTGTGAATCTATTGTAAAATAAAAAATTATTTATACAGGAATAGAGATCTTAGCCATTCTAATAATGTCTTAATTTCTTAATTGTGAGATAGCCAGGCCTTCAAGATTCAGGTCTTTCATTTCCTGAATAACCTCCTCAGAACCTGTTCTAATCTCAGAGGGCAACTGTGTCCATTAAATAAGCCTTCACTCTGGGGAGATTTTCTGTAGCTCATACAGACATGGTTGTCGTTTCAATTATACTTGAAAAGCTCTGAAATCCTGAGTTATTAAAATTAGATTAAAATTATTAAACTTATGTTTGCTATCCTCAACCCTTTGGCTAAGGTGAGCCCTTTAGCTTTGAATGGTCCTGAATGTAATCAAATTTCAAAAAAAAATTTGTTGATTTGTGCCTAGAAACATGAGTTTCAATCCATGCCTCTAGGAATAAATTATATAATGTAAATGATGCAATTCACAGTTATTATAAATGAACTTATATAAAAAAATCTATAGGATATAACATTTAGCCCAGCAGTGAAGACACCCACTTCCTGCATTGGGTGGAGTGCCTGAGTTTGATGCTCAGCTCAGCTCCTGACCCCAGCTTCCTGCCAATGCAGACTTGGGAGGCAGCAGTGATGTCTCAAGTAGTTGCGTTTCTGCCACCCACATGGAAGATCTGATTGAGTTCCTTGCATTCTGGCTTCAACCTAGCCCATCCCAGGCAGTGTAGACATTAGGAACTGAACCAACAGATTTGGAGCTTTCTCATATTTCTCAAATGTTGGTAATTTTTTCTATATTCATCCATGTTCCTCCACGTTTAACTTCAGGGAAGAAACCCAAGGGCAGGAGTTCTCTAGGGAAAGCAGGGTGCCGTTGCTGGGTGAAGTGTGACAAGACATACAAACAGACCCCACGTCCCAGCGTGACGCAGAGCCAGCTCAGTGTTGGCGTTGCTTGCACTGTGTACTCACACAGCTGCAGAGTCATTGAAATGACCTATAGAACTTAATGCTGCACATCTTCAACTAGAATTCTTTATTAATGGGCTAAGAATGAAAGAGAAAATGGGAAAATGACTGTGCAAATTGCTGTAATCCATCCAGTCCCCCGTCCATTTGTCTTTCCTGATTACTCTCTGAATTTTATCTTTCTTTACTTTTTTCATACTTTGTTAAAACTGACATATTTTGTGTTCCTTCTCTTATTATACACACACACACACCCAGAGTTGCACCAGTGTTCTCTCTGTGGAGGGTTTCTTTGTCATAAGAAATTACTCCTCCCTTTTGAAATTTCTTTTAAAAGAACTCTTGTATGTGGAGTTCTCGATTTCATAAAATTAATCAATATACAGTGCTCGAAGGTGAGCATTCAATATTCGACTAGAATTTTACAGGAGTTCTCTAAGTGCCACTTCCTTCCAGAAGAGAACTGGTAAATTTAAATTGCATAGGAAAATAGAGCTCTGTACAATTTGCGAAATGTCTATTTAGAAAACTGTACAGGTTTGAATAATCATATCATCTTAGTGTTCAGAGTAGAAAGTCAGGGAATGTCTCAGTTTTAAGTCAATAAATAGAGAGAAATACATATCTACTAATCATTGCCTAAAATCCACTTTCTCTGATACAGTTGAGGTGAATCATCCAAACAGAAGTTCAGAGGCAAACTATACTTCCTGGTTGTAAACAAGCAGAACAAATCTCCCACAGATATTACTCAGCTCCAAACTGCAGACAGAAGATTGTATCAGCGCTGCATTTGACTTTATATTTACCTGCCTCTTAACACTTGCATAATTATTTTCAGTCACCGATTATTTTTCCCAAATCTAACAATGCTACAATGGAAGCTACAGAGAACTCTAAGATGCAGTGTCTGCCCTTCAGGGGATTATGATGCATTATACTAACAACATATAAAGAGAACAAAAACCCTATCATACCCAGTGGTAAAACATGCCTGTGTAGGGGAGTAGAGAAGCCTATAACATTGTTTCTTGTTGATATCCTTATCCATTTCTGTGCCCCCACATCTACCTAGAGCATTACATTAAACAAAACAACCAAGGAAGTATCCAAGTCACTCCTTTTGCCTGGAAATATCATATACATTGCATCTCCCAGTCTTTGATCTGCTCTACTTTTAATTCAGAAGTGGTGAAGAGACGGGAAGCCCCTGGAGTGAGCCTGGCACTGTATCTTAGGAAGCTTGGTGACCATAAACAAGCTATAATACTGAAGACTAATTTCTTCATGTAGCAAATTATATTAATAAAAGAATTTATAGCAGTGTTGTAAAGTTTAATTTCTAGCAATAGACAAGAGTGTTTAGCATTTACTATGGATCCAATAACAATTGGCTATTATTAATATTACTGAGCCAGTAATTAATTCCTTCCTTGGAGTCAGGAAGTAAACATCATACAAAATGCGCCATGCTTTTGCAGCCAGATTGTACCTTAAGGCAGCAGCATTTGCTATGTTCTGGTAAACAAGATGGTCAAGATAAGCCTTCATAGCAACATACAACTTGTTACTTTCCCACACAAACACAGTTTACCTTTAAATTCCATATGCAATGATTTCTTCAAAAATGCAAAACAGGCTTGCCTGAGACACAACCTAAAACAGTAATGTTTTAGTAGTGGTCATGACTCCTTTTATAAAAAAAATTCTTCCATGTGACTAAGTTTCATTAAATTTAGCTATAATTTATCATTTTTTTGTTTCTGTTCTTTATAACTCACCTTAAATATTACTCTTAGAGATGGACATTTGGTCTATTGTTGGGAAATCCACATTCCATAGAAGAGTTCCTGGGTTCAAATCCTGAACCCACTCCTTATTCCAGTTTCCTGCTGATGCACACCCCAGGAGGCAAAAGGCGATGACTAAAGTAGTTGAATCTCTGCCATCCATATTGGAGATTGAGACTGAATTCCTGCTCCTGGCTTGTCCTGGAGCAGGCCCGGCTCTTTCAGGCATTTGGGTAGTAAGCAAGCAAATGGGTAATCCCTCCCTTCAAATAAATAAAATTCAGAAAACATTAAATTTGGTTATCTCATTGTTCTAAGAGCTTTAAAATGGCATTTGGTCAAAAGCAATCTGAAATGCTGACCCAAGAAGAGGTGTTGCAGAAGATTGGAAATTCTAATGGTAATAAATCTTATTTCTTAAAGCAAAGATACCAGTTGCAGACCATGTATAGAAATATAAAAGAATATTTTTGGAAAGTGTTGTGGCTGCCATAGCATGTAAAGCTAGCACCTATGAAGCCAGCATCCCACAAAGGCACCCATTCTTGTCCCAGCTTCTCCACTTCTTATCCAGCTCCATGATAATGACCTGCAAAAAGCAGCAACAGATGGCTCAACTGTTTTTGGCCCCTGCCACCCACATGAGAGACTCGAATGAAGCTCAAGGCTACTGGCTTCAGCCTGACATAGCCCTGGGTGTTGCAGCCATGTGGGGAGTGAACCAGCAGATGGAAGATCAATCTCTCTGTGTGTATGTGTCTCTCTTCCTCTCTGTCTCTGTCTCTTCTTCTCTCTCTGTGTAACTTAGACATTCAATTAAATAAATACATGTTTTAAAATAATATTCTACTTATAAATAATTCAAGCTATTCCATTATTTAAAATTTAAAAAAAAATAAAAATACAGTCTTCTCCAAACAGACAGGCATGGTTTGGCACTGAGCGACATAGATGATTTACATCAGTTTACAAATTAACTACTAGTGTGACAACCATGAAGCCAGTCAGTATGCAATGTGGGACATTATTAAATAACTGTCATCTAGTAATATGTTTAAATTTGTTGCAATCCATTAATTTTAAATTAATCAGTTCTATATGTTCTTTTGCAAAACTATCGGAAGGATTTTTCCTGCAGCTCAACATTGCCCTCCTATGGACTAAAAGCCATAATATGGTATTTCCAAAGTTTAAATATGAAATAGCAAAATTATGCTCCTATGGAACAGCTTTAAAAGATGCAGTTAGCTCTCAGAACTCTGAATGACAGCTTGCACACCTGTCTCCAGCATCCCGATATTGACCATATTACATATGAATTCCTCCCATTGGTCAAGTCTTCCCTGAACAGAGTTCCTAACTTTAGACTACCCCCTTGTCTTGTAATTGGGCAATTTTTACAGAAAAATAGGCAATGTCAAGACAGACTGGTAGTTACTCCACTGAATACAGCCAATCCTTAGAGACATTTTGAGGTAATTTCCTTGGCTATTATCTAACTTCAAAATATATAAAAGCTGGTAGATTTCTAGGAGGTATGGGAAGCTTGGAAAGAAGGGAAACTTCCCATAAACTAAAAGAAGAATAAAAGCCATTGCCAGTTTTATAGCCAAGGCTGCCAAATACGCATAGGTCAAATGGTAGTAGGAATTCAGCTGAACTCTGGACAGGGCTTCTGTAAGTGAAACTCAAGTGGGTGTGCAGAATAGAAATAACCAGTGAGTTTTAGGATGGTACTGATCAAATTAAGTCAAAAAGAAAATTTTTTAGAAAAAAAGCAAGTGGGCATTTGAGAACTTCATTGTCCCTTTTTGAAATGAGACTGTAAAGGAATTTTATTCTGTGTTTGCAGATTATGATGAATAATAATAAGTGACTCAACAGCAATTATCTTCATAAAACTATATGGAGGCTGGTGCCACAGCTCAATAGGCTAATCCTCCGCCTGCGGCGCCGGCACACCGGGTTCTAGTCCCAGTCGGGGAGCTGGATTCTGTTCTAGTTGCCCCTCTTCCAGGCCAGCTCTCTGCTATGGCCCGGGAGTGCAGTGGAGGATGGCCCAAGTGCTTGGGCCCTGCACCCCATGGGAGACCAGGAGACCGCAGCGCACAGGCCGCGGCGGCCATTAGAGGGTGAACCAACAGCAAAGGAAGACCTTTCTCTCTGTCTCTCTCTCTCACTGTCCACTCTGCCTATCAAAAAAAAAAAAAAAAGGTATATGAAAAGAATATCCCCTATAGACTACATTATAAGTAAGTCAGGAATAAGCTGTTTTAACCTCCCTGAGCCTGAGTCTCTTCTTTTGTATAATATTGTTATAGTTCAGGGTATAATGAGACATAACATTGGCAAAGCACCACATTTAACACATATCTTGGTACAGACTGGTGGTTTTCCAAGGTGATGGATTAATAAACAGAAACCTTAATTATCAAGCTTAGATTTTGGGATTTTCCATGTCTTTCATATATAGTATTTAATTTGATTTCATTAAACACAGTACCACTATTAGGATAACTTTTCAGCATTTTGGTTTCCCCAGAATGTTCAGATTAGAGGACAGAGAAATCAACATAGCTACAAACATCTTAAGGAACTTAATGAGACCATGCAACAGATTAACATCAAGATCCACTTGGAAGAGAAAGAACTTCCACCAAGGCTTTTTGATAAAAATCCGCATGCATAATCCAACATAATTTCAATTGTCTACCTACTCTAATCCCACCTATTCACCATGTTAAAATCTGCATTCCAAAAAGATGGTGGCAGGTTTTTAACGTGCTAGGATATGTAGCCCCAGGCACTCAACATGCAAAGTCTTGTTGGAGCTTTCTGGGGTCCAGGTACCATGACTCCAAAGATACCATATGGACCTTAGGTAAATCGAACACAAGTCTCAAAGATGAGGAAGGTTAAAATGACAATTATTTAAATGCCTGCAGAATTTACCACAGACAAATTCAAAATGTTAGTGGGTAGTAGTAACTTTCTTCAAAGGACACTACTCAGAAAAAAAAAAAAAAGAATATTAGCCAAATTGTGAGGTAGCTTGAAATAAATGTTGATTCAGGTATTTATGTATTTATTTTAAGTAACATAAAGGAGAGAGAGATTTTCCATCTGGTACTTAACTGCCCAAATGCTCAGAACAGAGCCAGAAACTGTTAGGGCTTTACAAGTGGGAGGCAAGAGCTCAAGTACTTAGACCATCCTCTGGTGCCTCCTAGAATGTACATTACCAGAAAGCTGGATCAGTAGTGGATCTGGGACATGAACTCACACATTCTAATATGGAAGGTGAGCAGTTCAATCAATGGGCTAAAGACCCACCTCCGGCCAGTGCAGTGGCTCTCTAGGCTAATCCTCCACCTGCGGTGCCGGCACACTGGTTCTAGTCCCGGTCAGAGCGCCAGACTCTGTCCCGGTTGCTCCTCTTCCAGTCCAGCTCTCTGCTATGGAAGGCAGTGGAGGATGGCCCAAGTGCTTGGGCCCTGCACCCACATGGGAGACCAGGAGAAGCACCTGGCTCCTGGCTTCAGATGGGCGCAGCGCGCCAGCCATAGCATCCAATTTGGGGGATGAACCAACGGAAGGAGGACCTTTCTCTCTGTCTCTCTCTCACTGTCTAATTCTGCCTGTCAAAAATAAAAAGACCCACCTCAAATGCTGAGTGTTAATGAATGATAAGGCATGGTTTTAAGTACTTCACATTCAAATATTATAGCAAACTATTAAAAATGAATGCATTATTATCCACATATTACAAGTTATAAAACTGAGACTAACATAGGATAGGTTCATTAGTCAAGATTTTTATATGTAGTAAGTAAGTGAATCATATGAAAATCAAAGATAGAGCCAATATTTAGATCAGAGGTGTTTGGCTCCAAAGCCAAGGCTCCCACCACCTCAACAGAGTCCATTTATAAACTATCACATGTGTTCATGCATATTTTCTTGCTTTAAAATATACCACAAGTCAAAGAAACCTTTGTGCTGATTAGAAGACCCAATAAGTTTTATTAAATTCATCTTTCTTTTTAAGTTAAAGTTATAAACCAGTATAATTATATGTGGACTTATCAGGAAATGAACCAATGAAAAATAGTGTCTTCTGATTAGGACAGACAGCTTCACATGGGAAACCTTTATTTGGTTTGCTGTATTTATTTTTTTTCCAATGGGTAGAGTATGTATGAGAGGAATACGCAAGGACTGACCCTGAATCACAAAGCAGAGCTGCTGGAGAAATCATTCCTTTGCCTCTGCATAAATGTTACCTAGAGACTCACATCTACTGGAAAGACAAGAAGTAACCCTGTACTGCAGTGAGACCATAATCGGCACCTATAGAAATCAACACTATTCCAGTCGGAAAGATGCCTGCACCCTAAAGTTTATCTGTAATGCACTCAAGGCAGAATCAAGAGAGAAAACTGAAATGTCACATTCTTCTTTGTAACACCCAATCAAAAGGGCTCTTTTCCTAATGTATAAGTGTTATACATTATTTTCAAAAAACACAGAAATAGCAATTTATCTCAGAAAGAGAAATGACCAAGTTTTCACAATGCTTCAAAGAATCATCATTCAGAGACAAACACAACTAGTCAATTAAAGTGTGAGCCTTAGACAGAATTACCAAACAAGAAGATATCACGAGTCATAGCCCTAAGTACTAACCCTGCCTCCAGAGGCAAGCTTTATATCATATTTGTGCAGAATCCTTCCATGAGGCGTATTTGAAAAACTCTCACCTTTGGTAATACTGAACTAACTCCAATTTCAATTAGATTTTAAATGTTGCAAGGTATGTTGTCTGGTGGAAAAACACGTTAAAATATATTAAATAATCCTCTGGCACCAAAACATGGAAAATTTATTGGAAGCAGCCTCCGTGGGCTCTCTGTTGTTTAGGGAGATGAGAAGGCAAAACGGACAGGAGAGAAGCAAGGCCCAGGGGGAAGAAGGGGCATGGGAAAGGGAGAGTAGTGAGCAGAGGTAAGAGGAAGGAAGATGGAGAAAAAGAAGGGAAGAAACTGCATTGAGGTAGAAACTGAGAGAGGAAGCAGGTAGAGGAATAGCTGAAAAGTAGAGACGGCATTAGGAAAAAGCTTTCGGATCTCTCTACTTTTTTCCCTACAGGATTAGGACATACTTTTAGGATTTATTTAAGCTGGAGTTGGTTAAATTTACAAGATACAGTATTGCAAGTTTTAAAGAACCAGTACTAAAGGAGGGCAGAAGGCCAATTTCTTTAAGTGCACCATCTGGTTATGCGGCTATGATAGTTAAAAGGGAAAGCCATTGCCTTCAAAGAAAGATGTGGAAAGATGCATGGTGAAGGAAGTCTGCCACCTACAAGGAAAATACAGGGAAGAAAAGAAGTCTGGTTAAGTTAATTAAGTCTGGTCTTGTACTAAGGTTTTCCAGCTTATTTGCCAGGCTGAAGACATGGCAATATAAATAAGATGTAATTATCGGTTTGCCCACTGAGAACTACAGCCTTGTTGAGATGAAAGAAGGGACCTGAGAGAGCTCAAGCCTAAAATCCCTTATGTCTCAAACCTAGTGCTTACAGAGGTCACCACGTGAATGCGGCAGGAGGTCCTGTGGGCACTGTGACCATCAGGAGAATGCACATGCAAGGTTAAAGGGACAGCACCACTGTCCCTTTAGTTCCAGCTGGTTTTGCCATGTGGCTCTGTATTGCCAGATCTTCTCATTTCTCCTGGGAGGATGGAAACACAATTATATATAAAATAATCTACAGTTTTCATTGTTCAAGAGTACTTGACTAAAAGCTAGAAGGAAGGAAGGAAGAAGGGAGAAAGGAAGGAAGAGGGGGAGGGAAGCAGAGAAAAAGGGGAGGAAGGGAGGAGGGAATGGACTGAAAGAGAGAGTGAGGAAGTCCGGCGTCGTGGCGTAGTGGGTAAAGCTGCTGCCTGCAGTGCTGGCATCCCATATGGACGCCAGTACAAGTCCTGTCTGCTCCATTTCCACTCCAGCTCTCTGCTATGGGCTGAGAAAGCACTAGAAGATGGCTCAAGTCCTTGAGCCACTGCATCCACATGGGAGACCCAGAAGGGTTCCTGACTCCTGGCTCCTGGCTCCCGGCTTCAGATCAGCTCAGTGCCTGCTGCTGCGGCCATCTGGGGAGTGAACCAGCAAACGGAAGACCTCTCTTATTCTCCCTCTCTCTCTCTCTCTCTTTCTCTCTCTCTCTGCCCCTGTCTCTCTGTAACTCTGCTTTCAAATAAATACATAAAATCTTTAAACAGAGAGAGAGAGAGAGAGAGAGAGAGAGAAGAAGGGGAAGGAGGGAGGGAGCTGTGTAACATGAATCAAATAAATCATTTCTACTGGACACCAGAGCTCTGAGCCCATACAACATTTCAGGGATGAGGAACCTGGCCCAGAAAAGAGAAGAGGTTTGGCCAAGGTCACATAGTTAGTGGTAGAGCCAAGGGCGTGTTAAGGTGAAAGTTCCCTTATTTCCAGCTCAGTGCTTGCCTGTCTTGGAAAGAGTTCAATTTGCTCACAGATTACCACTTAAATTCATACACATCCTGGCAATGGACTTAACTGTGCCCTTCCCTGTCTTTAATAGCTTGGCTAAAAAGTCTTGAGAGTAGCTCCAGCCCCACAGTCAATGTTGCTGTGGATCATCAAGTAAATGGCCTCTCCATTTGGGAAACAAGTTGGAAAAGAAGGGTAAACACTTTGATGTTTTATGGAAGCTCTAAGGTGGAATCAATGTAACTGTACTTTTTACTCCAGGCTGGGCCCCATGTGTGGGACTTTATGTCTCTTCCTTCAATTAAACATTTCCTAAGTGTTGGCACCAAGGTAAATATAAAAGCAACTCTGGGAATATGAAGATTTATCAAAGATCTTGTTTTCTTTTTTAAAAAGTAGTGTGATTTATTTTGTACAGGTGACATTTAGCACCAATTATTCCCTGAAAAAAGCAAAGTTCTAAATAGTCGGACGCATAAAGATGGCACATACGATGAGGATTTCACAAGGTGGAAGGCAGGGAAAGGGAATAAACAATGAGAAGGAAAACTCTTATGCCCAGATGACTACGAATTTAATAATATTGAAGAGTTGTATTATTTTAATATATAATACGTATACCCAGAAGGTGTTTTTTGCAATAGAGGTTCCTCAAACACCTTGAGTCATACAAAGGAAAAAGCCATTTAAAACAGTGTTTGGAAAGCAAACATGTAAAATAAGTGGAAAAGCAGTACAGCTCACAGCTCTCTCACTTTTGTTATTGTGTTGTTATTGGTAGCAGTAAGCATGTTAGCCAAGTTTAATGAAGAGAATACAGCCAACAGACCAGACAGGCATCCCAGTAAAGGACTGAGAGCCCAGTGCACTTTTAGACTGGAGTTTTATGGATATGGACATAGGCCATCATTTCTCTTCCTCTCAACACTCTTTCTGGTTGAAGGGCTTCCTGGGTATGGGATTCCTGAAATTCCTCCCAGAACTTTATAAAGGACCTGATATCCCCATTTCTGCAGGATGGCAATGAGTCCTCCAAGCTCTCCCAGGAGAGGGCTAGAACCCACCCAACAAGGTTATCAAAAAAGGGCCAGACTTTTGATGTATAAATGTTGGTCTGCTTCCAAGGTTTGTTTCTTCATTTCTTTCCTCGTTCAACAACATAAAAGTTCCCATTTTTCTTCAGCCTTGCTCACACACATAGGCTAATATCTACCTAGCTACTTTAACAGTCCCCTTCAAGAGAAGTAAAGTATAATCTTAAAGGGGTAGCATGAATCAAATTCCTTCTTCTGTATTTTCTTTCAGCTAACATATGGGTATAGAGTTGGTATTCATTACTTTTTTTTAAGACTTACTTATTTTACTTGAAAGAGTTACACAGAAAGAGGAGAAGCAGAGAGAGAGAGAGAGAGAGAGGTCTTCCATCTGCTGGTTCACTCCCCAACTGGCCACAACAGCCAGAGCTGCACCAATCAAAGCCAGGAGCCAGGAGTGTGCTCTGGGTCTCCCACGCGTTTGCAGGGGTCCAAGGACTTGGGCCATCTTCCACTGCTTTCCCAGGCCATAGCAGGGAGCCAGATCGGAAGTGGAGCAGTCGGGTCCCAAACCTGTGCCTATATGGGATGCCAGTGCTTCAGACTAGGTCATTAACCCACTGAGCTTCAGCACCAGCCCTCCGGGTATTCATTTCTTACTGTCTGTATTATAGTTTTTAAGGACGCCCTTGGAAAAGGCTGTCTTGTATGGTCCGGAGGTTCGTCACATCATCCAACATGATGGACTAGAAGCCTTGCCTAACAGCTGTGTGGAGCTTCTATTCCAATATAGACAAAATGAATGAGTACATTAAACATACATGGTATAACCAGAATCAGTGAGAGATTGGGAGCTATCAGACAAAGGAAAGACAACATTCAGGATTTCCACAAATCTATGCGAGGTCAGAAATTCTGTCCTTGATTGACCTGGTCCTGGAGTTCTCTGACCTCATCCAAGAAATGGTGAATATAATTTTGTACCTGTATAGTTTTACCCGAAAGCTTTCTTGGGGCACAGCAGAGATGCCTTGAACAGCAGTTAGCACGTCTAACTGCCTGTCTGTTTTGAAGGGCCTTGTTTATATTGGAGGCCCGACTTCATTATTAAAACACAGTCGTCCAGCACCACATGTGTCTCTTATACTCTGGAAAATGACTCCATCACAATCTTTAGCTTCTTGAATTTCTGGAGAAATCTCACAAAATCATGATTATGAACCATGACTAGTGTGAATTATAAATATTTAATATTTGTTTTTATTTCAAAGATGTTTACTATTTAAATACATGATGGAGTTGGGGGTGGTATTTGACAATATTGGAAAATAATTCGTGATCCCTGAAATCCAGCATTATTTTCCTCTTGGGAGTTGATGTGGTTATTGTCATCAGTATTCTCCTTCACCAGCTTGAATATTTCAATAGAAGCAATAAGCAGCTATGCATAAGAGAAAATTTCTTTCAAGTGCTCTCAACCAAAAAAAAATGTAATTAAACGTTGTTGATAGGTTTTGTACTTTTTAGTCAAATAGTCAGAGCTGTCTGTTGTTGACAGCTTTAGTCATTAGGACCCAAAAGTTTTGGGAACTGGAAAGACAAAGGTTTAATATTTACTATTAAAATTGAGAGAGGAAAAGAAAGGTCTAGGTAACAATGAAATGAGATTTTATTTATTTCCTGTTAGCATTAGTAAATATTCTGCTTTTTAATAATCAAAATAATTTCCAGGAATGTCATTACCAATTAGGAAACAGTATATGAATGCGTTTTATGACACAGAATACAATTTATCACTGCTCTCTATTAAAGTCCTTTCCTCCTGCCTTGCTTTCCTGTTGAAGCAGCCTGAGATTCAGAATGTGCAGGAGGCACAGAGCCTCCTAAGATGACTGAAAAACACGGAGCACTCCTCCTAGCTCTTGAATCACTGAGCAACTGTTTCTCCAACCCACAAGTCACTGGCCTCCAGCTTCTGTCATTCACCCTCAGCCCATGGAGACTGCTTCACCTTGCGCTTGGGCAATTTTCCTGAGGCATGAAACTCATTTAACCCCATGGAGGTAAATACCATTTTCATACTGAAAAGTTCCGCATCTCATTTTCAGTAAAGCCTCTTCCACCCCCAAAAAATTAAGGCTCATACAAGGGTAATTTTTAAACTTTATGAAAAAAATTGAAACCAATATGTAGTTTAATAGTATGTATTTTCCATGAACACTTTGACGACCCCCTGTAGGTCTAACTTCCTCAGAGGCAGCTCAAGTTCACCTGACCTAAATTAGTTCTCCACCCTCTTAAACCACAAACATACTTCAGTTGCAGTAGACAAAGCTAAGATCCACCCAGTTGCTCACCACAGAAACCTGACTATAAGCATGTGTTTTTATCTCCTACTCTCCCTCTTATATCTGTATTCAATAAATTAAGCATTTTGGCTTTATTCAGCACTCTTATCTGCCATTAATTTGCCATGTTGTCTTCTTATTCACACTGAAAATGATAATATGTTTCCCAGATTATTTCCATAACTTCTTAACTAGGATTGCTTCTCCATGTTTTATTAAACCCTCTACCAACTAATTTAAATTAGCAGATTAAATTAGTAGAAAGCTGAACTTTAAAGCATGTAGTGCTGGGGCTGAACCTGTGGTGTAACAGGTAAAACCATCATCTCTGATGCCATCATCTTACATGGGCACTGACTTGAGTCCTGGCTACTGCACTTCTGATCCAGCTCTCTGCTAACAGCTTGGGAAAATTGGCTCAAGGTGGCCCAATTGCTAGGATCCCTGCACCTACATAGGAGACCAAGAAGATACTCCTGGCTACTGGCTTTGGCCTGGCCCATTGCTGGCTGTTGTAGCCACCTGTGGAGTGAACCAGAGGATGAAAGATTTTTCTTTCTTTCTTTCTTTCTTTCTTTCTTTCTTTCTTTCTTTCTTTCTTTCTTTCTTTCTCTCTCTCTCTCTCTCTCCCCCCCCCTCCCTCTCTTCCTCCCTCCCTCCCTCCCTCTCTGTAATTCTGCCTTTCAAATAAGTGAATAAATCATTTTTAAAAGGTATTATCAAGAAATTCAGTAGAAAATTAATTGATTGGAAAATATATACACAAAATCAACTGCAACAACATGATAATAAGAAAAATAAACTGAATTTTAAAACAGACAAAAAAATTTACACAGGCATTTCACAAAGTAAGTATTGGCCAACAAATACATATAAAGAGTTTCAGTGAAATGCAAATAAAATTCACAATGAGATACCATTACATACTTACCAAAGTGACTAAAAACAAAAAGACTTAAAGTCAAATGTTTCCAAGGATTTGGAAAAGCTGGAACTCATACACTGCTGAAGTATAAATTGGTAAAATTACTTTGAAAATTGGTCTGGCAATTTCTTATAAAACTGGATATGACCCAGAAATTCCATCCTTAAGAATTTACCCAAGGAAAAGAAAAAATGTGTCCACAACTAACTGAGCAAGAGAATGTTTATAGCAACCTTATTCATAGTAGCTGCAAATGCAAAAACTACTGGCATACAGAAATAGATGGGAGAATCTTAGATATATTATGATAAGTGAAAGAAGACAGGCACCAGGGCTAGAATACTGTGTACTATCACTTGCACAAAGTTCTAAAGCAAAAGAACTAAGCAATAGTCAAAGAAATCATGAAGAGTTGTTGCTCTTGAGGTACAGGTAGTAACAAAGACAAACTAGGAAGAGTTTCTATGGTCCTCAAAAATGTTTCACATCTTGATGGTGTATGGATTGTATGGGTATATGAAAATATCAAACTCTATGAATTTTAGAATTCAAATCTATTTATTTCATTGAATATTAATTGTACCATAAATAACTTATTCCTTTTTAAAAATATTTATGTATTTGTTTGAAGGGCAGAAGAGAGAGAGACAAAGACTGATCTTCCACCTGCTGGTTCACCCCTAATTTTTTCCTTTTTATTGATTAAAAATGCTATTGAAACATATAAATACAATGATCTCTTCTAGGCATCAAATTAAGTACAAATAACCAGTATCTCACATTTAAAGAAAATAATAGAGTTACCTTTTTCATATTTTATTACTGTCCTGGTTATCAATTTATTTTAATAAGCCTGAGTGAATTTTGATTAAACCACTATGATATTTTAATGAGTTTATAAGTTGTACATCTTAGCTGAGTAAGAAAATCAAACTTCGAAAACAAGAGTTACTGCAGCTACACAAAAAGTTCCATAAATAACAGAAAGTCTTTCTTTGCTAATATTTATAATCCACAAGCCTTCTCTTCCATTTCTGCTTGACAGACCCTGGCAAAAAAGATTAGGGTCCCTCAGTGACCTTGTAAATAGTCGCAAGGTAAATATCCCCTAGTTAGAGATTTCCTTGAGAGTCTGCCTCTATTTTCTTAAAATGGAAAAGGCAGATAGAAAGATCCATGTTGACTTAAGAGAAGGAAGGGTTTTGTTTCTAGGAGATTAATTGAGGAAAAACTTCAGTAACATTACCAAACTCCACACAGCACAGACTGGAAATCTAGCATAGAAAGAGAAAGAAAGCACAATACAACTCCTCCCCCTAGTCCTCCAGCTGGGGAGACTGGATCTTGCCCAGCAAAGGTGTAGGCAAGCTCTGCAATCCCATTGCCACAGACCAGTGGTGTTTAACAACAGCAAAATTTCATTCCTCACTGGCTTTAAATCCAGTCTAGAAAAGCTGGCTGGGCTCTGTGCAACTGCTTTCTCTAAAAAAAAAAAAATCAGTTTCCCCCTCCTCCAAAGTCCCAAATCCCAAGTACAACAACACAGCCACTTCATAACTCCATTCTGTATTAGAGAACAGAATGTCCAGGTGGCACCAGAAGTCCCCTCCTTCCTGTCCACAGAGCTAGGGTGCTTCATAAGGCAGAGATCAGGCCCTTCTGTGTCCTGCAGCTATGCAACTACTGGACTCGAGCCCCAGAGCCCTGCTTACTTTCCCTATGAGATCTAGGGAAGTTCCCCCTCTGCTCCTTGGGCTCAGTATGAGCAGCAGCCAATACACAAATCCAGAGGATGAGACCTGAGCAATCCCCCTTTTGCAACTTTTAGTGCAGGGTTATACTGGGTGACCAGGGCAAAGCCCCAGTGACACACTTGCATGTTCTACAGGAATCGAGGGCAATTCCTTCTGTATTCTGTGGCTTTGAGACTATGATTGCTGGTGTTGCACTCCCTGGAGTCACTTGAACTCACCAGTGAGAACCAGAGGGCCCTGTCTGCCTTCCCCTGGAGACCTGGATAAGAACCCCACTGCATCTTATAGCTCTGGGACTGTGACTTTTGGTTTTATGAGAAATACCTGCAGTGACTTCTGGAGCCCGGGAAAGTTCCTATCTGCATTCTTCTGTTGCAGAACTGCGTCTGCTAATGTATGATCTGCAGTATCCTCTTGTGTGATCCTCTTGTTCTGCAGCTCAAGGATTGAAACTTTTGGACCGATAACACACAGTTACCAAAGAATCCTGTGGGACATATCAAGGACTGTGTCTGCTTTCCACTGCTCCAGACCCATACCTACCAGGGCACTATCCCTGGTATAACCTGTGTGTGAAGTCTGGAATCTGGGTAATATCCTTATCCCCACAGCATCCTGCAGCTCTGGGACTGTGGATGTCCTGAGAACACCCGCAATTGCCCTTTGAGACCTGGTAAGGGCTCAATCTCTATTCCACAGGCCCATGGCTGCCAATGCATGGTTGCCAGCTCAACCCACAATGTTCCTGTGGGACCTGGGCAGGTTACTCTTCCTTTTCAACAGCTTTAGGACTGTGACTGTAAGTACGTTGTTCTTCAGAGCTACCTGAACCCCCCTGTAGGACTTGGGAAACTCCTTACATGTACTTCCCTACTCCAGGCCCACACTGCCTGTGAACACCAGCACGGTATGGATTAACCATGTGCAACCAGGGAAAGGTTCCCTTTATATGGCTTGTGATTGCACTGAGGCTTTTGGTGATATTCAACCCAGCATCACCTTTTCTTACCCATCAAGACCTAGAGAAGGTCCCATCAACGTGAAGTTTTCCGGGAATAATACTGATTAGAATGAAATGTCTGAAAAAGAATTCAAAAATAATGACCTTAAAGAAATTCAATGAGATGCAAGATAATACCGGTACACAATTCAAAGAAATTAGGAAATCAGTGCATGATATGAATGAGAAACTCAACAAATGACTAGAAATACTTAAAAAGAATTCATCAGAATGGAAAATTTCAAACAATGAAATCAAAACTAAAAATTGAGACCTTCAACAATAGAATAGAACTACTGAAAGAAATAATTTGTGCTCTCAAGGAAAATATTTTGAAATAACCCAGTCTGACAAACAAAAAGAAAAGAATTGTTTAAAAATTAAGAAAGCCTATAAGATATATAGAGGTGTGATTAAGCATTCAAATATTCATATTATAGGACTATCTAAAAGAGAAGAGAAAGGAAAAGGTACTGAGAATCTATTGAATGAAATAATAGTTGAACATTTCCCAAGTCTTGAAATAGATATAGATATTCAGATACAGAAAGCTCAAGGACCTCAACCAGACTCAACCAGAAAAGACCTTCTATTTGATGGTTTTACAACCAAATTCTATGAAACATTTAAAAAGGAACTCCAATGCATCTGAAACTATTCCAAAAGGATTGAACTTTGTACATTAATTCTATGTGGCCAGCATTATTCTGATGCCAAAACCACAGAAAGATATAACACAAAGAGAAAACTACAGACAAATATCCTTAGTGAAAATAGATGGAAAAATTCTCAACAAAATATTAACAAATTAAATCCAAGAATACATCAAACAGATCATACATCATGATCGAATGAGATATATCCCTGAAATGAAGGTGTAGTTCAACATTCACAAATCCATAAACATCATAAATCAACAAGCTAAAGACCAAAAGCCGTATTATTATTTAAATAGAAACAGAGAAAGCATTTTGTAAGATTGATAATGGCTTCATGGTAAAAATCCTCAAAAATTAGATATGGAAGGAACATAAACTAAAATTATAAAATTATGTATGACAAACCCATAGGCAATATAATATTGAATGGGGGAAGCTGAGCACATTTCTCCTCAGATCTAGAATAAGACAAGGATGTCCATTCCCACCTCTCTCATTCGACATAGTATTGGAAGTATGTGTAAGAGTGATTAGAGAGCAGAAATAAATAAAGGGCAACAAATTGAAAAGGAAGAAGTCAAAATACAATGTATGGAGATAACATTATTTTGTACATGAGAAAACCTAAATACTCCACCAGAAATTTATTGTAACTGATAGAACAACAGAGTGAAATCACAGGATATAAAATCAGCATACAAAAATTATCATTCTTATAAATCAATAATGATCTCTCTGAAGGAAAAAGAAAGAAAAAATTTATGATAGCAAAAAAAAATAAATATTTGGAGATAAATTTAATCAAAGAAGTTAAAGACCTTTAAAATGAAAATTATAAAAGACCAATGAAATAAATTATCAAGGTTACAAAAATGAAAAATATTCCTTGTTCATGGATTAAAATAATTAATATTGTTCAAATATCCATAGCACCTTAAGAAATTTATAGAAATCACTGCAATCCCTTTTTTAAAATATTTGTTTATTTCATTAATTAATTATTTAGAGTAACTTACAGAGAGAGAGAGAGGGAGAGATAGAAAGAGAGATCTCAAATATGCTATCATTTCCCAAAAGGCCTCAATGGCTGGTAGGCCAATCCAAAGCCAGGAGACAGGAGCTTCTTCTGAGTCTCCCATGTGGGTGCAGGGGCCCAAGTATTTGGGCCATCTTCTGCTTCTTTCCCAGGCACATTAGCAGGGAGCTGGATTGGAAGTGGAGCTGCCAGGATCTAACCGGTGCCCATATGGGATGCTGGCATGGCAGTGGGCAGCTTAACCTGCTGTGCCACGGCACCGGCCATATACAATCACTTTAAAAAATGACATTCTTTACAGAATTAGAAAAAACAAGCCTAAAATTCATAAGGAATCACAAAAGACTCAGAATAGCCAAAGCAATCCTGAGCAAAAGAGAATTTAATCAGCCCTTAAGGCATTTGTATCCGGCTGAAAAGCCCATGAGAGTATTTCAGGCATGGAAAGCCAAGACACTCTGGCAAAAAAAAAAAAAAAATGACCTAAATGAAAGATCTCTGCAAGTGAGATCCCAGTAGAAAGAACAGGTCATCAAAGAAGGGGGTACCTTTCTCTGAAGGGAGGAGAGAACTTCCACTTTGACTATGACCCTGTCTAAATAAGATAAGAGTCGGTGAACTCAAAAGGCTTCCATAGCCTTAGCAACTCATGACTGGAGCCTAGGAAGATTACTGATGCCATAAACAAGAGTGTCAAATTGTTAAGTCAACAACAGGAGTCACTGTGCACTTACTCCTCATGTAGGATCTCTATCCTTAATGTGCTGTGCATTGTGATTTAATGCTATAACTAGCACTGAAGCAGTATTTTTCACTTTGTGTTTCTATGTGGGTGCAAACTGTTGAAATCTTTACTTAATATATACTAAACTGATCTTCTGTATATAAGAGAAATGAAAATGAATCTTGATGTGAATGGAAGGGGAGAGGGAGCGGGAAAGGGGAGGGTTGCAGGTGGGAGGGAAGTTATGGGCGGGGAAAGCCATTGTAACCCATAAGCTGTAATTTGGAAATTTATATTCATTAAATAAAAGTTAAAAAAAGAGAATGTAATGTTTTAAAAAGGCTGGAGGCACCACAGTACCTGATTTCAAAGCATACTACAGAGCTATAGTCAATAAAATACCATGGTACTGGCATAAAACATGACACATAGGTCAATGAAACATAATAGAGAACCCAGAAATTAACCCACATACATACAGCCAATTAATTTTTGACAAAGATGCCAAGAATATACATTTGAGAAAGGATATTCTTTTCAATAAATGATCATGGTAAAACTGGATATACATATGCAGAAGAATGAAATTAGGTCTCTACTTTGTACCATATACAAAAAACTCAAAATGGATAAAAGAAAAAAAATGGACCAAAGTCCTAAATGTAAGACTTGATCTATGAAATTGCTAGAAGAAAACATAAGGGAAACACCTCAAAAAACTGGTATAGATATACACAATGATTTTTTTTGTACACAATGATTTTTTGGATACAACTCCCAGAGCATGAGTAACAAAAGGAATGTTAGACAAATGAGATTATACAAGCTCAGAAGCTTCTGCACAGCCAAGGAAACAATCAATAGCATGAAGACATGCTACTAAATGACAGAAAAATATTTATTATCCAATAAAGGATTAATATCCAGAATATACCAGTTCTCAACAAATTCATATGAGGCTGGCATTGTGGCTCAGCAGTTTAACTCACAATTTGTGACAATGGCATCCTATCTTAGAGTGTAGGTTTGAGTCCTGGCTACTCTGTGTCTGACCCAACTTCCTCAAAATGTACCTGGGAAGACAAAAGAAGATGCCCAAGTCCTTGGGCTCCTGCCACTTATGAGGGAGAACAGCCTGGAGTTTCTAGTTCTTGGCTTCAGAATAGTCCAGACCTGCCATTGTAGCCATCTGGGGAGAAAACCACCAGATAAAAAGACCTCTCTCTCTCTCTCTCTCTCTCTCTCTCTCTGTCTTTTTCCCTCCGTGTGTGTGTGTGTTTGTGTGTGTGTCTGTGTGTGTGTGCCTTTCCACCTCCTTGTCACTCTTCGTGACAAATAAATCAATCTTTCAAAAAATTGTCAACATAAATAACAACAAAAACAAACTACAACAGGCCGGCGCCGCGGCTCACTAGGCTAATCCTCCGCCTAGCGGCGCCGGCACACCGGGTTCTAGTCCCGGTCGGGGCGCCGGATTCTGTCCCGGTTGCCCCTCTTCCAGGCCAGCCCTCTGCTGTGGCCAGGGAGTGCAGTGGAGGATGGCCCAGGTGCTTGGGCCCTGCACCCCATGGGAGACCAGGAAAAGCACCTGGCTCCTGGCTCCTGCCATCGGATCAGCGCGGTGCGCCGGCCGCGGTGGCCATTGGAGGGTGAACCAACGGCAAAAGGAAGACCTTTCTCTCTCTCTCTCTCACTGTCCACTCTGCCTGTCCAAAAAAAAAAAAAAAAAAAAAAAAAAAAAAAAAAAAAGAGAGAAAAAAAACAAACTACAACAACAACAAAAAAAAAACAGTTAAGAAGTAGGCAAAGGAAGAACCTGAATAGACAGCTCTGAAAAGAAGAAATACAAATCTCCAACAAATACCTGAAAACAAAATGCTCAATATAACTATCCATCTGGAAAATGTAAAGAAAACTACAATGCGATACCATCTCACCCTTGTTAGAATGGCTGTTATCAACCGTATAAAAGTAGCAAACACTTGCAAAGGTGTGGAGAAAAGATAATATATGAGAATAAGAACTAGTACAGCCTTTATGGAAAATAGTAGTCAAACACAAGCAATCTCACTTCCGAATACATATCCAAAAGACATGAGATTGTATCAGTCATGTTGACTGCAACACTGTCCGCAATAGCCAAAATGTGGAATCAACCAAGGTGTCCATCATGAGATGAACAGATAAAGAAAATATGATACAGTGACACACGCATACACACACACACACATGCACACACACTGGAATATTATTCAGTTGTGTAAATAATGAAGTCCTTTCACTTGCAGCAAAATAGGTGGAACTGGATGACATCAAGTTAAGTGAAAATGAATCAGATACAGGAAGACAAATACCATATGTTCTCCCTCTTATGTGAAAGCTAAACTGAAACTCAATCAGAATACAGAATAGTGACTACTGGAGGATGGGAAGGTTGAGGGGTGGAGGGAGTTTGGATAATGGATTAGTTAAAGCAAAGGATTAAGCTCCCAGTGTTACACAGTACAGCAGGAAGTTGTAGTTCATGATAAGCTAGTAGATATTTTATGAACAAATAGAGGAAAGAAGCTCCAAGCTTTCATTCACAAATTGATATCAAGAAGGGGATTACGGGCCGGCGCCGCGGCTCAGTAGGCTAATCCTCCGCCTTACGGTGCCAGCACACCGGGTTCTAGTCCCGGTTGGGGCGCCGGATTCTGTCCGGGTTGCCCCTCTTCCAGGCCAGCTCTCTGCTGTGGCCAGGGAGTGCAGTGGAGGATGGCCCAAGTGCTTGGGCCCTGCACCCCATGGGAGACCAGGATAAGTACCTGGCTCCTGCCATTGGATCAGCGCGGTGCACCGGCCACAGCGCGCTGGCCGCAGTGGCCATTGGAGGGTGAACCAACGGCAAAGGAAGACCTTTCTCTCTGTCTCTCTCTCTCACTGTCCACTCTGCCTGTCAAAAAACAAACAAACAAACAAACAAACAAAAACAAGATGGGGATTACGATAGATTACCCTGTTTTGATCAATACACATTTGGTACATGTAGTAAAATGTGACACTGTAGCCCATAAATATGTACATTATTGTTAATTTAATTTTAAATAAAAATGGCACAAATCACCTCAGATCTCTGACTTCTTGCTAAATTGAACTTGAACTACAATAACACTTTTTTGTCTGCTGCCCCAGTATTGAATTTAGGAACCTAAAACTTTTAACAGCTGGCTTTCTGATACAGGTACTCTGAAATAACTTATGCCTCTTATCACAGATGATTACCGTCTGAACAGTTTCAAACTAAAGCTAAGTGAGATTTTAAAAAAGTATATAAAGTGGTTATATATATTTAAGTATTGTTGTAGTGATTATACAGAGAAAAAATACAGATTTTTCTCAGTTGCTTTATACCTGAAATTTAAAATGTCATATCTTTTGTTCCAAGGTACTCAGTGGTACAAAGTCAAGGACAGCCCACCAATCTTGTAAACTTCCATTTTTGAAAACACAGACTTTTCATCCATGGCTAATATGTCGCCCCCTGCAGGGAAGATTAGAAATTGAATATTTCCACTTTCCAGTCAGGAATGGAGAGAGCAATCTGAATGGCTTGTTGTCAGTTAAGAACTATGTCTACCCAAATACCTTGAAATTTGGACAAGCTGATGATGAAACAAATAAAACACCTAAACTGTCTAGAAAGGAAATTATTCTTCGAAAATATATATTCCTTTTTACAATGCATCCTTTCACAAAGTCCATGCTAAAAAGCTATAAATTACAGTTTGTAGGTAAACTATGTAAATTGTATAAAGAAAATAAGAATGTTTGTAGAGAGCCTTAAGATAGTGCCCATAAATTGTTGTTCTTTGGAAAGTACAGTTGATCTCTCAATAATACAGGCCAGATGCTGGTCAGATGCAAAATATATCCAGACCTGACCCCAAATTTGACTTTGTTGTTACTGTGGGTAAGCTTGAATTACTGCCCTCTATGCTTTATTTAACCTAGTCTTATAAATATTCAAGTAATGGTACTCTGTGTTCTCAAAAATGCAAAGATGGGAAATCCAGGACTGTCTGCGTGGCACAGCCTATAAGCACATGGCAGCCAAACAATTTCTCCACGGAGAAGTTGTGGCGAACTGGAACCACAATTAGAACTGGATTATAATGTGGTAAAATGCACAATGACTATCCTTAAAAATGTTGATTATTCATCAAAGTTAATGACTTTTGTGAATATAAAGTCATCTACTTTTTAATACATTTAGCAGCAATATATATTTTAATACTTTGATAATTCAGTGATTTTTTACTAGAATTATTTTTCAGTGAATTTATTTATTTCAGTGAATTTGCAGTCTAAGCTGATTTATGAGCTAAAGTTTATCTTCAAGATGTCAAAATATTCATTCTTAGTTTGTCTTTTAGAGAGTATGGATTTTCTGTGCATTTCTGTTAATATCCACTTATTTGTACAAAAGTATAAATAAAACCATTTATATTGTAAAATAGAAAAGAAATTTTTTGTGAATTATACACCCAATTTTAACCATTGAAGATGGTAAATAATTTAGGAGTCCTATAAAGAAAATGAGATTGTAAACATATGTGAAACTCAGTATATATCCTTAAACTGTAAAAAAAAAAAAAAAAAAGAATTTAACAAAATCAAGCAGAAAGTATATCAGTAACTAAATAACACTTTTTTTAAGAGTCAGAATGTATCTGAAATGTAAGAAATAATAGAAATATACAGCCTGGACTCTCATTATAAAACAGATCGATCCTAAGAATGTCTAACTACTCTTACACTAATAAACTCTGGTTTGGAAAGTGAAGCCACAGAATATTTTTAACTGAATAAAACTGCAGAAAGATATTCAGATAAGCAATATTTTGCTTTTTATCATTTTGTTTATTTAAAGTCTCTTGTTCTCCTTAAAGTACCTTCTCTTTTTATAGCCATACATACATCTATGAGCAGTCTTGACAGGTGGTTTAAAGGAGGAGCATAAGTTCAGGCAAAGCTTGCAGCACTCTTATTCAAGTTAAAGATGCCACAAAGGGATGTTTTCTAGAACGCTCATAAGTAATAGTTCTGCTATGAAAAACAAACTAGCAAATAAAACAACTGATAGGTAAATTACTATATTTGTTCTGTTATCTCTTGGAAATTAAAAGTGCACAATAACTTGTTTTAGTGGCCTCAAGAAACCCTCCAGCAAAAAAAAAAAAAAATCTATTTTTGCTTAACATAGAGTGCCTCAGCTTTTCACACTCTTTAATATTTATTGACGTGGCACTGCAAATTTGGGGAATTGCCAAGCATTATAAAGTCAACATGGAAACATTGTTTTCAATCTGTTTAAATATATTAAAAGATCAATATATAACTGCCACCACACAATCATAAAATACTTTACAGTTTACAAAACACTTTCAAATATGCCACTCTATTTTTCTATAAACATTGTATAAGTTAAAAGAGCATATATTAATCACACCCATTTTGAAGATGAAGTACCCAAAGTGATCAAAACCTAACATATCTAGTGAAGATGAAGTATACAACCCCACTCTGTCTCTCTCACTGAACGGAATAAAAGGCTCTTCACAGAATGCATGAAGCATCTACACGAAAACTCTGAAAAATAGGTGGTAGCAGGTGATTTAGACAAGGAAACCAGAACCTACATAAAAGTGAGTGAACTAGTGAGGGATTTGTTTGTTTTCTTCTTTATCCACGCATATTGCCTTGGTTTTGAGTCAACATAAATCCCAGAATAATGAACCAGATATGGACAGATACAGATCCAAAAGAAACTCCTGTTTTCATAAAAAGAGAAGGTGGGGAAATGTTTCTCACTCAATTTTGTGTCCAACAAGTCTCATTTATAATCTGCAACCCCTGGTTGTAGTTACAGTGGCAGTGAGGTAGATACCTAAGTTCTAAGGCAAGAGAATAATACTCTCAAAGCAAGAGAACTACATGATTTAAAACCATACAGGAAAAAAATTCTTATTTTTTCCCTCTACCACTTGGGCCTGGAGGTAGAATGAGACTGAGGGGGCACACAATGGGGTGAGGAGCCTAGCCAGGAAACCATGGCAGAGAGAGGTGGAAGCAAGACAGCCTCGGGGAGTATGTGAAGGAGACGGACGCCAAGAAAGGAGATCTCTAAGAGTTTTAAGGATCATCCATAAGCCAAAAGTAAACAGGACCCTAAACAATATATGTAACCTCATTTAAGAATTGAAGAATGAGGAAGATGATAAACCAGCTCTCAGAGCCTTGAGTGGCACACAGGAGAAGACAGCAGAATGTCATTATAAAGCTTGAAATATATATTGAGGAGAGGAGGCAAGATGGCGGAATAGGAAGGGAGCACACTGATAGTCCGGGGAGAGATAGTTTAATAAAAGTGGAGATACTGCAGGTTCAAGGAAGAGTAGGGGAGGAAACAGCAGAAGAAACTCTTCCGGAAAGTGTGATTCACAGTGGACCTGCGTGGAGAGCGTGGGAGCCCACAGTTCGGGACACCAGCGGCAGACTCAACACACCAGCGCTGGAACGTGAGGTGAGCCGAACCTCAATAGCCCGAGACACCGGCAGACAAGCAGAGAGAGGAGACTAGAGGGAACGACCCCCGGGGGGGAATAGCTCACCAGGCTAACTGGAAGAGAGAGAGAGAGAGAGAGAAAAAAAAAGGTGACTGGTACGGACACGGGTTTCTCTCTCTCCGCTCACCTCTCAAGGGCAAGCAAGACAAAGAGCAGGCGCCATCTTGGACATACGTCATAAGCAGAGCAACATCAGGTCTGCACCGGCCCTGAGCCTAGCAGAAAAACCTGACTCTGGGCGGGGCGAATTAACAGGAGATTAGGACCTAGTAAATTTTTGGTGCTACTGAACTGAGACTGTGAAAAAAGAGACAGTGGGGGAGAGAACTCACGGAATTCACGTGAACACTCTCCAGAGACGCTACAATTCTGTAACTTTGGCAACCCAGTGGGAGACTGAAGCAGAATTTGAGCCCACTCTGAGGGCCGAACAGATTCCCTGTGTGGTCCTTGGGAAAGAGCTTCTGATCTCTGGCTCCTGTGGGTATATCATTTGCCTGCTAACTACCTCCAACTTCATTCAGCTGTGCGGAATTACTTCCCTTTTGAATCAAAAAAAGAAAGAGAGAGAGAGAGAGGGAGATCTACCACACCTAACCTGGGAGTGTCACCTTTGGCACACCAAACAGAGCTCTCAGGCCACACCCATCTCAAGCCCTAAGGCTCCATCAAAAACAGACAGTCCACTTAATCTAGAGTCATAGTATAACAAGAAAAAGCACCACAGTGAAGAAACCAAATATCTCCAATATGCCAAATAACAAACGCAAAAACCGAGGTAATAAAAACAAGGAAGTCACCATGACGCCCCCAAATGAAAAAGACACCCCAATTCAAGATTATGAAGATGATGAGATAGAAGAAATGCAAGAAGCAGATCTCAAAAAATTGATAAGAACATTAAGAAGTTCTCAAAAACAAATTCTTGAACTACAGAAATCCTTAATGGACAAGATAGAAAATCTCTCTCGTGAAAATGAAATATTAAGGAGGAATCAAAATGAAACGAAACAACTAGTACAACAGGAAACTGTGATAGTGACGAGAAATCATAATGAAGTGAAGAATTCAATAGATCAAATGAAAAACACAATAGAGAGCCTTACAAACAGAATGGGTGAAGCAGAAGAGAGAATATTGGACTTAGAAGACAGAGAACAGGAAAGGATACAGTCAGACCAAAGAAAAGAAGAGGAAATTAGAAATCTAAAACATATTGTCGGGAATCTTCAAGATACTATTAAAAAACCCAACATTCGGGTTCTAGGAGTTCCTGAAGGCATGGAGAGGGAGAAAGGATTAGAAGGCCTTTTTAGTGAGATATTAGCAGAAAATTTCCCAGGTTTGGAGAAGGACAGAGAAATCCTAGTACAGGAAGCTCACAGAACCCCTAATAAACACGACCAAAAGAGATCCTCACCACGACACATTGTAATTAAACTCTCCACAGTGAAACATAAAGAAAAGATCCTAAAATGTGCAAGAGAGAAATGTCAGATTACTCTCAGAGGATCTCCAATCAGACTCACAGCTGACTTCTCATCAGAAACCCTACAAGCTAGGAGGGAATGGCAAGATATAGCCCAGGTACTAAGAGAGAACAACTGCCAGCCCAGAATATTATATCCTGCAAAGCTATCATTTGTGAATGAAGGTGAAATAAAGACTTTTCATAGCAAACAGAAATTGAAAGAATTTGTCACCACTCGTCCAGCCCTGCAAAAGATGCTTAAAGATGTGTTACACACAGAAACACAGAAACACGGTCATCAATATGAAAGAAGGTAAAGGAAGGAAACCTCACAGCAAAAGATCACAGGGAATTCAAAGCATATATTAGAACTTATCTTTGGCAAATGGCAAGGCAAAGTTACCACTTATCATTAGTCACATTGAACGTGAATGGCCTGAACTGTCCAGTTAAAAGATACAGATTGGCTGATTGGGTTAAGGAACAAAACCCATCTATTTGCTGCTTACAAGAAACACATCTTTCCAACAAAGATCCATACAGACTGAAAGTGAAAGGCTGGAAAAAGATATACCATGCCAACAGAAATGAAAAAAGAGCGGGCGTAGCCATCTAAATATCGGACAACATAAACTTTACCACAAAAACTGTTAAGAGAGACAAAGAGGGGCACTATATAATGATTAAGGGATCAATACAACAAGAAGATATAACAATTATCAATGTATATGCACCTAACTACAGGGCACTGGTTTATCTAAAAGATTTGTTAAGGGACTTAAAGGGAGACTTAGACCCCAATACAATAGTACTGGGGGACTTCAATACTCCACTCTCAGAAATAGACAGATCAATAGGACAGAAGATCAACAAGGATACAGTAGATTTAAACGACACTATAGCCCAAATGGATCTAACAGATATATACAGAACTTTCAATCCTACAGCTAAAGATTTTACATTCTTCTCAGCAGTACATGGAACCTTCTCTAGGATTGACCACATACTAGGCCATAAAGCAAGTCTCAGCAAATTTAAAAGAATTAGAATCATACCATGCAGCTTCTCAGACCATAAAGGAATGAAGTTGGAAATTAGCAACTCAGGAATCCCTAGAGCATACAGAAACACATGGAGATTGAACAACATGTTCCTGAATGAACAATGGGTCATAGAAGAAATTAAAAGAGAAATCAAAAATTTTCTGGAAGTAAATGAGGATAACAGCACAACATACCAAAACTTATGGGACGCAGCAAAAGCAGTGTTAAGAGGAAAGTTTATATCAATAGGTGCCTACATCAAGAAATTGGAAAGGCACCAAATAGATGAGCTTTCAATTCACCTCAAGGATCTAGAAAACCTACAGCAAACCAGACCCAAATCTAGTAGGAGAAGAGAAATAATTAAAATCAGAGAAGAAATCAACAGGATTGAATCAAAAAAAAAAACATTACAAAAAATCAGCCAAACGAGGAGCTGGTTTTTTGAAAAAATAAACAAAATTGACACCCCATTGGCCCAACTAACTAAAAAAAGAAGAGAAAAGACCCAAATCAATAAAATCAGAGATGAAAAAGGAAACGTAACAACAGACACCACAGAAATAAAAAGAATCATCAGAAATTACTACAAGGACTTGTATGCCAGCAAACAGGGAAACCTATCAGAAATAGATAGATTCCTGGACACATGCAACCTACCTAAATTGAACCAGGAAGACATAGAAAACCTAAACAGACCCATAACTGAGACAGAAATTGAAACAGTAATAAAGGTCCTCCCAACAAAGAAAAGCCCAGGACCAGATGGATTCACTGCTGAATTCTAACAGACATTTAAAGAAGAACTGACTCCAATTCTTCTCAAACTCTTCAGAACAATCGAAAAAGAGGGAATCCTCCCAAATTCTTTCTATGAAGCCAGCATCACCTTAATTCCTAAGCCGAAGAAAGATGCAGCATTGAAAGAGAATTACAGACCAATATCCCTGATGAACATAGATGCAAAAATCCTCAATAAAATTCTCGCCAATAGAATGCAACAACACATCAGAAAGATCATCCACCCAGACCAAGTGGGATTCATCCCTGGTATGCAGGGATGGTTTAATGTGCGCAAAACAATCAATGTGATACACCACATTAACAGACTGCAGAAGAAAAACCATATGATTATCTCAATAGATGCCGAGAAAGTATTTGATAAAATACAACACCCCTTTATGATGAAAACTCTAAGCAAACTGGGTTTGGAAGGAACATTCCTCAATACAATCAAGGCAATTTATGAAAAACCCACAGCCAACATCTTATTGAATGGGGAAAAGTTGGAAGCATTTCCACTGAGATCTGGTACCAGACCGGGATGCCCACTCTCACCACTGCTATTCAATATAGTTCTGGAAGTTCTAGCCAGAGCTATTAGGCAAGAGAAAGAAATTAAAGGGATACAAATTGGGAAGGAAGAATTCAAACTATCCCTCTTTGCAGATGATATGATTCTTTATATAGGGGACCCAAAGAACTCTACGAAGAGACTATTGGAACTCATAGAAGATTTTGGCAGGGTATAAAATCAATGCACAAAAATCAACAGCCTTTGTATACACAGACAATGCCATGGCTGAGGAAGAACTTCTAAGATCAATCCCATTCACAACAGCTACAAAAACAATCAAATACCTTGGAATAAACTTAACCAAGGACGTTAAAGATCTCTATGATGAAAATTACAAAACCTTAAAGAAAGAAATAGAAGAGGATACCAAGAAATGGAAAAATCTTCCATGCTCATGGATTGGAAGAATCAACATCATCAAAATGTCCATTCTCCCAAAAGCAATTTATAGATTCAATGCAATACCAATCAAGATACTGAAGACCTTCTTCTCAGATCTGGAAAAAATGGTGCTGAAATTTATATGGAGGCACAAGAGACCTGGAATAGCTAAAGCAATCTTGTACAACAAAAACAAAGCCGGAGGCATCACAATACCAGATTTCAGGACATACTACAGGGCAGTTGTAATCAAAACAGCATGGTACTGGTACAGAAACAGATGGATAGACCAATGGAACAGAATTGAAACACCAGAAATCAACCCAAACATCTACAGCCAACTCATATTTGATCAAGGATCCAAAACCAATCCCTGGAGTAAGGACAGTCTATTCAATAAATGGTGCTGGGAAAATTGGATTTCCACGTGCAGAATCATGAAGCAAGACCCCTACCTTTCACCTTACACAAAAATCCACTCAACATGGATTAAAGACTTAAATCTATGACCTGACACCATCAAATTATTAGACAGCATTGGAAAAACCCTGCAAGATATAGGTACCGGCAATGACTTCTTGGAAAACACCCCAGAAGCACAGGCAGTCAAAGCCAAAATCAACTATTGGGATTGCATCAAATTGAGAAGTTTCTGTACTGCAAAAGAAACAGTCAGGAGAGTGAAGAGACAACCGACAGAATGGGAAAAAATATTTGCAAACTATGCAACTGATAAAGGGTTGATAACCAGAATCTACAAAGAAATCAAGATACTCCACAAGATCGAAACAAACAACCCACTTAAGAGATGGACCAAGGACCTCAATAGACATGTTTCAAAAGAGGAAATCCAAATGGCCAACAGACACATGAAAAAAATGTTCAAGATCACTAGCAATCAGGGAAATGCAAATCAAAACGACAATGAGGTTCTACCTCACCCCAGTTAGAATGGCTCACATTCAGAAATCTACCAACAATAGATGCTGGCAAGGATGTGGGGAAAAAGGGACACTAACCCACTGTTGGTGGGAATGCAAACTGGTCAAGCCACTATGGAAGTCAGTCTGGAGATTCCTCAGAAACCTGAATATAACCCTACCATACAACCCAGCAGTCCCACTCCTTGGAATTTACCCAAAGGAAATGAAATTGGCAAACAAAAAAGCAGTCTGCACATTAATGTTTATTGCAGCTCAATTCACAATAGCTAAGACCTGGAACCAACACAAATGCCCATCCACAGTAGATTGGATAAAGAAATTATGGGACATATACTCTATAGAATACTATACAGCAGTCAAAAACAACGAAACCCAGTCATTTGCAACAAGATGGAGGAATTTGGAAAACATCATGCTGAGTGAATTAAACCAGTCCCAAAGGGACAAATATCATATGTTCTCCCTGATCGGCGACAACTAACTGAGCACCAAAGGGGAAACTTGTTGAAGTGAAATGGACACTATGAGAAACAGCGACTTGATCAGCTCTTGTCCTGACTGTTGATGTACAATGTAATACTTTATCCATTTTAGTGGGTTTTTTTTGTTCTAGTACCAGTGGTTGAACTCTGTAATTAACACACAATTATTCTTAGGTGTTTAAATTTTAACTGAAAAGTGATCCCTGTTAGGAATTTGGAAAACATTATGTTGAGTGAAATAAGCCAATCACAAAGGGACAAATACCACTTGTTCTCCTTGGTAGGTGACAACTAACTGAGCACCAATAAGGAAACCTGTTAAAGTGAAATGAACACTATGAGAAACGGTGACTTGATCAGCCCTCACCCTGACTGTTGATGAGCTGCTTAATATGTTATCCCTCTTAGTATTTTTTTGTTTGTTCTACTTAATACTTTTGGTTGAATACTGTAATCAATACACAATTCTTCTTAAGTGCTGAAACTTAACTGAAAAGTGATCTCTGTTAAATGTAAGAGTGGGAATAAGAGAGGGAAGAGATGTGCAATTCGGGACATGCTCAAGCTGACTTACCTCAAACGGTAGAGTTAGAAACATACCAGGGGATTCAAATTCAATCCCATCGAGGTGGCATGTACCAATGCCATCTCACTAGTCCCAGTGATCAATTTCTGTTCACAATTGATCATAATGTTAGGACTAAGAACCAAAGGGATCACATAAACAAGAATAGTGTCTGCAAATACTAGCGGATAGAATCAAAAAGGGAGAGAATGATCCAACATGGGAAGTGAGATACACAGCAGACCCATAGAATGGCAAATGTCCTAACAGCACTCTGGCCTCAGAATCAGCCCTTAAGGCATGCGGATCCGGCTGAAATGCCCATGAGAGTATTTCAGGCATGGAAAGCCAAGACACTCTGGGGGAAAAAAAAACCTAAATGAAAGATCCCCACGAGTGAGATCCCAGTGGAAAGAGTGGGTCATCAAAGAAGGGGGTACCTTTCTCTGAAGGGAGGAGAGAACTTCCACTTTGACTATGGCCTTGTCTAAATATGATCAGAGTCAGTGAACTCAGGGGGCTTCCATAGCCTTGGCAGCTCATGACAAGAGCCTAGGGTGATTACTGAGGCCATAAACAAGAGTGTCAATTTGTTAAGTCAACAACAGGAGTCACTATGCACTTACTCCTCATGTAGGATCTTTGCCCTTAGTGTGCTGTACATTGAGATTTAATGCTATAACTAGTACTCAAACAGTATTTTTCACTTTATGTTTCTGTGTGGGAGCAAACTTGAAATCTTTACTTAATGTATGCCAAACTGATCTTCTGTATATAAAGAGAATCGAAAATGAATCTTGATGTGAATGGAAGGGGAGAGGGAGTGGATAAGGGGAGGGTTGCAGGTTGGAGGGACGTTATGGGGGGGAAGCCATTGTAATCCATATTCTGTACTTTGGAAATTTATATTCATTAAATAAAAGTTAAAAAAAAAGAAAAAAAAACCCATAAACTTTGCAAATTTGGATAAAGATATAAACTTACGTATTCAAGAAGTTCATCCAATCCTAAAAAGGATAAATTCAAAGGAATTCATTCCCACATATATAATCAGCAAACTGATGAGGGCAAGATATACAGAAAAAAAAATCTTGAAAACAAGCAGAGAAAAATAATGTATTACATGCAGGAGAATCGTTACTCAAATGATTGTTGATTTTTCATAAGAAGAATGGCAGTGGAGCAAAAATTTTGCTATACTGAAAGCCAGGAACTATCAACCCAGCATTCTTATCTAGTAAAAGCAACTTGTATTCACAAATGAAGATGAAATAAAGACATTCTTGGGCCGACCTTGTTGCATGGCAGGTAAAGCCGCCTCCTGCAATGCCAGCATGCCATATGGGCACCGGTTTGAGTCCTGGCTGCTCCATTCCAATCCCACTCTCTGCCATGGCCTGAGAAAGCAGTGAAAGATGTCCCAAGTCCTTGGGCCCCAACTCCTGACTCCTGGCTTCAAATCGACTCAGCTCTGGCCGTTGTGGCCAATTGGGGAGTGAACCAGCATATGGAAGAGCTCTCTCTCTGTCTGCCTCTCCTCTCTGTGTGTAACTCTGACTTTCAAATAAATAAATAAATCTTAAAAAAAAAGAAATAAAGACATTTTCAAATCTACCACCAGCAAATCTGCTATGAAAGAATTTCAAAAAGAAGGAAAAAGGTATCAAAGGGAAATTTGGAACTTCAGGAATAAAACAGAAGAAACACAAATGGAAAACATTTGCATAACATTTTCCTCATAAATTTTGTAATATATATATATATTTATGTATATTTATATATATAAATGTATATATCGTAAACTTTCCAGCAACCCCTGGAAGGATATTTAGACAAAATACCTATTCAAAAACCTAACAGATAAACCACAATGGAATACCCAATTGATTTAAATAATATAAACAAGCCACATATGGAATACACAATTGAGTTAAATAATCCAAAAGAATACACAGACAGTGAAAGGTAATGGTGGACATACAGCCTAATGTCTAAGATGCCCACATATCACATTGGAGCACCTGGGTTCCATATCATCTCTAGCTCCTGACTCCATGCAGACCCTAGAAGACAGTAGTGTTAGGTCAAGCTGTTTGGTTCCAGCCGCCCACTTGGGGGACCTGGATTGAGTTCTGGTCTCCTGGCTTCTCCCCCATCCACGACTACTGCAAGTATGTGGTGGAGTGAACCACCAGATTGGGAGCTCTCACTTTCTGTTTCTTTGACTCTCAGAAAACATTAAAAAAATTAAAAGGCACTACTACTCTTAACTATGCACACAAAAGTAAAGGAAACATATGCCACACAAAACATGAATCTAAACAGATTTATTCATGATTACTCAAAACTAGAAACAACCCAAATGTCCTTCAATAAACATGTACTGTAAATGGATTACTTAGCAATTAAATGAAATGATTTCTACATACAACAGCATTGATGAATCCCAAAGGTATACACGAAGAAGAAATCTCAAAATGTTACACAGTGATTGATTCCATTTATACATCAATTTAATTTTTTTTAATTATATTTATTTATTTGAGAGGTAGAGTTACAGACGGGGAGAGAGAGAGACAGAGAGAAAGGTCTTCCACCCGCTGGTTTACTCCCCAAATGATCGAGATGGCTAGAGTTGGGCCAATCTGAAGCTAGGAGCTTCTTCTGGGTCTCCCATGTATTAGCAGGGGCCCAAACACTTAGGTCATCCTCCGCTGCTTTCCCAGGCCATAGCAGAGAGCTGGATCAGAAGAGGTGCAGCTGGGACTAGAACCAGCTTCCATATGTGATGCTAGCACTGCAGGTGGAGGCTTAGCCCACTATGCCACAGCACTGGTCCCTATGCATCAATATTTAAAAAGGCAAAAATCTATGGAAGAAGAAAAGATGTTGCTGCTAGCAGTTAGGAATAGAAGGGAGCTTAAGCTACAAAAGGGCAACATAAAGGAATTGTTTAATATTATTTGGCTGTAGTATATTCTGATTATGTTGGTTTTTACATGAGTCTATATGTTTGTTAAAAGTTATAAAATTGTACCCCAAAATGAAGTTTTTTTTAAAGAAAAGCTTAAATAGATTGCACAAGATCATGTGATTTTCATGTAATATGTTAGAAAAAAAGACAAATCTTTTTCTGATAGGGCCTTCAAACATCTCCTGAATGATATGGATTCCTAAATTAAAAAATCACCTTACTAGCACATATGTCACAATACTAATTTAGTTATGCATTAATTAACTCTGAACTTGCAGTCATAATTTTTAGTGTAACTAAAAGACTTTATGCCTTTCCACAACATTTGCTGCTTCAAAACTTACCGCCATATGATATTTTTTGTTCCTCCTACTAAACGTTCTAAGTATATTTCTCCATTCTTTAATCTGGATTCAGCTTATGATTTGCCTAGGAAAAAGAATAAAGTGTAGGTGGTCATCTGCCAGTTCAAAGCCTGGACACTAAGAAGCCTTGTATGTTCTCATTTGCCATCTTCTACCTCTAGTACGGCCATGAAGAAAACATTTCTGGTGGGGTTGGGGGTAGGGAACAGCATTGTGGTGTAGTGGGTTGGGCCTCTACCTGCAATGCCAGCATCCTATGTGCATGCCAGTTCCAGTTTCAGCTCCTTTGCTTTCTGTACAGCTCCCTGCTAATGAGTCTAGAAAGGCAGTGGAGTATGGCCCTGGTGCTTGGACCCCTGTACCCACATGGGAGATTTGGAAGAAGCTCCCGGCTCCTGGCTTCAGTCTGGCCCAGCTCCAGCCTTCATGGCCATTTTAGAGATGAACCAGCAGAAATTCTCTCTCTCTCTCTCTCTCTCTCTCTCTCTCTTTCTCTTTCTCTTTCTCTGTGTGTGTATGTGTGTGTGCATAATTAATGCATAAATAAATAGTAGAGAGATGAAAGTTATATAGCAGAGAAGAATCTCACTAAGCAAAGTTTATTCAACCTGTGAGATTAAATTATTAGAATCTTAAGGCTCTGTGTATTGGAGGTGGCTTATTATGTTCTATTTTTGCACGTGGAAAAGGTTAACTGCTATCTTCAAGAAGCATATACTTGACTGTAGTCCATAATAGTATCCCCCATAGTAGGATGACAGCCATGAGAATCAAGATTCCTAGTAAAATGTTCAGCTGAAAGGAACAAAACAAACCCAGTTGTTGAAGGTAGGCTGTATGGCTTACCTATAGGTTCAAAATATACCTTGGTTGGCAGATATGAAGGGACAAAGTTAAATAAAAACAAATATCCATGCTGTCACCATATTTAACTTACTTGGGTCTTTAAGCACAGACAGAATTAGAACTCAGAGTCGAAAGCAAGACTAAATCTATAAGTAAAGGACTACTGTATACAGATCTAGAAAAAGATGATGGATAGACAGGGAGAGAGGAATAGCTTGGCAGCAAGTAAAGAGTTCTCTCTGTAGATAACCACAGTGTTACTTTTGGGTTGGCTGTCAAGAGAGCTTAATGATAAGTTTTGTATGCAATTACAACAAGCCTCTCTCACTGCTTGCTCTACATGTTTTCTGTCCTTTCTTAACTCCTGTTTCATAGTATTAACATTATCCCTTTGGACAATCTAATTCATCTTAAGTGGGTATGACAGATGCTATGAATTGAATAATTTTATCCATGAACTAGTGTCTTCAAAGCTGGACATCATGCTGTGGAGTTTCCTGAGTTCCTTGTATATTTTGGATATGTATCCTTTGCTGGATGAATAATTGGCAAATATTTTTCCCATCATACAGGTAGTCTTTTCACTGTTTATTGTTTGCTATATAGAAGTTTCTCAGTTTTATATAATCACATGTGTCTATTTGTGCTTTAGGTTCCTGTGTTTTTGAGGTCACACCCAAAATAACATTACCTAAATTGATGTCTTGAAGTGATCCCTCTAATACAATTTTAAAATGGCGAACTGCTCTGAATAGACTGTTATCAAAAAATATCCAAGGGGCCAAACAAGGATATAACAAATGCTCAGCATCCCTAACCATCAGGGAAATCCAAATCAAAGCATAATGAGATCTCATCTCACCCCAGTTAAAATGGCCTTAGTCAAAAGACAAAAAACAACAAATGCTGGCATAGATATGGCAACTTTCTTCACTGTTGGTGGGAATGTAAATTAGTACAGCTATTATGGAAAACAGTAAGAAGTTTACTTAACAACCTAAAAATAAAAGTATCACGTGACTCAGCTATCTCACTATGGAGTATATAATCAAAGAAAATGAAATCAGTGTATCAAAGAGGTGTCTGAACTCTCCTGTTAATTGCGGCACTGCTCAAAAGAGGCAAAATATAGAATCAGCTCAGCTGTCCATCAGTGGATGAATGGATGAAGTATGATAAAAACACAATGTAATGTAATATTATTAAACCATACAATGAAAAAAATCCTATCATTTGCAACCACATATATGGAACTGGAGATCATTGTATAAGTTGACATAAGGCAGGCACAGAAAGACAAACCATGTATCCCAACTCATATGTAAGCTAAAATACCGATTTCATGGAAGAAGAAAGTAACATAGTGAGTAAACAGAGCTTAGAAAGCATAGGCAAAAGGGGATAGAAGGAGCTTGGACTATGAGGACCAAAATAAATGTTACAGGATGATTAAGTTCTAGTGGTATACAGCACAGTAAGGTTACTATAGCTCATAGCAATTTATTATATATTTTAAAAAGAACTAGAAGAAGGAATTTGAAGATTCCAAACACAAAGAAAGGATAACTGCTTAAGGATATGAAAAGTACTAATTACCATGATTTGATCGTCACACATTTTATACACATAATGAATTGTCACTGTTTACTCAATAAATACATACAATTATTATATGTCAATAAAAATTGTACATCATGGTCATCATCAACAGTGAACTCAACATTCTAATAATAATGGGGAATACTACATGGGGGTTGCTCTTTGCTTTTTAAGCAAAGGGCTATTAACAGTGATTTTTATAAAACTCTATTCCCTAGGCAGTAATACTAAGGCAATGTTAACAACTTTGAAAAAAAAGAAGACGACTTTGCCAAATGACCCAGGGACTGAACTTTAAATCGTTGCAGTTGTTCTAATTAATTCTTATGCAATACAGTGATTAATTTTAGATGTGACAAAGTTTTCTGCCAAACTTGCTAAAACAACACTTATTTTAACAGCTGAAAGATATCAAAAGCCAAAAGAATTAAAAGTATTTTATTTCAATTATGGCCTAAAACTCCATGTTTTCAATAAAATGAGAATCAACTATCATGGCATTTCACTGTGTATGTGTACCATATTTTCTATTTTCCATATATCAGTTAATGGGCACTTAGGTTGTTTCTATCTCTTGGCTATTGTGAATGGTGCTACAATAAACGCATGGGAATCTCTTCAACAGAGTGATTTAATTACCTTGGAAATATAGAGCCAATAGTTGGATTACTGGATCACGAGGTAGTTCTAGTTTTAATATTCTGAGGAACCCAGAGGCTTCTCCCACTAAGGTTCTATTAGTTTACATTTCCACTAATACTGCATTAAGTGTTTCTTTTTCCTCTAAATCCTAGCTGGTACCTATTATTTTTTCTTTGTGGAAACAGTCATTTTAACAAGAATCGGGGGACATTTCATTGCAGTTTTGATTTATATTTTCCTGATGATTAATGAGTTTGAGTATCTCTGTATATCCATCGGCCATTTGTGTGTCTTCCTATGAGAATGTCTATTTAGATTTATTACCCATTTTATTTCAGCTATTCTATTTTTTACCATTGACTTGAGATCCTTCTATATTCTGGATATTGAAACCTTTTCAGACCTATATATTTTGCAAATAGTTTCTCCCATTCCACAGGTTACCTCTACACTCTATTGTTTACTTTGCTGTGTCTGTTTTTACTTTTGTTTCCTGTGCTTTTGGGACCTTATCTAAAGAAACAAACAAAAAATCCTTTCCTATTTCTATGTTCTAAGTTGAAATATTTCCCCTATGTTTTCCTCTAATAGTGTCAGTTTCAAGTTCACACCTAGATTTTCCATTCTTTTCCAATATTCCATATCATTTTAAAAAATTTACTGAGACAGAGAGAGAGAGAGAGAGAGAGACTGACTCTCATCTGCTGGTTCACTTCACACATACCTGCAATAGCTGGGATTGGGCCAGGATGAAGCCAGGAACTTGTAAATCAACCTCAAGGACCCAACTACTTGAGCCATCACCTGTTTCTTCCTAGGTTGTGCATTAATAGGAAGTTGAAATTAAGAGCAGAGCCAAGACTTCAAACCAAGGCACGTAGACATGAGATGTGGGCATCCTAAGCAGCATCTTAACTACTATGCCAGATGCCTTCACTATGTCTGGTTTTTTTTTTTTCCTTGACAGGCAGAGTTAGACAGTGAAAGAGAGAGACAGAGAGAAAGGACTTCCTTCCGTTGGTTCACCCCCCAAATGGCCGCTACAGCTGGCCCACTGCGCCGATCCAAAGCCAGGAACCAGGTGCTTCCTCCTGTCCTCGCTATGCAGGTACAGGGCCCAAGCACTTGGGCCATCCTCCACTGCACTCCCGGGCCACAGCAGAGAGCTGGACTGGAAAGGAGCAACCAGGACAGAACCGGCACCCAAACCTGGACTAGAACCCAGTGTGCTGGCACTGCCAGCAGAGGATTAGCCTAGTGAGCCACGGCACTGGCCTATCTGTTTTTATGCCAATACTATGCTGTTTTAATTTCTATAACTTTGCAGTATATTTTGAAATGTGGCACCATAATGCCTCTTTCTTTGTCTTTTGTTTTAGGGTGTTATGCTCTTGCTCAAGATTTTTTTGCCTAACCAGGGTTGTTTTTTTTTTTTTTTTTGCCTCTCCATATGAATTTAATGATTAATTTTTTTATTTCTGCAAAGAATGTCATTGATGTTTGATAACATTGAATCTGTGCATTGCTTTGAGTAGTATGGTAATTTTTTTTTAGTATGGTAATTTTAACAACATTGATTCTTCTAATTCATGAACCTGATATGACTGTACATTTATTTATGCCCACTTCTATTGTTTCTGTCAATATTTTGTATTTCTCATTGTAGAGAACATTCACCTTTTTGATTAAATTTATTCCTAGATATTGTGTGTGTGTATGTGTTTGTGTGTTCTCTGTCCATTATAAATGGACTTGCCTCATTGATTTGTTTTTCAGATAAGTTGCTATTATTTTAAGCAATGCTACTAATTCTTGCACGTTGATTTGCTATACTGCAACTTTTTTGTATTTATTTATTATTTTTAATAGGTTCTTTTTGGTGGTCTTTGGGGTTTTCTATATTCAGATTGTGTCATCTGCAAACAATGACAGTTTTACTCCTTCCGTTGCAATTTGGATGTGCTTTATTTCTTTCTCTTGCCTGATTCCTCTTGCTTGGATTTTCAATTCTACATTGAAGAAAAAAGTGGTGAAAGTGGGCATTCTTGCTTTGCTCCAGATCTTGGAGAGAAAGCCAGTACCTTTCTCCGATTCTGCAGGATGTTAGCTGTGGAGCTTATTTGTGGCCTTTGTTGTGTTGAAGTAGATTCTTTCTACCCTAAATTTGTTCAGAATTTTTATCATGAAGCAATGTTGAATTTGACCATATGTGCTTTCAGTATCTATCAAGATGATCAAATGGCTTTCGTCCTTCATTCTGGTGATGTAGTATATCACGTTTATTGATTTATGTATGTTGAATAATCCTTGCACACTTAGAATGAATCCCACTTAATCAGGGTGAACAATATTTTTAATGTGCTGTTAGATTGTTTTCTAGTATTTTGTTGAGAACCACTTATCTTTTAAGTCAATGTGGTGTGTTCCAGAAAAAAGAAGATAAAATCATAGGCTTCATTTCCAGAAGTGTGGTGATATCCAAGGAGATAATCAGGGCCAAATGGTTCTATCTTCAATTCTAGGCTAGTCACTTTGAACTGTGAGGTTGAAAAGGAGATAGAAGCAGGGAATCACAAGGGACAAACTGATGATATGATTGTGGAATCCTGAAATGTTTACCTTAAGGCACAGACTTAGGAAAATCACGATCTATTGCTAACATAGAGAAACTTACTCTGGGTTTCTCCAGGAGGCAGAATTAAAGTGAATGGGAAGAAGTTAGCAGGGCAACAGATATCTGCTTGATACACTGAAATGCATTCTGATAACAAGAGCTTTTCAACCACAGATGAACAGTCTACAAAATGTCCAGGCAGGGTCCATAGACATGGCAAAGAGGTGGAACCAAATGAAATGACATCTTCTTTCTCATTGTACTAATATTGTAAGAGAATATCTTTAAGCTTCATGAAGTTTATCAAACTGGAGTTTTTGGAACTAAAACAGAAAAAGTCCATGCCTGAAGGAACTCGGATTATTTGGTGGAATCAAGGTTGTTATGGGAAAGCTGGTTTTCTCTTGTGTGATTTCACTAGATCTAACATGACGTCCTCAGCACTGGTCAAGTCTCTGGAAGCAGCATACCTTCAGGGAGAAGTGGATGGGGTTTTTATTTGTTCTGCTTTGTTTTCTCTTTCAAAATAGAAATATACATTTCACTTTGATTGTTATTTAGCAACTGACGGATCAGATATTTTTCCTTTAGCATGATCAACTAATTAGCTGGAAACTCTCAAACAGTAAGCTCAGTGTAGGCAAGGAGTATTATGCAGTAATAGAAGTAATCATGGACCTTTGAGAGTTAAGTTAGGTCAGATCCTGCCAAGCTTTACTGCATATTAGAAGCATTTGGGGGCCAGCGCCACGGCTCAATAGGCTAATCCTCCACCTAGCGGCGCCGGCACACCAGGTTCTAGTCCCGGTCAGGGCACCGGATTCTTTCCCGGTTGCCCCTCTTCCAGTTCAGCTCTCTGCTGTGGCCTGGGAAGGCAGTGGAGGATGGCCCAAGTGCTTGGGCCCTGCACCCCATAGGAGACCAGGAGAAGCACCTGGCTCCTGCCTTCGGATCAGTGTGGTGCGCTGGCGCAGCGCACCAGCCATGACGGCCATTGGAGGGTGAACCAACGGCAAAGGAAGACCTTTCTCTCTGTCTCTCTCTCTCACTATCCACTCTGCCTGTCAAAAAAAAAAAGAAAAAAAAGAAAGCAAGCAAGCAAGCATTTGGGTAGTTTTTCAATAGCTGATGGCCCTGTGGTATCGCCAAAGAATGGAATTTAATAGGTCCAGGTTAGAATTCACAGTATTAAATGCTATAAAATTTTTCACAGCTAATTCTTAAAAAAATGTATTCACTTATTTAAAAGTCAGAAAGAGAGAGAGAGCAGAGAGAAAGAGAGAGCAGAGAGAGATCATCCATCCACTGGTTCACTCTCCAGATGCCTGCAACAGCCAGCACTGGGCTAGGATGAAATCATGAAATTGGAGCTTCCTCCAAGTCTCTCACACAGGTGGCAGGGGACTAAACACTTGAGCCATTCTCTACTGCTTTCCCAGACCATTAGCAGGGAGCAGGATCAGCAGTGGAGCAGCTGGGATTTGAACTGGGGCCACATGGAGGCAAGCATCACGGATGCCGACTCTACCCACTATGCCACAATACCAGCCCCTACCAGGTGATTCTAATAGAAGGGCATGGCTAAGAGTCACTAAACTCTTAATTCTAAGTTAACTTTCGAAGACTTCAAGGCTCAGTATTTTATTTTCATTTAACTGCAAATAAGTGTATTCCTTTAGGGGGAGGATATCCCCACTGTGGGAACTAGACTCTACTCCTACCGTGCTGCACTCTACTTGCTAGTTTCAACAGCGCATCATCCCATCCTTCACCTGTGCTTATGCTTAGTCAATGTGCTTCAGCATTGTGACTGTATGCTGGCTACACTGCTTGTTAGAAAGCTCTTTCTCATAAAAATAAATTGGTTTGAAATGACACTTTCACCATCACACACACACACACACACACACACACAAAAAAAACTTAGTCATAATCAGCACTCTAAATCGAAAGTTTAGAAGAATACAGGAAGCAATTCCAATCTCGCTTCGTCTTTCTGAACAGTTTCATAAATTACCAAGATGTAGTTATTGGCTTACCCATCTTTTTGGGTGACGTGAGCTTAGAGAAAAATGTAAAATTCTGTTGAAAGAAAGAATCAGCTTTCACAAAGATTCCAAGACACTAAAATCGTAATTTTAAACCAATAAAAATAAAGTCTAATTTTTTAAATTTTATTTATTTGAAAGAGTTACACAGAGAAGAGAGGCAGAGAGAGAGAGAGAGAGAGAGTCTTCCATCCACTAGCTCACTCCTTAAGTGGTCGCAATGGCCAGAGCTGAGCTGATCTGAAGCCAGGAGCCAGGAGTTTCTTCCGGGTCCCTGACATGGGTGCAGGGGCCCAACAACATGGGCCATACTCCGCTGATTTCCCAAGCGCATGAGCAGGGAGCTGGATTAGAAGTGAAGCAGCTGGGACTCAAAGCAGCGCCCAAATGGGATGCCGGCACTGCAGGCCAGGGCTTTAACCCGCTGTGGCAGGACGCCAGCCCCTAATTTAATTTAATAGCATTCTACAGTTGACTTAACAAAAGCAAGAGAACAAGTCAGGGCACAACAGCTTATAATGTGAAGGAAAACACAATTTTACCTGACTACACACTGCTAGTACCATAATGTAAGAACAGTTGCGACGCCCCACCAAAAGTAATTGGATACTAAACTGTGTTAACAAAATGTGAAAGATGAATAACTCTTCTCTTCGTTTCTATACATAGATATAGCATATTGAATTCAGATCTGCCCGTCACGTTTCCATGTTCATACAGGCAAATGATTCCAAGGGGAGAAGAGTGTGCCTCAACAGACATTAACACGGAGTCCAGCATGCCACCTTCAAGGGCAGGAGCTTCCAAAGGTGGTCATACGACAACCAGTGAAGAACGACAATGCCGTAGAGGAACGCTTGTGATTACTGTGGATGAATACCTAATAAACCAACATCAAAATGTATTTTCTTCATATCATTCCCATGGGCACAAATATGAATTTGAAGTATAAACTGCAAAAACACTTCCACATAGTTTGAAAGCACTTTGCAATTCTGTATCAGAATGGATTGAATTGCCTGTAGTGGATTGCAATGATGTTTAGGCCACATTCATAATTTCATATGCACTGATGGGCATGTAACTGATACTTAATAAACAGTCACTAACTGAAGTTTACTTTATAAAATATTTATTTGTATATGTTTTTATTCGACAGGCAGGTTGACAGACAAAAGGAGAAGGAGAGAGAGAGAAAGAGCGCAAGAGAAAACCTTTGATCCACGGGTTCACTCCCCAAATGGCCACAAAAGCCAGGATCCAGAAACTTCATATGGGTCTCCCACATGGGCGGCAGGGGCCCCAGCTTTTGGGCCATCTTCTGCTGCCTTCCCTGGCACAGCAGCAGGGAGCTGAATCAAAAATGCAGCAGCCCAGACCTGAACTGGAGCTCCATCCTAGGATGCCCACATCACAAGTGGTGGCTTGACACACTGCAGTACAACACTGGGCCCCTCAATGAAGTCTTCAAGTGAGTCTGAATGCCTAATAACCACGAAAGTTTGAACAGCAATTTGTTTATAGTGGGGATAAGAAGAAATAGCTTGGAATATCTATCCTTGGATCCTACTATTAATTGCCACAAATTAAATCACAACACTCTGATAATTCTTATTTGAAAATAAACACAAACTGGCCGGCGCCGCAGCTCACTAGGCTAATCCTCCGCCTTGCGGCGCCGGCACACCAGGTTCTAGTCCCGGTCGGGGTGCCAGATTCTGTCCCAGTTGCCCCTCTTCCAGGCCAGCTCTCTGCTGTGGCCTGGGAGTGCAGTGGAGGATGGCCCAAGTGCTTGGGCCCTGCACCCCATGGGAGACCAGGATAAGTACCTGGCTCCTGCCATTGGATCAGTGTGGTGCGCCAGCCGCGGCGGCCATTGGAGGGTGAACCAACGGCAAAGGAAGACCTTTCTCTCTGTCTCTCTCTCTCTCACTGTCCACTCTGCCTGTCAAAAAATAAAAATAAAATAAAATAAAAAGAAAATAAACACAAACTGAAAACTACCTTTTCCAAATAAAGTATTATGGGAGTACTTCAAAAATTTCATGGATAAATAGAATTAAAACTATGGGTTTTAAGGTAGGCTCTTGGTCCAATGGGTAAGCTGTTGGTTTTAGGGCACCCAGGTCCCACATCCAAGTTTGGGTTTGATGTCCAGCTCTGGCTCCCGGTTGATTTCCTGCTAATGTGCACCCTGTGAGGCATCAGTCTGCCCACCCATGTGGGAGACTAATTAGTTCTCAGACCCCAGCTTTAGCCTGCTGATCTCAGAACCAGCAGATAGCAATTCACTCTCTCTCCCTGTCTGTTTCTTCCCCCACCCTCACCTCTCAAATAAAAATAATAATCTGTTTACTTTGTTGCAATTTATTTTCATTAGTATGTGGAAATGGATATCAAAAACAGTTCTGCACCAAAATAAATTCAATTCCCGTTTTCCACAACTTTTGAAAGTATCCTCTTATCTTTCCTCATACTTGTGTTTTTGTATTAGGTTAAAGTTAGGTGTCTTGCAGACTTAGAAATTTCAGTGGCTTAACATATAAACTGAGAGAAATATCTCTCTCACATAAAGCTGTTGTGGCCTGGCAACTCTTCAGGACAACTCCCCTCAAACTGATTCCAGGCATCTCAGTCCAAGCATATATACTTCAAAGTCTCTGACATGGATTCTTGAAGACAGATGTTTGGCACAGTGGTTAAGATACTGCTTGGAACACCCACATCCCATATTGGAGTATCTGGGTTCAAGTCCTGGCTCAGCTCCAGATTCCAGCTTTCTGCTTGTGAGCATGCTGGGAGGCAGCAAGTAATAGCTCAAGTATTTGGGTCCCTGCCACCAAGAAGGAAGACCTGAACTGAGAAACTGGCTCCCAGCGTCAGTCTGGCTCAGTCCTAGCTGATGTGGGCATTTGGGAAATAAATCTCAAGATGGAAGGTTGTTCTGTCTTTCCTCTTCTCTCTCTTCATCTTAATACATAAATAAGTAAATAAGAGCTCTAATGCTCAACTTTGGGAGCAAGCCACATCATTTCTGTCCATTGGACACTGGCCAAAAGCAACAGTATGACCCCATGAACTGTAAGTGGCAAGCGACTCTAGAGAGCACATGTGTATGCAGTGAGCAGTCCATCTACTGCCCCAAGAGAAAGCTACAGTGAAGAGTAAGATTCAGGGCTACGAGCAGAGGGCAGCCACACAGACAAGTACATGTTTGGTAATTCTTGTTCTGTTGTCATTTTAGGCCTTAAAACATACTATAATCTATAGCTAAATATTTGCAGTAGAGTCTGTTGGAGGATGAAACTATTTGAAATACATGGCAAATACCATACTGTCCAAAAACAATGTAATAATATGAAATCTTTTAAGTCTGTTTTAAAAAGTTTGCTTATTTATTTGAAACTCAGAGCTACAGATACAGAGAGAGAGAGAGAGAGACAGAAGAAGAGAAACAGAGATCTTGCATTCACTGGTTCACTTCCCAGATGGCTGCAATAGTCAGCATTGGGTGAAGCCTGACATCTTTTTTTTTAACCTACCCGCTAACATTTTTTGCTAAATATTTATTTATTTATTTGAAAGTCAGAGTTACAGAGAAGGAAAAGCAGAGACAAAGACAGAAGTGGTTCAGGGCCAGTGCCGTGGCTCAATAGGCTAATCCTCCGCCTTGCGGCGCTGGCACACTGGCACCGGGTTCTAGTCCCGGTCGGGGCGCCAGATTCTGTCCCGGTTGCCCCTCTTCCAGGCCAGCTCTCTGCTGTGGCCCGGGAAGGCAGTGGAGGATGGCCCAAGTGCTTGGGCCCTGCACCCCATGGAAGACCAGGAGAAGCACCTGGCTCCTGGCTTCAAATCAGCTGGGTGCGCCAGCCGCAGCGCGCCGGCCGCGCCGGCCGTTGGAGGGTGAACCAACGGCAAAGGAAGACCTTTCTCTCTGTCTCTCTCTCTCACTGTCCACTCTGCCTGTCAAAAAAAAAAAAAAAAAAAAAAAGTGGTTCAGTCCCCAAATGGCTGCAACAGCCAGGGCTGGGTCAGGCCAAAGCCAGGAGTCAGGAGCTTGCTTGGGATCTCCCATATGGGTGCAGGGGCCCAAGCACTTAGGCCATCTTCCACTGCTTTCCCAGGCCATTAGCAGCAAGCTGGATTGAAAGGAGAGTAGCAGGGACTAGAACTGGCGCCCTTATAGAATGCCAGCGTCTCAGGCTATGGCTTTACCCATTACACCACAGTACTGGCCCCAGGCCTGACATTTTTTTTTTTTTTTTTTTTTACCCCACAGGCAGAGTGGACAGTGAGAGAGAGACAGAGAGAAAGGTCTTCCTTTACCGTTGGTTTACCCCCAATGGCCGCTGCGGCTGGCACACCGCGCTGATCCAAAGGTAGGAGCCAGGTGCTTATCCTGGTCTCCTATGGGGTGCAGGGCCCAAGCACTTGGGCCATCCTCCACTGCCTTCCCGGGCCACAGCAGAGAGCTGGCCTGGAAGAGGGGCAACCGGGACAGAATCTGGCGCCCCGACCGGAACTAGAACCGGTGTGCTGGCGCCGTAGGCAGAGGATTAGCCTAGTGAGCCGGGGCGCCGGCTCCAGGCCTGACATCTTAACACCAAACAACTGTCCCTGGCTAGTAGATACAAGTCTTCTAACCAGTGGCAAGTTAGATGTGGATTTATATCCACTTAATTCGTTCACCTTTCTCAAGTCTTCCTTAGTACTTTGCACACTTAACTCACATTTGTTACTTTTTTAATATGTTAGATTCACCAATTCATTCACCAATTTAAAAAACTTGAAAATACCTCAATGTTTATTTAAAAACATTACTTCCCGAGTCTGTTTTTCCTTCAAACTACCATTTACAAGCAGACAAAAAGTTTCTAAGTTCTATTTTTCTGACACCAATCCCATCCAATTCTTTTAAGTAATTAATTATGGAACAGATTTATGTAGGCTGATTACTTTAAAAATTATAAAGCTTTATTTTTATTACTATTACATTACTAAGACCAGAGTAAATGTAGTTAAAGTGATGTTTGGTCAAAACAAAAAGGCCACATGGGGTAGCAATGCAATCTGTAACCAAGCTAACAACAGTAGTTTCAGGACAACCAAACATCAAGACTACACTCTCCCTGTCATTTGAAAACCCACTCTCTTCACTTGCAGACTAATTTAGGTCTATTTTTCAGCCTAAAGTTAGTATGGATTTTTTAGTATAAACATAATGCTTTTAAAAGCACTCAGCTGGGCTCTTGGTGCAATGGTTAAAACTCTGATTTGAAGGCCTGCGTTACATATTGGAGTGCCTGGGGTTCAGTCCAGGCTCCATTCCCAATTCCAGTCTCCTTTTTTTTTTTGACAGGCAGAGTTAGACAGTGAGAGAGAGAGACAGAGAGAAAGGTCTTCCTTCCATTGGTTCTCCCCCCCAAATTGCCACTACGGCCGGTGCACTGCACCGATTTGAAGCCGGGAGCCAGGTGCTTCCTCCTGGTCTCCCATGCAGGTGAGGGGCCCAAGCACCTGGGCCATCCTCCACTGCACTCCCGGGCCACAGCAGAGAGCTGGACTGGAAGAGGAGCAACCGGGACAGAATCTGGCACCCCAATCGGGACTAGAACCCGGGGTGCCAGCACCACAGGCGGAGGATTAGCCAAGAAAGCCATGGCGCCGGCCATCCAGTCTCCTTCTAATACGTACCCTGCTAGGCATCAGGTGATGCTACTGGGAACCTTATCACCCACCTGGATGACTGGATTGGGTTCCGGCCTCCTGGCTTTGTCCCTCCCTGCCCAGCCCCAACTGTTAAAGCCATATGGGAAGTGAACAAGCAGATGGAAGATCTCTATCCATCTATCCACGTGTATCTTTCAAATAAACCTTTTTTAAAAAGATGTGTAAAACCAAATTCATTCAACTCCAAATAACTGTTGAAAGTCTAGTATGTGTAGTTACTAAGACCTTACGACTAACCTGATCACTCCCTGTCCCATGCTTTGGCCCAGAACGCCGAGGACCACAGTGAGCAGTTCCTTCTTCATAATGTACTAGTCTATCACTTTTCCCAAATCAAGGCCCCCCACATAGCTTTGTTTGGGAACAAACCACACAATCTTTCCCAAGCCTTCACTTCATACATTATATCTAAAGTAAACATAGACATATTTCTACTTTTGTCTACATGTTAAATTAGTTTCTCCTCTCCCCCCTCCCCAGAGATCGTTTTGATTCAAATATAATAAAATGTCAGACATAAAACAAACTCCCAACTACCCATCATTAGGCAAGAGCCTACTGTGTGGCAGACTGTCTGCAAGGCTCCAGAAGTGAGGACTGAGTAAAAATCAGTTCTTGCCCTCAGAAGTCATGGCTGAGAACAAAAGGTAAGTGAACAACCCACTCCCTTGCTCAGAGGACAGTCTAGGAGAAATGCACTATAGGCAACTATTCCCGCTTCTGTTATCTATAACTTTGTAACAAACCATGTACAAACTTAAATGACTTGAAACAGTAAGTCATCATTCTCGCATAGCTCAGTGGATTGACTGAGACCACACGGATGGTTTTCCTGGAGTCTCACGTGGTTATAGGCAGATGTTGACAGGGCGCATTTTAATCTGAGGCTTCGCTAGGACTGATGCCTAAATCATTCTTGTGCATGGTGAAATCTGCACAGGGAGCTGAGCTGTTCTATCTGAGGACTTGCTAATTGCCCTGCCCTGTGGCACAGGCTTTCCCTAGCGCGGCACCTGGATTTTAGAGGGAGTGGCTTCAGACATTCCACAAAATCAAAGCCACAGGCTTCTCATAACTTTATTTGGACGTTTTTCAGTCATTATTTCATTCTATTAGTCACAGAAGATTCACCTGGATTCAACACGGCGAGGCTGTGAGATGAATATACAAGGATATAAGCTCTAGAGGCACGGCTCATTGAGGAAAGTCTTTGGAAACTTCATGTCCCAAGCACAAAATCATGTCAATGTTAACATTTTTTTTTAAGATTTATTTTATTTGGAAGGCAGATTTACAAAGACAGAAAGAGGGAGGGAGAGACAGAGAAAGAGATCATCCACTGGCTCACTCCCCAAATGGCCACAATGGCAGGGCATGGGCCAGGTCAAAACCAGGAACCTGGAACTCCATCCAGATCTCCCACATGGATGACAAGGGCCCATGTACTCAGGCTATCTTCCACTGCCTTCCCAAGCACAATGGCAGGTAGCTAGACTGGAAGAGGAACACCCAGGACTTAAACTGCTGCTCATATGGGATGCCAGTGTCAAAGGCAGAGTTTAACCCACTGCGCTACAAAGCCAGTGTGAGACTACATACATTTTATTTTTATTCTCTCTCCTCTTAGCTCTTAGAAGAACAATAAGAGGCTGGCGCCGTGGCTCAATAGGCTAATCCTCCGCCTTGCGGCACTGGCACACTGGCACCGGGTTCTAGTCCCGGTTGCCCCTCTTCCAGGCCAGCTCTCTGCTATGGCCCGGGAGTGCAGTGGAGGATGGCCCAAGTAATTGGGCCCTGCACCCCATGGGAGACCAGGAGAAGCACCTGGCTCCTGCCATCGGATCAGCGCAGTGAACCAACGGCAAAAGGAAGACCTTTCTCTCTGTCTCTCTCTCACTGTCCACTCTGCCTGTCAAAAATAAAATAAAAAAAAAGAAGAGCAATGAGGAAAGTGTTGTGGCATAGTATGAAAATTAATGATACCACTATAGAGTTAGTTGAGGATCCCCCTCCATTCAGTCCAGCAGCCAGGGCACAAGGTGACCCAATGGATGCTAAGGGTGATCAAGAAGGATGTGTGATTAACATCAGAATATGCAGGAACTGGTATGAATCAGAACCACCTTAGGGCACCTCCCTTCAACAGCTACAGCAGGACCAAATACAATTAATCTTCATAAAGCCAGAAGAGATAACGTCCTGTGTCTGAATCACCCCAATTGTTGTGCCACTGGAGTCTTGCCCCCATGATTGCACTTACCAGTCATGTGACAATTACAAAGGCAAAAAAAAATAAAGATTTTCAAATAACATTATTTTTCAGTAAGGTCCTAAGGAACAGCTCTTGTAAGATTATGTCAGTTACGTTATTCCAAATAAATTGCTTTTCCAGTTGTAATCGATCAAACTGTTTCTATACCAACCTCATTATTAATTCAGGCACATATTCCATATTGAAAATAGAATAGCAGTTTAAAAAGTATATTAGAAAACAAGTCACTTCAACAGTGCTAAATGGAAATGTAACTTCTCTTATTTCAGAATATCACACTCCCTCCTTTTACAAATTGTCATTGTATCAGAACACAGAGGTTTAAAAAAATTCCTGAAAAAATCATGTAATTTTTATAATTTTAATTTGTGTAAGGCATTGAGCAAAAATTTTAAAGCATGATTTAGAAAGATGAGAAAATTGGCAGACAAATTTCCTGTTGGGATTTTTACATGTGCTGAAATACTGCACTGTACCTCATAAAGATGGACAAGTATTACATGTTAATTTAAAAAGATTTATTTATTTATTTATTTGAAAGAGTTACAGAGAGAGAGAGAGATCAACCTTCCATCTGCTGGTTCATTCTCCAAATGGCCACAATGGCCAGGGTTGGGCCAGACTGAAGCCAAGATCCAGGAACTTCATCCAGGTCTCCCAGGTGGGTGCCACGGGCCCAAGAACTTGGGCCATCCTCCATTGAGTTCCCAGGTCATTAGCAGAGAGCTGGACCAATAATGAACAGCCCAGACACATAAACCAATGCCCATATGGGATGCCGGAGTCGCAGGTGGCAGCTTTTCTGCTCCACCACAATGGCAGTTCCCAATCTAAATTTTTTATAAAATAGTTTAAACTAACAAACATTTAAAGCTCTTGTATTTTGCTTTTATCTATTCTCACCACAAGGTGGGGCTGTGATGTCACAATTTGGCAAGATTTATACACCATATAAACACAGATGAGTAAAACAAAGTTTAACACGACAATCTCTTCTTCAAATCTGCACTGTTTTCAATCAGTCAATTACCTAATCTTAATGCTAATTAGAAGAAAATATGCTTTAACTTATCTGGTTCTGCGTTAGTGAGTTTTGTCAAATCTAAGTGTCCTTAGTAGGGGTTGTTTCTACCATAGCACATTCCCATTCTAAAAGAGCACTAAGAATATCTTCAAAAATTATTTTGTAATTAAGCATTACCCAGGACTATAAAATTACTTTTTTTCCTCCTTCTCTTTTAATTATATTTTGTAGTCTAGTATTTACTTAAGGACAATTTGAAAAACAATGTTTTTGGTATGCATTATCTTTTTCATCTGCTAACATTATTCTTTAAGTTGATTATTTATGTGCTTTGTATTGTTAATAGGTAGAAATTCCTTTCTAATTCCCAAAGCAGTACAAATATTCAGATTTTTAATCAATGACTTGTCAGTGGTGACAACAGTATCCAAACTAATCACTGTTTCTTGATTTATCAAATAAACATCAGCACTTTGTCAATAACATGTTAGCAATGGAGGCACTCTTCTAAAAAATACTTTTCAAACCATTTTAATATACCAAGAAAGAAACAAAAGTATATTTTAAAACAAATAAAAAAATGCTTATGATTCCACAAAGCCTACCTGTTCACCTTTTCAATTTTTCTATTTTCTTTATCAAAACAATTTAACAATTTTTCCATTTTAAAGTAGGTCAACATGTACAATTTTAAAATATTCATTACTAGTTACTATACTTTTCCCAATTCTTACTCGAAACTCCACGACTTCCATGGGGTGACTTCCACAGTGATTAGAAACTGCTTGGGATGCCGGCATCTCACGTGGAGTTTCGATTCTGCTTTCAATCCAGTGTCTCATTCAAGTGCATACCGTAAGGCAGCAAATGATGGCTTCAGTACTTGGGTTCCTGCTCCCTGTCTGACACCCAGACTGAGCTGCAGGCTCCTGGTTTTGGTCTGGCCCATCCCTGGCTGTAGCAAGTATTAAGGGCGTGAATCATTGGACAGAATCTTTCACTCCAGTGAAAATAAATTGGAAAGTTTTTGTCACTGCTTTCATCAAAGAGCTTTATATATGTCACCCTATTTTTCTCCCCAATGGTTTTCTTTTTAATAATTATTCTAAAAAACAACACACAACACATAGCTTGTTATTCTAAAAGGCTACAGAAAAATTGCTGCTTAACAAAGTCACTCTCGTGAAGTCTTAAGAAACAAATTTTCCAAAAGTACAAAGAGTTATTTGTAGACTGATTCAATTGTGACTAAAAATTCTACTATGCTTTTCTGTGGAATAAACCACTTCATACTCTAAGTGAATGACAGATCCAACAAATCTCATGTAAGATGGGCTTTAAGGCTTAGCAAGCACAGCAATTAAGAAGTCCATAAAACTGACAGGAAAATAGGAGTGAGGGACTATATAAAGGTATTCTGTCACCAGGATGGACCACCCAATTCATATTTTTATTACTTTACATATTTTTATTCTGTAGGGTATGTGACAAGTAAATTAGTAGCATTTTTCAAAAATAAAGCAGAATGAGGATGATTAATAGGCTAGATTACTGCTGAAATATCTGTATTAGAGAAAATTATTCATATTGATTCCTGCATTCATAATAAACTAGAAAAAATGCCACCGTGATAGGCAAAGTTCCTTGGTAATGTATGCACACACACATACGAATAGTTACTACTGACATCAATATACTTCCCTTAACTCAAATTAAATTAGTTATAAGAATATTATCCTTTGCTTACTATTTTTCTATTAAACAATTTATCCACAAATAATTTCCACAGGATTATAGTAGCGAAGGTAGAAAATGTAAAAGGTATAAGTCTCATTTACTTAGTGTCTAGAGTGTATTCCCGTCTTGAATATTTTCCAGAAAATTCTATACACAGATGTGTTAGGAAACTGGCGCAGTTTTAGCCAGGTGGCCACATGGCCCAACCTCTGTGGTCAAGCTCCACCCCCATCCTAATAGGATTCGCTGCTCCTGCTTCCCTGCCAGCCCTCAGGTGAAGTTTTAAAAGGGCCTGTTCCTGAACACGTGCTCTCTTGGCCCTTTCCTCTGCACTCTCTTGGTTCCTCTCTCTAGCCTCCTCCTCTGGTCTCTTGGCTCTCTCTCTCAGCTCCTCTCATCTCTCTTCTCTCTCTTCTCTCCTTGCTAGCTCCTCTCCTCTCTCTCTCTCTCTTATACTCTTTCTCTCTCTTTCCCTTCGCCACCCCTTCACTCCTGTCTGTTGGGTGTTCCCCAATAAACCCTTTCCCTCACTCTGGTGTTTGGTGTGTTTTGTGACAGCTAACAAACATTAATATATAACAACATGTAATTTTGTTTTTAATTTATATGATATCATATTCTAAATGGTGTGTGTGAGACAACCATTACAGATTTATCTCTTAGAGATATATGATTGCTATATATTCTGTATATATGTAGATGAATGCATATAATTCTTTAGAAAGACTACATGGTATTTAATACAATGAATGAATCAGTCTTCCGATGAGTATGCTTCAAGTTGCAGCTTTCTCTGTCTATCAAACCCACTTGCTTTCTATCTTTCAAAATTTTCTGATCCAATCATGAGCAGTTTTCTTATTTTCCTCCACTAATTATGAATCATTTTTTCTAAAAGTACACTTTATATTCTTTTATGGAATGTGAATAACAAAGATGAAAAAATATGTTTGGTCAACTGCCTTGATCCAACTTCTGGAAACATAGCATAAGATGAAGAGTCACAATAGCTGACCTCTCATAGACATCACAGGTAAAAGGAACTGCAAATAGGGGACGTTAAACTGGCTTGCACAGGTTTATAAACCAGTCTGTTTTGAGTGAGTGGCATCTACTCTATACCAATTGTTAAGGACTTTGAATATAATCCCTGAAGCACAGTAATGTAATTCAAAGTCATTACTAAAATTCTTTCTCACCCTAGATGATGGATAGGAATTTATTTTAGTGTTAAGTGTCACCAAAGAAAAGAACAACAGTAGAACACAAGTTCTTTATTTCCTAAGTCCATCTCCTAGTAATTGTAATGTCTTGTTCATCACTATTTGCTCAGTGTTGGGAACAGCAACTGGCCTATGGTAGAGACTCAAAATACACCACTAACTTAACATATGTTGAATAAACATTTGATCTCTGTTTCCCCATTTGTAAAATGAGTTAGACCAAATCCCTATTCACTCTAAAGCTGAAGGTTTTGCAATTCAATTTATAATTAAATCAGAGGGATTTTGCAAGTTAGATATTATTAAATCCTCCCAGCAAAATGAAAAAAACCATAGCCTTTACACCTAGTGCCCTTTCAGACTATTCCAGCATGCATCGACTTCTAAAGACGTCACCAAAAATAAGCAGAACAAACACTCATTTTAAATTATTTTATTTTTCATAATTTTCCAACACACAGTGTTAGAAAAATGAATTTTGGCACCATGATTAAGAACTTATTTCAAGTTTAACCTTTAAATTAAAAACAGTAGCTACAATAAGGATATTTAAACCTCACTCAGAGAAATGGCAAAAAAAAAAATCAAGTCAACAAATATTTTTGCTGGATAATTTTTTTAAAGTGAGATAGAGGGAAGAAAATAAAAACTTCAATGGGTAAAACAGATTATGCCTGGAAGAGAAAACAGCAAATAACCCTTCTCTCCCTCCCACCCTGCCCCTCTGCAGAAAAAACTGAGAGAGGACAAGGGCAAGAGGGAAAAAGCAAGGCTCAATGATTTTATTTTCCTGATACAAAATTCAAGTACTTAAAAATATCATAAAATGCACTGTTTATCTCAATGATTTTTTCTTTTTTCTCACTCTTTTCTAGAATGAAAAAGGAAACAAAACTTTAAAAAAAAGCTGTTTTGACCTAAGGACACTTGCTGATCTTGATACCTGATATACTTTAAGGAAAGGCCTGAACGCTTTCCTAAATCCAACATCTACTTACAAGAAACCTTTTGGGAGGATCCATCTGCTGGAACATAAGATTTGATTTCTAATACAAATGTAAGATAATTTGTCTATAAAATCTCAACAATGTTTTCAATGGATATGCTTCTTGGTTGTGTTTGCATTTTCTTGAGGAAAAACACTGCAATATTTCTTGTGTGTTCCCATAGTAATTATTGTAAAAGATCTGTCTGGATAGGTGGTCAAAAGTGTAATTAAATAACTGCATACAAATTTAGTCAAAATCAAATTTCTAAGGTTTCAAAACTTGCTAATTTTCATTTATATCCATTGTGTCTACATTTCCCCTACATATTGATAAATAACATTCTCCCCAGACTTGTCTTAAATAAGAAAATATTATTTGTCACTTGACCATTTGTACCTGAATATTTTATCAACTTGAAAAACAAATTCAGAAACTCGTCATCATTCTCAGAGAGAGTAAAGCATAGAAATAAATATTTACTTTTACTTTTTTTTTCTTTCTTTTCTTCTTTAACCTGTATTTCGAGGCTCAGAGCAGACATTAAGAAACATCAAACATTTTTTTTATAAAAAGTTTTTCAAATGTTTGGCCCAAAGTGAAGTTGTTCTGTTGAAGTTATTTAAATATTCCTCTCATCTTCTCAAGCACAACTTCAAAGACATGTTCATGCCAATCATCCATTGCAAAAAATCCAATTCCATGAAAAGTAAATAACTTAGGGATCTATAAATGACACTGCAATGTATCTTGTTCCATTTTTAACAGGAAGTCCTTCATGCAAATGTGTAAGTCTCCCAGGATGCATGAAGCTCCAGCCTTTTCTTGGTGATTCAATAGAGCAATTGTACCTTAGAAATTTGCATCCACCTCCCTACAAAAGTTAAAACAGATAAATATATCAGATAACTATTTTTAATTTTTAATCAGCAACAGAATTCAAATCATGCTGTCTGAAGAGAATCTAAATAAGAAGCTAAGGGAAAGCCTTTTTTCATAATGACAGCTTTTGAAAAATCTAAAATAAAAGTCATAATTACCTGAAAATCTTCTCCCACGTTATTGAGTGCAATGTTGATGGTAAAGGTAGAAGCGTCATGGTGAGGACGGAGAGAACGCTGTCTTTCAGGGGAATACTTTACTACAAAATTCAGTAATGCAAAACCCTAAAAAGCAAAATAATCCAGTGGATTTGCTTAGCGATAAAAACAAGAAAAAACTAAAAACTGGTAAAGAGTAGGCAGGAGTGGTTGAAGAATTACTACCTTTGTATAATATCCTGCAAAGACCTTCAATGTAACCGGTGCAATAAACTCTCGGATAAAGTGAAGCCATACATTTTCCAGACCAATTTGCTTCATGTGGATATCATCAGTCGGGACATTTTCATAACCACCAGATATACGACTATCCTAGAAACAGCATCAGTGACAACATAAAGTGTAACCCCACACGCAATTCACATTATCTTAGTATTTTTTTCAACCACGGTCATTATTGTCCATTGTCATAATGGACAATAAAAGTTAACAGTTGTTCAATTATGACATACCATCTGCTTTAATTGTAAAACTTTTGAAATAACCTAGATATCATGGCTTTGCAAATATACCAATGATGAAGCAAAGTATTGCAGTGGCAGCAGCCTCCTTTCATATTTTATTAAATGAATATATGAGGTACAAACAATAAATTCGCTGAATTAACTTCCTAAGTTTTCATATTTCCCCTGAAAAGGAGAGTGCTTTAATTTTGTTTTTTTTTTTTTTTTATATGGCCCCTGCGGCAGCCTTAGCTGATGGATGGGTAGTTCCTACTCACTACCCTATGGTCCACCAACCATTGAAAATAAGCTTTCCCTGCTAACGTGCCTCACTCCTATACGTGACCCCAAAGTCTTACAACAACTGCTTTTCATTATTCCACAAACTACTGACTTCAAATTCTTCCTCATACTTTGAATTTTCCTCCCTGATCTGTTAACTAGTGGGGAGACAGAACTGAGCAAATGCAGTAATATTCCGAGTATTGTATTAAGACGCCTTTGCACTGTTAAACAACCGGCATCGGTGAGTTTTCACAGGAAAAGAAACACACTGAGCCACCTCCAGTCATATTTCTTGCCAAGTCTTTGTCAGTGAATTCACGTGCAAAACTGATTCACACCAAAGGCATTCAAATGCATGCCTCTTTCTTGCATTAATACAGAAAAACAGTTCTGACAGTAAACCGAAGAGTTTATCTCAACATCATCACTACAGCTCACTGTGAAAATGCAAGGTCCACAAAGTGGCCTTGGAAAAGAACAGCATTACCCAGTGAGGACACACATCCTCTGGCCATCTGCAGCCTCAGGACAAGGACCCTCTCAGACCATTCGGTATCATCAGGTGCATAAATGAGAACCCAGGACCCAGACAGACTAAACGACTTCATCAGAGTTTAATAATCAGCTAGGAGTAAAATTAGACTAAAACTAGAGTTCTCTGGAAACCCTTGCCCATGCAGTTCATTTAGGTCAAGGACTCAGCGAAATATAAAAACGAGGACATATCCCCCCTGAACCCTCTGATTATTTACCCTCTGAACCACAGAAGACATTTCAGTTCTTCATGTGAAGTTTCAACTTACGTGATGTTTTCCCCCAGACCACTGGCCGTAATGCTCCATTTCCTGTACCAGTTCATCACAGGCTTTTTCAGAAAATATGGGGAACCAAAAGACATCTGGACAAGGCTATAAAACACAACATCCTCATGAGAAGGTTCACTACATCTGTGTCTTAGTAAGTCTAAAATACTCCTTCCAGTATGCATAAACATTCTAAATGATGAAAACACATTGTGCCATGGTTTAATTGGTAGAACTTTTTTTCTTAAGGTGCATAAAACAATGGTGCATCTCAGAATTGATGATACCTTATATCCTTGAAAATAAGACCTTACCAATACTCTTGAGGACGACACTAAACTATGGTTCACATTTTAAAATACCTGAGAAACGAATCCAATTTCTTTCAAACTTTCATTGATAGAGTTGTATACCAGAGATATGTCAATGATTCCTTATTTTTAGCAGTTTCAGAAAGCCACAATACTTGACAGGATTAAAAAAAAAAAAAAACTGATGTGGAGTCAACATTTCGTCCAGCAGTTAGGACCCCAGCATCCCACACTGGCTTGCCTGGCTTTATTACAGACCTTAGCTTCCTACCATGCAGGACATGGGAGCAGCAGCAAGGGCTCACATAATCGTGTTGCTGCTTTCCAGTGGGAGGCCTGAATTGTTTCTGACTCTTGGCTCAGAGTAAGGCCCCATCTCTGATGTTGCAGACATCTGAGGGGTGAACCAATAGAGTCGAGTCTTCTGTCCTGCCTTTCACTGTCTCTGATTCTCAAATAAATATACTGCAGGAAAAAAATTTTAAAAACAAAAGGCATGATCTTAAACTAACTGTTAAACGCCACAGTCTACATTTTTACAACAATATGATTCTTAGGACTATATAGTTGGTAATTACTAATTAAACCATATAAATTTAACCTAAAGGATATTTCTCCAGTTTCACATTTTCCATTATGTTCCAATATTAATAATATTGCCTTCTGGAAAACACAACAAAATGGCTTATATATATATATGTAATATATATATAACATAATAATTTTAATACAAACCTGTTCAACTATATTGTCAGTGAAAATCTTGGAATAATCACGGTTTATATACTTTTCCTTCCAGTCCTACCAAAAAAATAAGTATTTGCATTAAGGCCTTTTTCTAAATACTTGACTGGCAAATATAATCATAGAGGTTAAACAAATTGTAAATAATGTGTGTATTGGACAAAACAAAATTTCACAAATGTTAACATTTTAATCTTTTCCTGATTTTTTGTATGCTCACATCATCTTATGAAACATAAAATTTTTATTTATGCAGTATTATACCTCAAGATAATTAAAACTGAGTAATCTTACAGTGACTAGATTTTTACTCTAAATATGTACATATTTAGCATATATGATTAGAAGTGAATAAGAAAATCCTACCAACAAATAACAGAAAAAAATAATTAATACATTTTCTGGCCTTATTTATACCTCTATGGTAAATTCTATTTTTATTTTTAAATGAATTTAATATTACTGCCTTCACTTTGGTTTTTAATATTTTCAAAGAATGATTATGGGGTAACTAACACTTTAACTTCTTTTAATTAACAAAAGTAAGACATAAGGCCTTATGCTAAAAAATTATTCCTCTTTATTAGCATGAACTTGATTTTCTTATTTGACTCATCTCTGACACATAAACCAGAACCCATGCTATCTCGATTTGGTTTTCAAGTATTAGCTAAAAAGTTGTTTCCCTGGGTCATTTTAAAATTCAGTATTTAGTTGGCATATATTAAAACATGAGTGATTTAAAATTAGAACAAAACTAAACAAAACAAAACAAAAAACAACAAGTGACCTGCATTATGGCACAGAGTGGTAAGCTGCTATTTGTGATGCTGCTGGCATCCTATACTGGATCAACAGTTCAAGTCCCAGCTGCTCCAGTGCCAGTGCAGCTCCCTGCTAATGTGCCTGAGAAGGCAGAATGACCCAAGTACCTGCGCTCCTTCCACCCAGGTGGGAAATCCAAATTGAATTCCACATCCCTGGCTTCAGCCTGGCCCAGCCCTGGCCAGTAGGGCCATTTAGGGAATGAGCCAGCAGATGGAAAATCTTTCTCCTTCTGCCATTTTGCCTTTCAAATAAATAAAATGGATCTTAAAAAAAAAAAACCTAAAAATAATCTCTTCCATAATGTAGGCTGTTTAACAAAATTCTGAACTTTCTCTTTACAAAGTACAGAAATAAGGAGCCATTTACGAAAAACTGAAGCATAGACATAATAATCACAATCAAAATATGCTTCCAAAAATATTGTCTAAAAATACACCTTTAAGGAAAAACAATTTAAAAATAAAAAATAAAATAGTTTTAAGGCTAGGTTTCAGAGGGGCTAATTTTTTACTAGGAATTTTTGCCATTGTTAGCGTTGTATATCTTTTTACATATAACTCAGATATTTCTGATGTGGAGGAACCAAAACTCTCTTTAAATTCTTTAACTGATTTTGATACATACATAGTATATAATTTGAAGGATCAAGTTATCTCATTATTTCCTCTAAAATTTATTAGTGTTTTGATTCTAAAATATGCAAGAAAATGAAAAGTGAGCATTGCATGTAAGGAGCTACATTATTATTTCCTATATGTCATTATTGATTTTTTGGAAGTTATAGATAAAGCTCCCGAAATTTTACATTAAGGCATTCACACTAAATTCTCATTTCAGACCATATTTTAAACTGTGAGCACAAGTGACTCCACTAATTTCCTAGGAATCTGATAATAGGATAATAAGTATTTTATCCCTCAGCATATTGATTAAGCTAATTTAGCAAAGAACAAAGAAAGTAATGAAAAGTAAATTCGTTTCTATTCAATTCTGCCATTTCATCTAATACTCTCCAAAGACTGAATTCTTACATAAATGTTCACAATTCAGGATATGATTTAGTACATCTTACCTGGAAGCTAATATTATCTAAACAAAACCAAATAATCCTTGTTCTTAAATACCAAGAAAGTCAATGCCAAAGCAAAATATGGAATTTCACCTGCACTATAAAAACAAACCTCTTTTCAATTCTACTAGTATGAAAAGTGAAGAGATTCAGCTAAAATGGAAAAAAAAGTACTTTCAAAACACTAAAATGTCAAAAGATAATCTTTTTTACTATTGAACAGAGTATTTAGAGGCCATTAGGTTTATTACTTCCAGGTCTCAACTATTCCTACAAAATAAAGGGCAATTCTTGTCAGGTAGATTTAGTCTCACTAATTTAAAGTTTTCATTATTGGCAACAGTAATTTAGAAGAGTGTTTTCCCTTGAATAAATGTGCCAATATAAGAAAAGATGTCCCTGAAAAACAAAACAAAAAAAGCCCTAATTATTGTATGAGGAACTTGAAATACTTCATGGGGAAAATGGAATAAAAGAGTAAGTATATTTTGAGTTAAAAATTTTGAAATCTAGCTTTTTCATAAAAAGCACTTTCCATGAGTTTTCAAAGCTCTCCTATCACTCAAATCTGATTAAAAAGAAAGGAAAGAAAGAGAAAAACTTTTAGACTTAAAGGAAGCCGTGTCCTCAAGTGCAAGCCCTCTGCATATGCTGAATCAGCTTGCTCTGTAATTTTCCTGTGGCTCTTTGTTATAAAAAACTTGGGGCCAGCGCCATGGCTCACTTGGTTAATCCTCCATCTGCAGCACCGGATTCTGTCCCGGTTGCTCCTCTTCTAGTCCAGCTCTCTGCTGTGGCCCGGGAGGGCAGTGGAGGATGGCCCAAATGCTTGGGCCCCTGTACCCGCATAGAAGACCAGGAGGAAGCACCTGGCTCCTGGCTTTGGATCGGCGCAGCGCCAGCTGTGGTGGCCATTTGGGGAGTGAACCAACGGAAGGAAGACCTTTCTCTCTGTCTCTCTCTCTCTCACTGTCTGTAACTCTACCTGTCACATAAATAAAAAAATTAAAAAAAAAAAAACAACTTTTCAAGAACAAAATAACAAAATGATAAGATAGCAAGTATTTTCCCAAACTACCCTCTTAAATTTTCTTCCTAAAAATCAATTATCATTATATATGAGCTATTTGTAAAATCCTTCTGAAATTTCAATTAAAAATTTGGGTACTGTTTTTAAACGTATAAAGCCAATACTGAGAGAAATTAAAAAAAATATAATTCCCTTCCCTAAACCTAATATATGTCTTTATTTATTTCAGTTTAGATGTACTCTATAGATCATGAAATATATTATTTCACTTTTTAAACATTCTCTTACCTAATTTTCCTATTATTACCCATTATAGGAAAACTAGAAAAGCTATAAAGCTGGATATGAAATACATACCACAGGATTTTCAAATATTTGCCAGAGGTCATTGTTATAATGGGATATATTGTAATTTGCAGTTGATAATATCCTTCCAAATTCATGTCTGTTAGAAATGTACATAAACATACCCTATATGTCAAGAAATAATAATATTAAGCTTAGAGAAAAATACAAAGAATAAAAGTAACCTTAGAAAAAGTATACAGATGTTAATTTCAACTTTTACATTTCATTCAGAATATAAGTCTTTCTTTTTCAAGTAAAACATGCATGACAAGATAAAAGAAAATTTTGATTGTGAACTTGGTCACCACACAAGACTAATTTATAGTAGCACTGATGTACAACTGAAAAAAGGAATGGATTGTTTTTGTGCCTTTCTCATTGAACCTAGAAAAAATTCCTGTTTGAAAGCAGAAATACTTTTGATACACCAAAGTGAAATGAATTGTCCTTCTTTTGGCTTCTTTTCACTCCAGAGAAGACAATATCACATTTTTAACAAGAATCAATATTATTTCATCAATCTACTTAATTATGTTATTGTTCTAATATTTATAAAGACTGAACACAGAAATTAATCACATACTATAAAAGCATCTACAGAAAACCAGTTTCATATCCTTGCCCTAAATCAAATCAGTGTGGCAAACAGCACTGAGGACAAGTGGTTTCTATTTTGCACCTGTTTTAATGATAAAAACAAGTTAGTGATTAATTAAAAAAAATGATGAAGAGTACTCAAACTTCATTTTAATCAAGATGTATTTTATATCATACCTATTCCTAACTCATCTCCCCCTTTAAAAAGAGAAGATACCTAGAAAATCAAGTACAAAGGACATTTTATGGTTGACCTGTCAATCACCTCAAAGAACCATGCATTGACAATCACACAAGGTCACCCACTCAATCACACAACACACATTGCAGATGGCTAATCCATGAATACTAAACATTTTACCAAGCTAAACCAAAGAAGGCTCTTAAATAAAGTTTACTCCTAGGTAATATACCAAATCTATCATTAATTAAATAAAAAATAAATAAAAATAACACCTTTGGGGGGCTGAGCATTTGGAATGTTTCCGGAGTAGGGGAGTCTTTTTCCCTTTGTAGGGTCTAAAATGAAGAGAAGCATTGGGTAAGTCGACCTGTAATACTCTCTCAGGTATTCTTTGGCAAGTGAAAACAGCAGCTCTTGAACAAAAGCTGACATTCTGAAATGTCCTTCATATCAACATGCAGAACAAGCAAAGCTTATAGCGCGTACAAACAAAACCCTCAGCCTTTTCAGCCCTTTATTTCCTTTTTTTTTTTTTTTTTTTGCGGGGATGTGTGTTGGGTGGGGGATCACATATACATCCAAGCTCATTCCTTAGTAGAACTTTCATTAGACACATAATTAAGACAAAGAAAACATGAGTGAGAAAGGCCATTCCAGGATGCGCTGTTGACTCAAATCAGCCAAAGATGAGCACAAAATACAGTCAAAGGTATGGAGGATGTTCAATAATAATAATGGATATAGATTTGTAGGAAAACAAACATCCAAACAACACATGCCTTGTTAAACTAAGAAAAAAAAATACTCGCCAACTTTTCTGATTTTTCTTGAAGCCACAATTGCCCACAAAAATTTGGAAATAAAATAACCCAATCATTTCTAAAACAGAAAATCATATAAATATGTCTTACAACATATTTATACATTTAAAGAAATGTTTCCTTCAGTCAGTTGCATTTTATAATGAATGTATATTTGTAGAACAGCAATGCATCACTAGTTTTTCTCACAGATGGAATATACTATGTATCTCAATCCTTCTCTCAATTTAGTAGTAAAGAAACTGCTTTTTCAGAATTGGTGTGTAATGATGATATAAAGTAAACCAAGTTACAGACAATACGGACACTGGTTTCAAAACAAAAATGCGTTCTTAATCCATTAGGTCCCATCATCCTATATATAAAATTTTAATTGAGCAATAAATATACCGCATGGTAACTTTGAAATAAATATTGTATCACTGAAATATTTTCAGAATTGAAAACTTGGTATCTTAATGGGTTAAACATAAAATGATTATTTCACCCAGGCTTAGTCTAATTGATTTTAATTAGGTTGAATATTCCATACAGAATTTCATATGGCAGAAAAGATGTATTCCTAAAAGCAAAGCTCATTTGTAACAATTCCATCTTTGTTACCTGAATCTACTGGGTTACTTAAAAGCCCGCCTGGGTCAGCGCCATGGCTCACTTGGTTAATCCTCCGCCTGCGGTGCCGGCATCTTATATGGGCATCGAGTTCTAGTCCCGGTTACCCCTCTTCCAGGCCAGCTCTCTGCTGTGGCCTGGGAGGGCAGTGGAGGATGGCCCAAGTGCTTTGACCCCTGCACCTGCATGGGAGACCAGAAGGAAGTACCTGGCTCCTGGCTTTGGATCAAAGAAGCGCCGGCCATAGCGGCCATTTGGGGAGTGAACTACCGGAGGGAAGCCCTTTCTCTCTGTCTCTCTCTCACTGTCTATAACTCTACATGTCAAATAAATTAAAAAAAAAAAAAAATTCTAAAAAAAAAAAGAATGCCAGCCTGACCATCTAATCCAATCTTTCTGAAATTGTTTCTAAGGTAAATGTTGACAAATTATTCTCCAAAATTGTTCTCAAGTTTTCAATATACAATCAAAAAAATTGGCTAGTACTTACAAATTAGAAAGAAAAAGGGCAAAAAACACAATGACACAACCACTGCACTGGTAAAGCAAGCCATCTCCACGGCAACATTCAAGCCTGCCATCACTGCTTCTCTTACCATTTCTCTAGCGTTTCGGCAAAGAGCCATATCTGGATCCAATTTATCACGAACAAAGTAGTTTCTTTCATTCATCTCTGAGCGGAGAGTCTTTCCTTTAATTAAGTACACATTAGCTATGTAGGGGACATTCCATATTCCTCTGAAAGCAAACAGAAGACATCCCAAAATACCACACACACAGAAATTTTAAGTTTTACTCTATTTTTAAAATAAACACTTGTGTTTTTTAATTATATAAACTAAGGGACCAACATCGCCTTTAATATTTGACATTATGTGAGATTTCTTGGTATCTACAATATTTTTATGACATTTAGGAGACAAGCCACTCTCAATCTAGACAAACCTGAGTTTAGAGTTGGTATTTCTTTAGTGTTTTTGGCTGTCATCTCTTAATTATATTGCTGTTACAGCATACTATTCCACTGCACAGAATGTGTTTCCAATTAACATTAAAAGTTTGATAGAAAAAATAGTAACCAACAGTGGCACATTACCGCTGACTCATAAGGCTGCCCAGAGCTGTTAGTGTCAAGTCCATGTGCAGTGACTTCACACTGGAAACTTGCTATCAGCCAGGGTAGAGGTATTTATACCACAGAAATTGGCAAACACTATAAATGAGGGCATAGAGCCAGTTGTTAGACATTTACCAGGACACCATTGATGGATAAAGCCTAAAATTATCCTAAATCATACTGTCTTGAAATTCATTAAGTCACCTGAAATCTTCTATGGAAAGGGAAGAAAAGAAGAAGTACAGCTAGAAAAGTAAAAGCATTTGGAGACTCTGTCCTTCATTCTTTCCCACACCTACCTCCTTACTCTGAAAATGACTCATTTCCTCAGAACAGAATAAGAAAATTGCTTGAAGGGCTGTGCCTGTTTCTTTTAGAGAACAGAAAGGGAAGATCTTGACCAAGAAAATGTAGCTGGGTATTAAAAGGAATATGGTATCATTTTGTTTTACAATACCAGCTTTAAAGAAAATATCTTAAGTACCCAAGGTATGAGGTGAACTCAGAAACTAATCACTGGTGAAGTGTGCAGTGCTTCAATTTTGAACGGAAAATACACACACACAAACATGCACACATCGTAAGTTATCATTCCTTTTTGTGGCTTTTGGATCGAAGCTAGAGTAAAAACCTCTACCATATACAATACTTTCCGTACACATTAGACAACACTGAGAGTGAACAAAAATAAAGAAAGAAAGAAATCACCAGTGCCCGAGAAAAAGTGAAAGATACATTCTCTATTGCACTTTTGTGAGACTCATTTCTGCCATACCTAAACATACTATCAGGCATACAGCCTATACAAATCATCCTGAAATAATAATAGAAAAAAAGACTATGAACAACAGAACAGGATCTCAACAGTGTTTTCTGCACCATCAAGCTTTTTAACTGCAGCCAACAAAAGCCTTTAGCATATTTACATCACTCCACTTTTAAGTTTTCCCAAACAATCAACATTTTCCAAGCAAAGTAGATTTTCATCACCCAACTGTACAAAGAAAATCTGGTTGATTTTTCTAAGTATAAGGGTACATCTTTTAAGTTATGAGAATATTCTTTTCCTATTTAACTGGGCTGACATGCTGTAGAATGAAGGCGAAGCACTTGGAGACTCAATCACTTCAGTCCATTATCAAGTTTAAAAAGAGAATGAAGTTCCTTCCTGTTAATATCTTAGCAAAATCATTTCAATTGTGATTACGTTTCTGTTCAAAAAGCACCCACTGTGGGCTTTGAAATAAGCATTAACCATGCACACTCTTTGTAGCATGCACAATCTCTGTAATCTCTAAAAATGAAAATCAGAAATTGGTGAAGAAAGAGGGAGGTGCCTTTCTCTGAAGGGAGGAGAGAACCTCCACTTTGACTATGACTGTGTCTAAACAAGATAAGAGTCGGAGAACTCAAGGGGCTTCCATAGCCTTGGAAACTCATAACTGGTGCATAGGGAGATTACTGATGCCATAAACAGGAGTGTCAATTGGTAAAGTCAACAACAGGAGTCACTGTGCACTTACTCCTCATGTGGGATCTCTGTCCTTAACGTGCTGTACACTGAGGCTTAATGCTATAACGAGTACTCAAACAGTATATTTCACTTTGTGTTTCTATGGGGGTGCAAACGACTGAAATCTTTACTTAATGTACACTAAACTGATCTTCTGTAAAAAAAAAAAAAAAAAAAAAAGAAAGAAAGAAATTATCAATTCCCAACTTGACTCTCACTGGGATTAAACATGACAATAGGTCTGATCTGATTTCATCATCATTTTAAAAAAAAATCATCTATTATTTTTCACTTTATGTTTCTGTGTGGGAGCAAACTGTTGAAATACTTACTTAAGGTATACTAAGCTGATCTTCTGTATATTAAGATAATCGAAAATGAATCTTGATGTGAATGGAAGGGGAGAGGGAGTGGGAAAGGGGAGGGTTGTGGGTGGGAGGGACGGTATGGGGGGGGAAGCCATGGTAACACATGAGTCGTACTTTGGAAATTTATATTCATTAAATAAAAGATAAAAAAAAAAGAAATTGGTGAAGAAACCTATCTTTAAAGCAGATTATTAGCTGGTTCACATAAAAAGCTCACATAACAATGAAGGCTAGAAAGTTTTGGTTATTGGTGCTACTATTGTTTACTTATTTATAAATTTTAAAAGCTTTCAAAACAACCCTTAATCGAGGCTGTTAAATAAATTAGCTGAAATACATGTGCTTTTCAAACTGTTAACTAAAGAACATTACTTTTCTATGAATCATGAGTTGAGTGCCCCAAAGTATACAATTATTATCTCTCAGTATTTCCCACAATGAATCTGTTCCTTTAAAGATTTAGAACTTCAAAAGCATTTTTTTTAGTTTTATACCAGGATTTCAGGAACTCAATTTTGAGACCAATATTTCAGGAATTCAAATATATGTTAAATTTCCATTAAACACAAAAGACCTAAATAGCAACAAAATTGCAAGTATTATTAGTAAGGCTGCATCTTTAGATTATGGTATTTTACATCAAAAAGTTAAATCAAGTAACCTACACTCTTTTCCCCTGCACAATGTCCACATAATCTTCAGATCTAGCATAATAGCCATCAGGACTCAATGCGCCCCAGAAGTTGGACCAGAGCTTTCCATGCCGAGTTACAAGAGGAGCAATGATCTTCCTAAAGAGAGAAAAAATGGTGTAATTACTTATTTTAAAATTAGCAAAGAATCATGTGCTTTGGGTTTAGCATAACAGATAAAATAATAAAGCTCATTTAACATATATGAAGTCAATCCAAAAGAAGAAAAATTTATTTCTAGCATCTTTTCTTAAATGAGCACACACTAATTTTCAATCATTTTCCTAATAAGAGTAACAAAAAGGAAAAAACTATTGAAAATGCTAATAAAATATAAAAATGACTTTTAAAGGCTCCTCGCTTACATCTAAGAGAGTGAAACTGCCTAAATTACTTATTTTTGTGTCAATTCAAGTATTTCAGAAATTATGCTAAGTGAAATCAAATACTTTCATAGTCAATGAGCAGACAGAACAGCCTCTGGTGCGTTAAAGAATCCAATAAATGTTTGCTGAATGGAAACACAATGAATGAAATAGGCTGGGTCTTTGGTAAGTAGGTCAGTTTTCCTAAAATTAATTCAGAAATTATTTTAAAGTATGTTTCCTTTTTTTTCTGTTTTTTTTTTAAACGTTTAAAATGGGTTGTAGTTATAATAATTAAGCCCTAGCAACACTGAACACTTCTGGTTCTTTAAACAAACTAGAAGATAACTGTCTGCTTCGTGGCTTGAATGTCTCCTCTAAAACTCAGGTTGAAATGTAATTGCCATTGTGATGGTACTGACAGGAGGGACGTTTTAAGAGGCAATCACAGGGCTGGCACTGTGGCTTAATGGGTTAAGCTGCCGCCTGCAGTGCTGGCAACCCATATGGGCGCCAGCTCAAGTCCAGGCTGCTCCACTTCCAATCCAATTCTCTGCTATGGCCTAGGAAAATAGTCGAAGATGTCTCAAGTGCTTGGGCCCCTGCAATGATGTGGGAGACCCAGAAGAAGCTCCTGGCTCCTGGCTTTGGATCAGCACAGCTCCCAGCCATTGAGGCCACGTGGGGAGTGAACCAGAGGGTGAAAGACCCCTCTCTTTTCTCTCTCTCTGCCTCTCTGTAACTTTGCCTTTCAAATAAAATAAATAAATCTTTAAAAAAAAAATAAAAAAGAGGAGGGGCCTGTTCTATGGCACAGTGGTGCAGTGGGTTAACACCCTGGCCTGCAGTGCTGGCATCCCCTATGGGCAACAGTTCAAGACCCGGCTGCTCCACTTTCAATCCAGCTCTCTGCTGTGGCCTGGGAAAGCACCTGGAGGACGGCCCAAGCGCTTGGGCTCCTGTACCCGTGTGAGAGACCCGGAAGAAGCTCCTGGTTCCTGGCTTCAGATCGGCGCAGCTCCGGCCGTTGCCTCTCCTCTCTCTGTATAACTCTGACTTTCAAATAAATAAATAAACTTTTAAAAACAATAAAAAAATAAAAAAGAGGCAATCATGCCACAGGAGCAGCATCATACATCGTGAATGGATGAAGGGCTATCTTAAGAACGGGTTAAGACACAGAAAGACGCCCTTCCTCAGATGTAGCCTCTCGATCTTGGACTCCCCAAACTCCAGGACCATAAGCCAAATAAACGTCTATTGATGACAGTTGACACGATGTGCGGTTTTCAGTTATAGCAACAGAAAGCAGATTAAGCCACTGCCTTAGTGTTCGTCTCATTAGGATCAGGAAAACAAGGGCTCCTTTGAGACAACACATGTTACAAATTTAAAACATCCAGATTTCTCTTCAGGGAAATGTAATTTATAATTTCAATATTTTCCAAATGAGATAACAAAATCTGAGGTTCCTGTAGAATTCTAAATCCAGCAGTGCCACCCATTTCCCTACAAAAGTTTCAGCCAATTCCTGCAAGAGGTTATGGATCAAGTAGTCTCAAAAAAAAAAAAAAAACTGTTTCACAATATCTCAGTCTTATGAAGACCAGATGGCTTTTTCTCTTACATACACAAAAGTTAAATAAAACAGATAAATTCACAACATGCAGAACAGTGATTTGGATTCATTTTCCCATCTCTTTTAAAATAAGACATTAACCCAGAAACACAAATTTAGCTTGATTTAGAATGGCTACAATTTTAGAAATAGCTTTAATTAGAATAAACATGTATACATTAATTTAGGAATGTATTAATCAATGTCAATAACATCCAAGATCAAATATTTAATAGAAAAAAATCTAGAAATTTGTAAACTCGGTGCCTCCTTAACAAGTTTGGACCAAGAAAGCTAGAAAATCAAAATCCATCTGATATATGCCTCTATATTTTGAGATTGGAAATGTAAGTCCAACAGGAAGAGAATGAATTGTACAATAATTGAAGGAGTAAAATTTGGAGCAAGGCAGAAATAATAGAGATGGGAAGAGATGTGGGAATAAAAGACATACTGGAAGCCACATGCCCAAGATGCATCTCATTCTCTCTCCGTCTACCCTTCAGTCAAGTCCACTAAATTTCTCATGGAAACAGCATGCGTGGATTTGAGGTAAGAACTCTAAGGTATCACATGAACTAAACCTTTGATAATCATCAGAAATATGTGGAATTAGAGATATCACCTGCATTTTACTCACTCTTCAAAGGGCAAGGGACCAAGAAGACAGCTGAGTTCCTTAAGAAGGAAATTTTATTTTCAGAAGGTTTAAGACATTGAATTAATTTTAAGGAGGGGATATTATTAAACACATAGCATGAATTCATTACATATTTTATAAAGACAAGAATTAATCAATACCTTACCAAAATGTCATAAAATAAAAAATGTTAAATATTAAAAGCAGATGTGCACTTCACATTGGTGCATTTCAAATTAAGAGGAAATCAGCAATGGAAATTCAGGAAACTAATACTGAACTTCACCAGGTTTTAAGAACAACAAATTCTATTCTGTCACCTATCTCCACATCATCCAAACTGATTTTCCTTGCCAAGTCTTATTCATGTGCCTTGGAAAATCACCTGCAATTTACTGTCAACAGAGATAGGTTAAGTATCTGTTGAAAGTTATATAAAGAGGCTAAACTACAGAGTGCTATTGAGAGGTCCAGTATCTTGAAGTAAAAACTGAATTCTCAAATTCAACCATTTCTAGTTATATATCAGGATAACATAATACAGCATGATACATTCCCCATGCATAGTTATTATGAAAAACAGTTCTTTAATACATATAAATATATCTCCAACATAATAAGCACTCATTAAAAGTAGAATATTATGAGTAGTAATAACAGCATTAAGTAGTAGTAGCAATAATATTAACAAATGAAGATTAATATGACTAAGCTGACATATATGCTGTATTTTTTCCACTTCAATTCAGTTAAGCATAAATAGGCCGTGTTCAGTGGTAATTGATTCAATAGTAAATAAAGCTACAAATCTGGCTTTGAATGATTTGTATCTCTAAAATTTCATTCAGATTAGAAAAAGTATAAATCTGTATTCAGGGGGCCGTGCTGTGGCACAGTGAATTACAGCCCTGGCTGGCAGCACCAGCATTCCATATGGGTGCCGGCTTGAGTCCTGGCTGCTCCACTTCCAATGCAACTCCCTGCTAATGTGCCTAAGAAAGCAGTGGAATTATGGTGCAGGTCTTTGGGTCTCTGCACCCACGTGGGAGACCTGGAGGAGGCTCCTGGCTCCAATCTGGCCCAGCCCCGGTCATTTCGGCCACTCAGGGAGCAGACCAGCAGATGAAAAAACTCTAGCTCTACCTCTCTCTGTAGCTCTACCTTTCAAATAAATGAAATAAATCTTTAAAAAAAGTATGCAAGCTTTTTTTTTAGATTTCTAATTTATTATAGAGGCAGATAGACACCTCCCATCCATTGGTTCACTCCCCAAATACCCAGAATGGCCAGTGCCAGAGATAAGAGTCAGAACGCAATTCAGGTCTCAGTGTGCAAGGAACCCAATTACCTGACTCATCAATGCTTCTCCCACGTTTCCATAAGCAGGAAGCTAAAGCTAGGAGCTGGAATTGGGAACCAAACTCAGGGAACTACAATGTGATTCACTGGCATCTTAACATCTAGGCTAAACACCTGCCCCCGCAATAAAATTTTAAATTACAAAGGTTGGGAAATTCTACTTTTAAAATAAAACAAGAGAGGGGCCGGCGCTGTGGTGTACTGGGCTAAGCCTCTGTCTGTGACGCCAGCATACCATGAGTGCCAGTTCTAGACTCAGCTACACCTCTTCCTATCCAGCTCTCTGCTATGGCTTGAGAAAGCACTAGAAGATAGCCCAAATGCTTGGACCCCTGCATCCGCATGGGAGACCTGGAAGAAGCTCCTGACTCCTAGCTTTGGAACGGCCCAGCTCCAGTGGTTGCGACCATCTGAGGAGTGAACCAGTGGATGAAAGAACTCTCTCATTCTATCTCTCTCTCTCTAACTTTACCTCTCAAATAAATTTTTAAAAAATTCTTCAGAAAACATCAACAGAGAATAAAACAACTCTAAATTTTACTAGTATCAGATATATCATAATCTCATCTAGCTTTAAATAGAAAAATTTGCCAAGAATAATTGGCAAACATTATATTTATAATTATAGCTAACATTATATACATTACAAAGTTCAAGCTCTCCTAAGGTTGTTTTCTTCATGACACACTGAAAGTAATTAATTAGAATTGAAAGTTACAGAAAATAATACAAGTTTCCTCAGTTTACTAAACACAGATAACAGTGTATGCATGAAGATGTGTAACATTATGATCATTTTAAAAATAAGTTGATACTGAATCATAGTACCTGTTTTGTTCAATCAATATTTTTAAAGTCCTTGGGTTTGTCAAAACAACATCTGCATCCAAACTAAAGTAATAATCACATTTTTCATCCTGGCGACAAAAATCCCTGACATCAAAAAAGAAAATGAAATAAGAATTAGATAAATCAATTATCCACTGGTGGGAAAATGTTAACACAAAGCTTACAAGTAAAATAAGACTTCTCCAACACACTTTCAAATCAAACCAGTAAAACAATATCCTTTTGAATATAAGTTTCAAATGGTTAACTTATCAACACAGGTATTCAGTTAGATCTACACACAATTTTAGGCTAGGCAAAATGTATTTTTAATCCACTAAATATTTTAAGGCATAAAACATCTAGTCAGAATGGAAATTTGCGTAAAAAAACCTTTTTAACTCATATACACAATACAAATCTTAAACCTCCAACAAGCCAGTTTTAAGTGAATCTTGGAGATCTAAGTGCATGACTCTTTAGATATTTCTAAACCACATTTTCCTGGAGTTCTTTCTAAGATATTTACTCCCCTGCCTTCTTATCAGGAGGCTATGGTAGTGTCTGCAGTGTTATCAGCAGAATCCCCAGGAATGCCCCACTCCTGACCCTATGATGTCATGTGAAAGCTTCCACCCACTAGGCCCTCTGCATCTGGGGCTCGCCTCCGTCCAAGTTCCGAGCTCTGCTCCCTAATTCTCCCAGTTACCACTTTCTGTTCTTGTCACCATGGATCTACACACTACAGTTTTCTACGCTCCAGCCAAATGACACCAGATAGGGAAACTTGCCACACTTGTGCAACAAAAATTCAGAGAAAATAAGTTCTGAATATGGACTGAGGGAGTCTCCACTGAATACATTATGAAAACATTAGCACTAACATCTGTTTGGCTTCGCAGGGCCTCTTTTCCTGCTTTCTCTCATGCCAGGAAGAAATCATCACCCTGAGGCATGAGAGCCGGTGGACCACAGAATTTCTCCTGATGATAAGGCACCATGTCTTCACCATCATGCCAGCGTGTCTTAACACCCTACCCGGCACTTTCAATTATCAATGACTGAGTGAGGGATTGTTCTTAATTATGACCACAATTTTCTCAGTAGTCTGTATGAAGTATTGAAAAGGGCTAAAATATCTCTTCTGGGGGTTGCAGCATTAGCGAGATGAGTAGACAAGTGGAAAGTAGGAATACATTTTTCTCCCCACAGACAGTTTGTTTGGCCATGCACAAACCTCAACAGGAAACCAAAATAAAAGTCAGTGATAAAAGGCAGTGATTCTCTTCATTTTCCATTTTTTTTTTTGAGGTGAAGTTCCATTCATTGCTTATTTTAAAATAGTTACTCCTAGCTATTAAAACAATGCTTAGCTATTAAAACAAGGCCTTTTACAAGTAAATGCATACACACAGAGACATAGTCCAAGAGTAGACACACACACACACACACACACACACACAAATAGCTGAAACACCCAAGGTTAGCATACAAATTTTCAGACAAAATGTCTTTTCTTAAAGTCCTTTAGTAGAATAATTTAATTAATTCGAATCTATTAAAACATACATTCCCATGTTTCTGGCTTTGGCTTGACTTAGATTTTCTTCGGGTCCTACTATTTTTATAGTACTGATTTCATGTTTAGCTTTATCAAAAAATACCTTGAGGTCCTTTTCATGGTAAACTTCCTGTAAAATATTTAAAAATCAGAAATTAGAGAAAATAAGACAAGAAGATGAAGGAAGTGCTTTCTACTCAAAGTTCTGAATCCCACAATTCACATATTTATTCAATAATGGATAAAATAAGAACCATCTTAAACATGTGACTTAAAATGCAAACATATTATGAAAAGATAAAATACTTCAAAATTATTTAAACATCTACCTCTAGACAAGGTTTTGCATAAATATTTACATTTTTACAGATCCTTCCAGAAATATGTAATCTAGCTATTATAATAAGATATTTCTAACATACAGGAAAAAAATGTAGCCCCTGAGAACTTAAGACGTGTGTTATAAAATATCCAGAAAAATGTCTACTAAACCATATATATGTTTGTGTGCATTATAAATAAGCAATTTTATAACAAAATGTGAACAATATTCTTTGAAATGAAAAGAAAAATAATGTTCACATATAAAATTTTGTTCTTAGAAAAAGAGAATTTTATTTTATTGAAACAAACTTAATGATAAAATCATCAACATGAACACTGTCAATTTAGCTAGATTCAACTTTGCTAAAATTCAGATAAGATCATTGCCATCTCTGGAGCACTGGGGAGCACTGCATGTATCCAACTTCAATGCCTGTCCTGAAAAGCTAATGCTTACCACAGCTTGTTAAAATCACTTATCACATAAACACTATGCAGAGTTGATATTAAACGCAAGATAAAAACTACTATCAAGGAGCTTGAGGCCCTATGAAAGCAGGGAAAACATAAAAACACAATACATAAAAATTAAAAATATTCACAGGTGCATATATTACAACACATTTTACAAACCAAATATTCAATGTTTCACTCTTTTTTTTTTTTTTTTTTTTTTTGACAGGCAGAGTTAGACGGTGAGAGAGACAGAGAGAAAGGTCTTCCTTCCGTTGTTTCAACCCCAAAATGGCTGCTACAGCCAGTGCACTGTGCCAATCCAAAGCCAAGAGCCAGGTGCTTCCTCCTGGTCTCCCATAGGGTGCAGGGCCCAAGCACTTGGGCCATCCTCCACTGACTTCCCGGGCCACAGCAGAGAGCTGGACTAGGAAGAGGAGCAACCGGGATATAACTGGTGCCCCAAGAGGGACTAGAACCCTGGGGTGCCAGCGCCACAGGCGGAGGATTAGCCTAGTGAGCCGCAGCGCCAGCCAATGTTTCACTCTTAAAATTAAGTTGTTCTGCCAATTAGAAATATTACCTGGAAAAAGTGAACTATTAGCTGAAATGTACGTGAGGACAAAGTGTTAGGATTGAAGAGAAAAAATGGAATACTTCACAACTATTGAATTCTAAATCACATCAAATACCAATACAATGATGAAAAAACGACTTTAACTTAGATTGTATGTAGGAGGTGTTTTGGACACTCCAAGTATTTCTCAAGGATATGAAAGTATCAACATCCTTTGGGAAAGAGCATATCGTAAGTGATTAATCACAATACCATATCTGGAAGCTGTTCAACTTTTGAGCTTATCGCATTATCCCAAGTCGCGAACAATTTACTGGACAGTTAGTTCCATGAAAGAAGGTCCCAGACTAACACAAAGGCAGGAATGTAAGACCGTCTGATATGAAGTTGAGCCACATGAAAATGGCTGCTTACTCAACCATTTTTTATTTACAAAATTTGGCAGTTTTATGTGATTTATCCACATATTATGATGCTACACTCCAGAATCTAAAATCATTAGGTCCTAAAAAGGCAGTGCAGTGGTTACTACAAAAACCATCTACTGAATTTAGCTCAATGAATTTTTTAGTCAGAAATAACAAACAGTCCCCATCACCACCAATAAAAAAAGTTTCCACATAAAATATTCATTTCTCAAATACTTACTTTGTTATGAATAAAGAGTTTAAGTGCTTCTTTAGGGTAATCCAGTGTCAACAGTATGTCCAGAAATCGAGGTAGGAAAGGTGTGGGTTGCTCAATGAAAACACCTATTGTTACATTTGGATGGACCTTTGTATTATATGAGACATAAAAACAAATTATGCTTAATATCACCTTTATTTTCAATTTTATTCAAATATTAACCAGTATAAAATTTAAAAAAAAAAAAATCTCAACTCAATACCATTTGCTAGGTTTGAACTGCCCTATGGAAGTTCTCTAGCACTTGAAGTAAGTTTCAGTTGACATCAAAGGCTTTTACTAAATCACATCTTGACATTATAACTTACAGAGGAAATTCACTATCACATCAAATTATAAGGATGCAATTAAGAATTTTGCCACCTCTGCAGTGAAATATTTCCTTTGCAATAGCCCTTAAAAAAATTTCAGATCTGAATGCTATTTTGAAAGCATCATCCAAGAAACCAGAATGGTAATTGTATTTCCTTCTTTATTTTTAATGGCTTGACACTCAGCATTTACTATGTAGCCCAGTTAAAGCAAGCATGATGGCTTTGTCTTTATACTTGAATAATCCCTTTAATTTCATTTTACTGCTAGCATTTATTTTCACTCATATATGTTATTTTCTTTCACTAACATTCTTTCCTTAATATATTGCTCCTATTTTTAAGTATTTTCCTTAACTCTCTTTGGGTATGTTTTAGTACATAGTTTTGCATTAAAAGCATGAAAACGCCTGAAATAGTCATTATACATGCCAGTCCTTTTGATGAGCAACATTTAGGAAAGGGAATGAAAGTTCCTGGTTTGAAAAACTTTCAATTGGATGAGATAGAAACATTAAGTAAACTCCTTGTAAAAAAAAAAAAAAAAAGTAATTACCAGAAATAGATGGAAGACTTCTTTAGAATATCCTGAATTTACGGGCTACAGATTTTTTTAGACGCTAATGTTTTAAAATATGTTAAATGCAGAATCAGATACCTCTTCCCATCATTTCACACATGGTACTTCACACATTCCTTCACTGTATATATTATAACAATGTTTTTGCTTTGATGCAACCTTGTACACTGTGGTACTATATTAGTCTATTAATTCATTCATCTGAATATTTATTCATGTATTAAAGATTTATGAATTTAAAAGGCAGAATGATAGAAAGAGGACAGACCGAGAGAAAAGTCTTCCATATATTGATTCACTTCCCAAATGCCCATAATTTCTGGGGCTGGGCAGGCTGAAGCCAGAAACTCTATTTGGGTTTCCTACATGGGTGGCAGGGACTCAAGTACTTTAGCTATCATCTGCTGCCTGCAAGGTGCATTAGCAGGAAGCTGATGGGAAGCAAAGTAGCTGGGACTGGAGCCAGGCACTCAGATATGAGATATAGGCTTCTCCACCTAAAGCTTAACTCACAGGGCCAAAATGACAACCTCCGCCCACAAACATTTATCATTAAAGGAATAAACAAATGCAAAGAACTAAAATACCTGCTGTTTAGGAGTTCTAAATTTAATAAAAGAAGTAAGAAAAAAGTAGATTACAATTCTCCCTTATCAAACGTGAGGATGTATTTCATTTAAATTTCATAATTGCCTTTGAATTTACTTATAACCTCAAATTTACACATGAGGAAAATGGAGCTGGAGAAGCTAAGTGACTCAGAATCTAAACTAGTAGGTAAAAAGCTATGCTTCAACTTGCAACATCTCCATGTGTAATCCAACTTTATAATAACAGATAAAAATAAACAGTTGACATACATTAAAGGTTGAACACTTCATAAATGTGTAAATATAAAATTTAGAAATATGACATCATTTTATATGTTCCTCATATTTATTCCTCATACACATGTGTGTGAAATATTGCATTTAAAAAAACCCTCTAAATGGTCGTTATTGCTTTTACATACAAAGAAACTGCTAAGGTCCACATCTAAAAATATGGTAGAGCTGGTATCTCAATTACCTACAGAATTTTAATTTTCATATCTCTATTGCATAATCCCTACAAATAGAAGGTAGATTTTATTTTACATGTAGGGATGAATAATTTTCTCTTCTAGCACATTTTAATAGGCTGTAAGACAAAACAGCTTAAGAGCTAAGTGATTTACATGCAAAAAATTAATGTAAATATTTTTCTATCCTTGCACCAGAAAGTTTATAAAAAAGGAAACAAAGAAGATAAAATAATTAACTCTCCCTCCAGGATACAACACTACTCTCTCTATGCAAAAAAGATCCTGATGAATTTTTAAAGATCTTCATGATGCTGCTTCACTCAGAAATATTCTGGCATTCTTTCCAGATAAGAAACATTGTTTGTTATTTGAGAGACTGGCCAAAAAGTATCACTTTCAAGTAAAAAAGGGCTCTATTCAGAAGTTCTTAAATGTATACAAGTTCCTCTTTATTCTCCTCTTACACAGTGATAAGAAGAGAAACTATTTAATTCAGAAGCTTGGGTGTACAACACTGAAAGTATTTTCCATTTGCATGAGTCCAGAAGTTACCCAAACTATCTTCCTGGGAGTTTTATTTCTGCCTATGTGCTTCTACTTCTCTGGTGTGCTACAGGTACTTAATAATCCCAGAACCCAACTGTTCATGCACATAATATTCTTCCCAGTTACTAGATTAGTTTTGTGGAAGAATAATGTTACCACAGGATGTCCTAATCTGCTCTTACTGGTGACAGAAGACAGAGCCATAAATATGTTATGTGGATAAATAATAAGTATTTCCAACTGCTTGCTCACTCTCAAAGTATCAATGATAAAATATAGCCACAACTCTCTATGAAACAGAGATAACTGGCATTTATCAAAGAATAAACACGATATTCAGGTAAAATTAATAGTAGTTAAGAACACATGACCTGAATTGAAATCTCCGACACTTAGAAACTGTACATCTTTAAGGAAGTTACTAGCCCTTATATAGCTCTGTTTGTTTTCTCATCTGTAAAACTGAGCCAATAGTGCCACTAACTTTAGGGACTGTCATGCTTAAATGAGTTACTGTGCTTGCAGAAAATGAAACAATTCTTACTTATATAATCATACATTATTATTTTTAATCACTAAATAAAACACAGACAAAATTGGTCAATAAAATGTTGAAGCACTGTATTGCATTTTTTTTCTCAATGGTTTGGCCAGGTCAACAGACAGCAAGCTATTAAATACTAATAACCAAGTCTCTTTCATTGGGCTCAATTATTAGTTAGTTTTGCATTCAAAAACAGTTCAGAAATAGACAAATCTAACAATTTTCTGAGTCATCATGTTTTAACACTGTAAATTCATTATTTGCAATCAAAGCTATAAAATAATCTGACATGTTGTTCACTATAAATCACTGCATTTCATGACGATGGACTTTTTATCACCCCATTTCACAGTCAATTCTACTTACATCTACTGCAGACAAGTCAATTGTATCAAATTCACACAGCAAGCAGCCATTATTCTGTGTCCACAAATTAGGTACGTAGTTTCCAAAATAATTCAGGACAATCTAGTAAAGGAGAAAACAGTATGAACAAAAAGACACCTCTTCCACTAGTGTGCTTTTACTCTAAGATCATCCAACTTTAAAGCGAGTTTTCTGTGTTAGACGCATTCCTTTAGTAATTCTAATATTTTCACATAGAGATATACACAGAAAAAAAGTTTTCTCCAGACTTTATATCAAAGAGCTGGGTAAATTATGTCTAGAAATGCCAAAACAGGTCTTACAAATCATAAAGGTCACATTTCATTTTCTCTCGTAAGAAATGATACTGGAAAAGACAGCAAGAAATATGTCAATGAAACACAATTTTAAATGAACAAATGAAATTTATTAACAAAAACGGAAGATTCGCATTAATGTCAGGTGAATAGTAATGGGGCAATAAGTACGTTTAAAGGCCTAGCACAAACACCAACAGAAATGGGACAGTGACAATGTAACCTCTTAGAATCTCATCACCACACCAAGTGCTGAGTAAAGTTTATCATCAAAAGGCACTACGTTCTCCCAGACAACTATGCTACTATAAACAAGACTTCTGGGCAGCGATTCAGGGGCACTGAATCAAGATGTTCTGCAGCTCCTAATTACAGTCACCCCACAAACCCTACCAACACTAATCTGGGGCAAGCATTTGGCACAGTAGTTAAGACCCTGCCTGGAAAAGCCACACCCCTCGGAGCGTCTGGCTTGAGTTCCACCTCCCCTTTCCACACAGCCTCCTGAAAGTGCACTATGACTGGCAGCAATGATGGCTCAAGTACTTGGTTCCCTGCCACACACATGGGAGACCTAGCTGGTTCTCCTGGCTCCCGCCTTGTATTGGCATGGCCCTCAGTGTTATGGGAATTTGGGGAGTAAACCAGTGGATGGAAGATCTCTCTCTGCCTTTCAAGCAAAAAATGAAAATAATACTAACAATAAAAGCAATGAGCTAAAGGACAACATTGCTTCCCCCACCTTGCTTTTTAGGTCTCTCAGAAGATCTGCTTTATAACTTATCACACCCTCTCGAGCAGCTAGAGACATTCATTCTGTCTATGTTCCACTCTGTGCTTGGGGGTAACATCAGTGAGGGAAGATGATGGGGAACACAGGTAAACACATTAAGATTTCCTCTGAGCACTCAAAAAACACTTTACTCCAGAACTTGAAAGTTTTAGAGAAAATTCTGTTGGCAAGTACAAAATAAGGGGTCAGGGTCGTGGCATAGCAGGTAAGCTGCTGCCTACAATGCTGATTTGAGTCACGGCTGCTTCACTTCCATTCCAGCTCCCTCCCTGATGAGCCTGAGAAGGTGGCAGAGGATGGCCCAAGAATCTGAATACCTGCACCGACACAGGAACCCAGGATGGAATTCTTGGCTCCTGGCTCCAGCCTGGCCCAGACCAAGATGTTGTGGACATCTGGGCAGTGAAACCGAGGATGGAAGAGATCTCTCTCTCTTTCTCTACCTCCCTCTCTCTTTCTGTTGTTGTGCTTTACAAGTAAATAATATTTTAAAAAATAAAAAGTTACTATACTTTCTGCAATGCTCCCTAGTAGTAATGTGAATATTTTAATTATTATTATTTCAACAAACTATAATTTGACCTCATGAAAGTGAAGCTGTAACACAGCTTTGGCTGTGATTTCACATTACAGTTAAAAGGAAGTACCTAACCTCCTCAATATGATTATATAATTGTTAATTTTTCACTAGAAAGATAAGTTAAAAATCCAAAGAAAACATATATATGTATTAAATATGGATGTCAAAAAATATCCAGCAATGCAAACTAGATGTTTTTACCTTCCTAAAGCCCTAAAAGAGATCTTAAAGTGTAGAACAGATGAGCTTGCTAGTCCAGTACCATTTTATGAGTCTCCTTCCAAATATTTCTCTTGTCCTGAATTTCTGAAACAAGCATGCTATTAATTAAAATAGGAAGGTATTTATGTTACATAGGTAACTTAGTCTCCACAGTAAAATTAGAAAACACAGACAAGTAACTGATCCACATTTCTACAGGGTTATGTGGTAATTCAGATCACAAGCTATAATACATAGTCATGACATTCATTAATGACATTTCAAGAGTCAACGTGACCATTTTAATACGCCTCTTGAATGAAAACAAAAAATTTATAATCGTGAAATGAAAAACATAAATGTTAACTTAATCATTCATGATCTGTAAAATATAGGGTTTTGAAGAAAAAAAAGATTTCTATGAAGAAAGGCTCCTTATCCTAAGCAATATTTTTTAAAGAGCAAGCATGAAATGCAGTTTTGTTTAAAATATCCAGGGAAAGATTTTTTTTAAGGGAAGGGAAAAATATCCTAAGTAGCCAACCACATATAAAATCCTCATCATATATACAAGTTTTCCCATTTCAGAAAGCTCATAAAATATTTAATAATTATTTTATGAATAATTGATTAGCCTCTAAAATCCCTACATGAATATGAAAATAATCAACAGTTTTAAAACATCAGTGCAAACAAAGGCATTAGTGTCAATTATCAGGATTAAAATTTGACTTCGCAACTTTCCTACTTTCTTCTTTTCACCTCAATTTGTTTCATAGGTAATTAAGATTTTCAGAACATTGCTTTTGACTGGAAACCTCCATTGTGGGATACCTCTGCACACAGACAGAGATTATCCACCACCTCCGCCTTCCGTGCACATCTGTTTTCTTCATAAAACCTGCAGACATCTCTGCTGGCAACATTAGAAGGTGCAGAAAGCTGTTTAGGTCGTTAGGCTGCTCTGCACGCTCCCCAGCTACTAGGTGGTAGTATTTTCCTGATTCTTCTTTCACAACATCAAATGTTTCCAAGTATGATGCCACTTTCACTGGCAGAGAAACTTTCCAACTAAATCTTTGCTTTCTTTCTTCCTTTTTAAAAAGCATCCAAATTTTCAAGGTCATGGTGACCTAAGTACTGGGGTTCTTATGCACAAAACTAAGGTCATGATTTTCATTACAAATCAAATTAGTGGCAGAAATGACATTTTCATGTGCAAATTGGATGACTTAATCTTTCCCTGATTAACTATACTTTATGTGAGGGTACTTCAAAAAGTTCATGGGAAATAGAATTAAAAGATAAGTTTACTTTGGAGGAAAAATTCTAAAGCTTATTGCATAGGAGGGCATCATCAAAAATTTACAAAAAATACATACTATAAGAAAACTATGCATGGTTTTCAAAATTATTTTGCACCCTATAACCTAATCTTTTCATTCCATTTTCTACAAAGTTTTTGATTATCTCGTAAAAAATGAAGACCAATTTATAATGATGTATAATATCTATTACTTTAAAAAATGGCCATTTTTAAAATAAGCATCTAATGATATACTACTACTAATAAATAAACTTCAAGAATAAAAAATAAATCATCAAATTAGAATTCACAGCTTCAACCTAAAAACTTATTCATCTTAGAATATATTTAGAAAAGTATGAAAATAATAATTTAGAATATATGAAGTAGTATATTACAAGAAATGCTAATAAAAATACAAAATCAATTATACACAATTCTATAAACAAAGGAAAACTGTAACTGCTCATAGATATGCAGAACTATGAATGTAAACCATATGGAAACTGGATTATAAATTGTCTTAAAATTTATTTATAACTTTATTTTGAAAAACACAGATTTAGGGAATGTAAGAAGTAAACTCATTTGATGTCCTTTGATACTATAATCACACTATATAATTTATAATTTATAGATTATTTTTTAAAATAAAAATGGCTTAAATATTATCATTTATGCAATATGACAGCTCAAATCCACTGACATAATCATCTCTCTTAACCAAAATAATTGAAACTAACTTATAAAAATTCATATAATGAAGTCCTTTTATATTTTATAAAAGCTAAAAAAATAAAGGCTGCAGTAATCTGCTTTTTTTCCTCATCAGCTTGGACAAGACGAATACATGATATACTCATGAAAATCTACTATTTTTAACATATTACTATAAAACAGTATTAGTTGAACGCTTATTTGTGTAATTTTTTCACAGATTATATATATACCAAATACAATGTTTGAAATGAAACTTGCTTTTTTTTATAAAATACACTTATAAAAAAATGGACTAGACAGGATCATGTCATTGGTTTGGGGGTTAAATGGGATTATCATAGCCTGAAATGCCAGAAATAGTGATAGTTCAAACTAAAAATATTTCCTCAAATTAAAATTTCTTGGCAGACATAGACTTTTCTAAATTATTCAAGATTACGGCTCCCTTTCTTTTGATAATCTTGTTAATTACTAATTTAAAGATCCAGTCAACATCATCCTGTAAATTTTGAAGGATCTGATGATCACACTGATATCACTTATCATCGGGTCTTTATGACTTTATACATACTCTCAGTACCAAGCTTCCCTTAACACACATTTAAATTAGATTCAACTATTAGTTTCCCAAGGAACAATAGCACACTAGTTAGCTAGAGGACGTGCTGGGATGCAGCATCCCTTGCCTCAATGGCACTGAGATGTCATAGACAAAACTAAATCAGAAACTACACAGGGATGGGCGCTGCAGGGGCCAGCACTGTGGCACAGCGGGTTAAGCCTTGGCCTGCAGTGCCAGCATCCCATATGGGCGCTGGTTCTAGACCCGGCTGTTTCACTTCCAATCCAGCTCTCTGCTATAGCCTGGGAAAGCAGCAGAAGATGGCCCAAATCCTTGGGCCCCTGCACCTGCGTGGGAGACCCGGAGGAGGGTCCTGGCTCCTGGCTTTGGATTGGCACAGCCTCTGGCCATTGTGGCCAATTGGTGAGTGAACCAGTGGATGGAGGACCTCTCTCTTTCTTCCCTCTCTCTCTCTGCCTCTCCTTCTCTCTCTGTGTAACTCTTTCAAATAAATAAATAAATCTTTTAAAAAGAAAAAAAACTACACAGACAGTGAAGAGCTTCATAGACAAAATGCATCCATTCATCAGATTTATCTATAAACAGTTACTGTAACTCTCAGTAATTTTATGATTATTTTGCCTTGTCAGGAAAAAAGAATTGCCTTACCTCTCCCAAGAATAATGCTAGGTTACTAGATTGTTATAGACTGTGACATTCAGTTAAGATTCACAGTTACATACGTGCTAGACTGTGAACAGTGAATGAGACAGACTGATTTGTCATTTCTAGCCTAAAGGCCTGATAAGTAAGACAGACAGGAAAGCAAGTAAACGTCATCTCTGTCTCGTATGTGGTATGGACCACAATGAAGAAACACTACAAACTATGAAAGCACACAGGAGACTTGAGCAATATAGGAAAACTCTTCCTCTATAAATTTTGCCAGCAACACTTTAATCAAGCTCAACCGCAGACAGATAGACAGACAGACAGATAAATAGGTAGACAGCCAACAGGTATTTAGGAAACAAAAAACATCTAAAATGATCCCTTAACGGCTTGAACAAGTCATATTCAGAGAGGATATCATATATATGGGAAACATGACTCAATTTAGCAGCTATTATTAAATAAATCACTAACATGAAATGTGTGACATACTCTAGTAAGGAAAAGTCACCAAGTTTGATTAATAAATATGAAAACAGATGGTATAATGTATAAAATAGAGTATTAAATTGCTGGCACAACATATGGTATTATAAAACAATTTTGAAAAAATAATAAAGAAGACAACATTCTCCATAGCCTATTGCTAAGTAATGCATGGCCAGGTAAAAGTCAACATGACTCACCTTGGTGGGTCCATTTCCATTAATTACCACAGGCAATGTTTCATAAAATGTATTCTTAACTCGTGTTTTGTTGTTTTCAAATTTTAAAACAACTTCATCTGGGTCAAAAACAGAAAAAAGTTTTAATAATTTAAAACGTGTGTATGTGTAAGTGTGTTGTAATAAAATTTCTATTGGATACAAAAAACTCTTCCTGTGTTTGGGGAATTTTGCCTTCTCTAAGTCAGCAGAAATGAAATGAAGGGAAATTGCCACAGACACAGAAGCTGATTCGAGCCTGCCTCATGCACACACTCCCACCTGGCGTCAGCAAAACAACGGATGTTCTAAGCCACTGCACTGTCTGGTGGAAGGAAAGCATCTTTGAAATCCTGCTTCTGCTCCTTGACTGATTTGATCCTCACAACATTAAATTATTGTCTCAATTTACTCATCTGTAAAAAGGAATCTTGTGCCTACTTTGCAGGGTTATTATGAAGATATGAGCAATGTATATATGACAAATAGGACACTGCTTGCTATAAGCAAAGTTCTCACAATTGGCTACAACTGATAGCTTTTTCCAGTTCTGTTGGGACTGGCACTGTGGTGCAGTGGGTTACGCTGATGCCTGTATATTGGTGCTGGTGCAAGTCCGGCTTCTCCACTTTGCATCTAGCTCCCTATTAATGCACCTGGGAAAGCAGTAAAAGATGGCCCAAGTTGCCTGGGCCTCTATGCTTTTGTGGAAGACCTGGAAGAGGCTCCTGGATCCTGTCTGCCTAGCCCTGACCACTGCAGCCATTTGGGAGTGATCTAGCAGAGGGAAAATCTCTCTCTCTTTCCCTCTTTTTCTCTCTCTCTCTGTAATTCTACCTTTCAAATAAATAAATAAATCTTTTTAAAAAGTTAGACACTATACAATAATCCAGAAATAGAGAATTCAGAGGGGAGCAGAATTTTTTTTTTCTTTTCAGGCTTCTTTCTTCATACTTTTTGAGCACGCAATTAAATTTTCCATTCAGAGACTCATTTTACTGTATGAACTGACTTGAAGTACTGTATTGAATTATAAGGTATTTTTTAGTTTTTAAGGCATTAATGAATTAATGTATTCTGATTTGTGATGTATTAATTACTTTAATGTATTAATTTGTTTTATCAAGATAGGTGTATCTCTGAGAGAACACACACAGGCACACCTACACAAACACACAAATGCATACACACATACACACTTCCAAAGTCTATCTGTCTAGTGTTACTGAGACAGGGAGCCACTGAGTCACCAGGGGTTTTCCTGTTATCTCAAGGCCAGCAAGATATGGGTTTGGTTCCTCCTGCTGCTCTGAAGATAATCAGACCCCCTGCATAGACAGGTTCATAGCAGTTTAGGGACACGAAAGTGACCTATACTGACCTACAGCTCATTATATGCTCATAATACATCTGTATGCTTAGTGGCATATCTCCCAGCCATCATGACAATGAGGACAAAAACAGGACAGTAGCTACATTCTGGGAAATCTCCACCTACTTCCCAGAAAAACTAGGAATACCCCTCCCCCTTCTTAGAATGTACTTCCCCATTCATTAAACAACCCATGTAATGTCCAATTCACTGCAGGTGAGCCTGTACTCTAACTTGGGAGTGTATTCTTTCATTTTCTCCATGAAATGTGTGCTACATGTTATACACTGTTCCCAGACTTGCTCATGAATTCTTTCTTGCAGCAAAGATGAGAACTTGGTTGCCAGGCAGCACTAGCTCTCTGCACCGTTCCCGCCTTTCAACTGGGTCAAAAGGATCTACTCTAATACTCCTGGGTAATTCTCAATACAGGGAACTCACACTGAAAAATATGTATTAATTTCGTGTAACACATAAATATTTTCCACAATCCCCAGATGATGAAAACACTAGATATTAAGGAACCTAAGGCCAGAAGCATATAATTTCCACACTAGGCTTATTAGATAATAATGATAACTGAATGTACTGAACATTATTATGTTAACCTCAGGTTCAATATTATTTTAAAGGTTGCAATATCTACACTATAATCTTACCACAGCCACAAAATGTATATAACAAAAGAAAGACAGCTAGAAGCATAGATATTCATTTGTAGACATGAGCAACCCATATACCGAGGACACATACCTACAGCTCCATTTAAGGTTTGAAAAATTTTACATTTGTGATCCAATGTGATGTTAAAAGCTTCCTAAAAAATAAGAATAGAGATAATGTTGAAAATGACAACAACAACAGCAGCAGCAAATACCACTATTATATTAATACAGTTTGTTCTTTCAAGGAATTTAAAGTTTAAAATTTTTAAGTATCTAAAGAAAATAGTTGCAAGATTGAGGTATTTATGTGAGACACAGAAATAGTGGAGTTCAAAGCACTGTAAACCATACTTTAAAAATCTTATGGTTCCTAAACACAACAAACAAAATACGTAATTTAGAAAATTTTAGAGCTATATCTGTTATACACGGTAAATTTATGAAACACAAATAAAAACACCATTGGGGGCTGGTACTATCACATAGTAGGTTAAGCCTCTTCCTGCAGAGCCAAGATCTCATATGGGTGCTGGTTCCAAGTCCTGGTTGCTCCTCTTCTGATCCAGCTCTCTGCTAATGGCCTGGGAAGGCAGTGGAACATGGCCCAAGTGCTTGGGCCCCTGTACCCATGTGGGAGACCCAGAAGAAGCTCCTGGCTCCTGGATTTGGATAGGCCCAGCTCTGGCCATTACGGCCATGCTGGGAAAGAATTAGTGGATGGAAGACTTCTCTCTCAGTCTCTCCCTCTCTATATAACTCTGCCTCTCAAATAAATAACTAAATCTTTAAAAAATTAAATTAGAAAATTTTGTTTCACTTTTCCCCAAAGATCTGCTTGAATCAATTTCAGGAATGTGCTCATTAGAACCTGTTACAAATGGATTACTGTCTCCAGTCTTCTCCCTCTTAATAAAAGAACTCAGATTCTCAATACTATCCTATTGTGTAGTTAAAATAAAAAACAAGGCCAGCACCGCAGCTCACTAGGCTAATCCTCCCCTGTGGCACCAGCACTCCGGGTTCTATTCCCGGTTGGGGTGCCGGATTCTGTCCCAGTTGCACTTCTTCCAGGCCAGCTCTCTGCTGTGGCCCGGGAAGGCAGTGGAGGATGGCCCAAGTGCTTGGGCCCTGCATCCACATGGGAGACCAGGAGGAAGCACCTGGCTCCTGGCTTCGGATCAGCCAGCACGCTGGCTGTAGCGGCCATTTTGGGGGTGAACCAACGGAAAAAGGAAGACCTTTCTCTCCGTCTCCCTTTCTCTCACTGTCTAACTCTGTCTGTCAAAAAAATAAATAAAATAAAATACAAAATAATCTTTGTATATTGTATGTAGTGTCATAAATACGTTGTGCTCGAGCCGGCGCCGTGGCTCAATAGGCTAATCCTCCACCTTGCGGCGCCGGCACACCGGGTTCTAGTCCCGGTTGGGGCGCCGGATTCTGTCCCGGTTGCCCCTCTTCCAGGCCAGCTCTCTGCTATGGCCAGGGAGTGCAGTGGAGGATGGCCCAGGTGCTTGGGCCCTGCACCCCATGGGAGACCAGGAAAAGCACCTGGCTCCTGGCTCCTGCCAGGATCAGCGCGGTGCGCCGGCTGCAGCGGCGGCCATTGGAGGGTGAACCAACGGCAAAGGAAGACCTTTCTCTCTCTGTCTCTCTCTCACTGTCCACTCTGCCTGTCAAAAAAAAAAATAAATAAATAAATAAATAAATACGTTGTGCTCAAAAATGTATGATAAAGTATTATGAGATTTCTAGAAAAGCTACTTATAGAAAGCTGACTACACTGATGGTCTGTTTTGTTTATGATTCTACCTTTTAGCTATGTCAATGGCTAGAGCATCATCTTGAACAAGGAGTTTACATGGAAAATGGTAAAGAAAAAAAGAACTAACATTTTGACACCATAAAGCTACCATAGCAACCTTGTGCTCTCTACCTTTTAGGGTTCTTTTAATGTAATAGAGGAAAAAATACATAAATAAAATACCGATTTTATTTAGGTCACTCAATTTGAGTTGTTCTACATGACAGCTGCCATATTCTTGGTAATAAAGGCGTCAGAGTCTGCCAATTCCACTACCCTATGGATCCTCCAGCTCAAATCTTTTTGGGATTTAATTATAATCTCTTTACTGCAGGATCCATGCAATCAAATATCCCAAGTGCTCTAACTGGCTGTAACGCACTACAAGATTCCATCAAAGGGTCATACCCAATCTACTACATCCACAGGCTCTACACACTCTGGACACTCTCCCCAGTATCCATGATCTCACAGGGAGGTATCTAGGTTCAGTGGCATCACAGGCCTTTTAAAATGAAACAAAACGAAAAACCAACTTCTTGGAGTTTCCTTACTCACATGCTATTCCAAAGTGTTTTCTAAAATGAGAAGATTGTAATTAAATTTAACTAACAAGAGGTTGATGTGAGCACCATGTGAAACAGAGGTTAAGTCTTGCTGTGGGTTTTCAGAGAACTGAGGATCCAGCCTCTACAATGCTTCTGACTGAACGTGTGGCCTGTTACTCTAATGGCTAAGTGAGTATAGAGGGTCTGGCTTGTCACCTGTCTAGGAATAAAGAATCTCATAAAAGCACAAAGGGCTTTAACAAGGTTAAAGGACTACAAGTGAGAACACACTTCACTTTTTAAATAAATAAAAAAAAAAAACTTGTGTCAAATAGCTTTGGAGTAGCTTTTGTGAAAAAAATATCATTACAGACACAAGACAGAGTGAACACAAGAAGGCATATTTCTATTCTGTTGTGACTTACTAAGTGACAGCTCTCCAAGATTTTAGCAGATATCATTCTCTAGAGTCTTCAGGATTTCATTATTGTCTTTTCACCTCCCAGCAAAAACTTTTCGATGCTGTAACTGATTCGGTTACTAAGAGGTCAGCATGGAAGTGGGTATGCAGCGGAGGTGGGGCTGGAACACTGGGCTGAGGGCAGACATTCTGTATCCGGTGCTTTCAGTATAACTAAGCACAAGTGGTAAGGCCCTGCATCTTTATACCTCTCCTTCTTCCTGACCCACCCAAATTTGGCAATGCTGCTAACTTGGCCAACAAAGAGGAGGCACAAAGACACATAAAAACCAGTCTCACCTACTCGCCGTTTGTTTCACTGACTCATATTATTTTAAAATACACCACAGATGAGAACATTTTGAAGTTAAGTTTTCCATTTGCCAATTTGTAACTGAAATCCTCTGTTTTTAACCTGTCCACATTAACAAAATATAAAAACAAAGCAGCCAAAACAATAAAACAATGAGAAAGTATGGACTATTACCCTTTTCAATGGATCAATGTATATTTTAGTGTAGAAGAGCTGGTCGTCATCATTATCTTGGAGAGTCCACTGTTGTACTATACGATTGATATATGGAGCATACCCGATAAAGCCTGCAACACAGCAAAAAGAGAAATGAATTTAGCATTCATAGACCAAGGTCTGCGTCTAAGTTAATTCCACTGACCAACAGCACAGCATTGTGAAGCTAAGAGACCTTATTCTCAGATTGCAATTTCACAGCTCATTGTGAAAGAAATATGTTATTGAGTGCCCTTTGTTTTTTTTTTTTTTTTTTAGGATTTATTATCTATTTGAAAGGCAGAGGCAGAGACAGAGACAGAGAGAAAGAGAGACATCTTCCATCTGCTGGATCACCCTCAAAATGGCCACAATGGCTGGACCTGGGCCGATCTGAAACCAGGAGCCAGGAGCCAGGAACCTCCTCTAGGTTTCCCACATAGGTGCAGGGACCTAAGGTCTTAGACCATCTTCCACCGCCCTTCCCAGGCAACAGCAGAGAGCTGGACTGGAAATGGAGCAGCCTAGACTAGAAGGATGTGGGCACCGCAGGCAGCAACCTCACCTGCTATGCCACAGTGTTGGCCCCCTTAATTTTCTATATCGCTACAATTTGGAAAACAGAAAATATTCAGAGAGTCTTTTTAAATAAACATATCCCTAAAATTGACACAAAAGAGGAACTTACTCTTTCCAATGTTCCTAAGAGAAAAAAAAAGATTTACTAGTTAAAAAATAAAGTAAAACACAGGAATTTTCCCTCTGACCTTCTAAAATGCTCTTTTTGTATCTTGTGCAGGGGATTCACTATTTCTGAAAGAAAAAAAAATCTCTACAACTGTGGTATTAACATCAATGCCAGAGATGCTAATGTAATCAAAGGAATGTTGGATTTGTCACTGTCTGCAAACATCCCAAAGAAATTTTATAACCAGGACATTTTGGGAATTTTTCCATTACTTGAACCAGTCATTATTGTGCCTGCTAAACCATTTTCTGGCTAGGTTTTATGTGTCATAGTCTGGAAAAAGGAAGTCTAAAATTGGAGTGTTCCCTTTGGCTTACAGCATAAGCATTAAATCTGCCAATAACACTGCTCTATAAAGGAGGCAGACAGCAGGATCACTTTTCCTGTTTGAGTCGTCCTCTGAATTTCACAAACCCAGCCAATCTACAATGTTTCATTGACATACAATACTTTTAAAAGGGGACCAATGTTACTCCTGTGAATTGAAAGGAAAATTAAAATTTCCTCATAGGAGCAGAATTAAAAGAAATAAAAGAAGCAGGCTCAAGAATCTAAGAAGACAAAATGAAAATATAACAAAAAGCAGTCACTAGTTGCTCACTTTTTGTTATTCTTACCAAATTAAAAAAACCTAACACACTGAAAGTTAATATATATTTAATTCCTGTGATCAATCTTCTGTGAAGAACATACCAAGTGACAAGTAACATTTCCCAATGGTTCATTTGACTGTTTTTCAAAACTTATGTTTCCATATCCTTTAGTAAGCCCAAAATTTCCTCAAATAAATGAAAAGGAATTGTATCTACTTTCATAGTATATGATACATTATTTGTTTTTCTATTAACATTATTTTTTAAAACTAAACTACATACCATAAATATAATTATTTAAATAACTCTCAATGCATCATCCATGAAATCAAATAAAGTTTTATGGAACAAATTTATATTTTCTGCCATTGCTCTACTTACTTGTACTACAGAAAACCTAAGGACCATGCTTTGATTTTTTTTTACAATGACTTTCTCACTTATTAATACCTTCTCTTTCATTAGACTGATTTACAATAGGATTTACTTCCTCATTTTTTTGCTGCTGCCCCAACAATGTAAGTCTGTCTGAAATTTAGCCACTCTCTAGATAAATTCATATATGAAACTTCACTACGCATGTTATCTTCAGAAAAATTTTAATAAGTATAAAATAAAACCTATTCTAGAGTTCCACTGCTGAATACTTCCTTTTTTTTTTCAAAGATTTATTTATTATAAAGGTAGAGTTACAGAGAGGCAGCTGCAGAGGCAGAGGAGAGAGAGAAGTTTCCCATCTTCTGGTTCACTCCCCATTTGGCCTCTACGGCCAGAGCTGTGCTGATCCAAAGCCAGGAGCCAGGAGCCAGGAGCTTCTTCTGGGTTTCCCATGCAGATGCAGGGGCCCAGGGACTTGGCCATCTTCTACTGCTTTCCCAGGCCATAGCAGAGAGCTAGATTGGAAGTGGAGCAGCCAGGACTCCAACTGGTGCCAGTATGGGATGCCAGTAGTGGGCCTTTGCCCACTATGCCACAGCACTGGACCCAATACTTCCTTTTAAAAAGTGGTATTTAGGCTGGCGCCGTGGCTCACTAGGTTAATCTTCCGCCTGCGGCGCCAGCACATCAGGTTCTAGTCCCGATTAGGGCGCTGAATTCTGTCCCGGTTGCTCCTCTTCTAGTCCAACTCCTGCTGTGACCCGGGAAGGCAGTGGAGGATGGCCCAAGTGCTTGGGCCCTGCACCCGCATGGGAGACCAGGAGGAAGCACCTGGCTCCTGGCTTGGGATCGGCGCAGCGCACCGGCCGTAGCGGCTACTTGGGGAGTGAACCAATGGAAGGAAGACCTTTCTGTCTGTCTCTCCCTCTCACTGTCTAACTATGACTGTCAAAAACAAAAACAAAACAAAACAAAACAAGTAGTATTTAAACCATGTAAGATTTGGGGTCAAGTTAAAAGACCAGCCATGTGTCACTGAAAGCTTGACAGCTTGGAAGCTACAACAAAGAAGTAAACCTAGCCATAAGCCTAGCGCACAAGCAAAGAAGTGAGAGTGGGCACTTATCACTGAGAAAGGTTGACAGCATTTGAAACAGACATCCAAGGGAGAACCACTGCTATGGCAAGAACAGTGACCAGCACAGTAAAGTGGTAGGTAGATTGGGAGAAAATAAAATGGCCAAGAGATCCCAAATGCTATGAACTACAGATGTATTGAGATGGAGAGAAAAACAGAGCCAACTAAGGCAATACAAAATGGAATTTAAGGTTTCAGAAGTATAGTATCTGTCCGAGTTGACCAAGTTCCAAGGTACAACTAATGGGAATACATTGCTAAAAATAAAGTGCAGGTGAAAAGAGCTGGAATTGAGGCATCAGAGAGAAATAAAATTATCTGTTAAAAGTTTCATGCTGACGAAACCCTAGAACTCAGATATGATGCTACCTCAAGCAGCACTTATCTTAACTGTCTTAAACAGATTACATACACATGAGTAACTCAAAAAGATCCATTTGTACCCAACTTCTGTCTCTAACATGTCTCCCATCTTTGGTTATCTGTTTTGGTATTATGTTTATGTTAATCTTAGCATAAGAAAAACATATTTTGGAGTCATAATTATGTCAACATCAGATTTTATTTTATCTTTTACTGGGGTCAGCATCATTGCAGTGGGTTAAGCTGATGCCTGCAATACCAGCATCCCATATGAGGGGCTCAAGTCCCAGCTGCTCCACTTCTGATCTGCTAATGTGCCTAGGAAAACAGCAGAAGATGGTCCAAGAGTTTGGGCCTCTGCCATCTTGTGGGAGACTTGGATGGAGTTCCAGGCTCCACTTGGATGGTGTTCCAGGTTCCAGCTGTTGTGGCCATTTGGGGAGTGAACCAGCAGATGGATGATCTGTCTGTCTATCTTTCCCTATCTTTTCACTTTCTGTAACGCTGGATTTCCAAATAAATAAAAATATTCAAAAAATTTTATTTTTAAGGGAGGGGATGGTATATGATAGTTTGCTACTTGAATCCCTGGTGACATAGATAATGCAACATTTCAAGTAAATCCAGATGCTCAATGTTGAATCTTTTTGATTGCAGATTCCAAGACAAAGCATTTATGTACTCTATTTCAAAATTGGATGAAATTTTATGTTTAAACATTACATGGTTATAGATTGAGAATTAACTTTTTTCACATAAGGATACTTACTAAATCTATTATCCTGAAGCTACATACAACAGGATCAATGAAACCACACTCAGCAGACCTTGGTCCATGGGTTTTTTTTTAAACTGATACATGAAAATTGTATATATTCATTGGGTACCATGTATTTGACATGTATACAATCATGTAATATTTGAATCATGTTTGTCCTGTACAACTAAATTTCCAAAGTCACCTAAATCTGGAACATGAATTTCCACACTTCCAATATAGAAAAAAAAACAGCATCTACATTGCCTAGTGTTGTTAGGAATATTAAATGAAATAATGCATGGGAAAATGCTTTGACATCTGTACTACACACTGTGGATTTTAAACGGATGTTAATTTCAATAGTAATAATAAAGTAATAGTGACATACAACTTCAAGTCTACAGGTTTTTTTAACATATGCAAAGAAAGACTATTACAAGAATATTCATCATTTACTGTGACTTTAACTTCTTAGTCAGAATCTTACCCACCTCCAGAATTCAGGTAGGGTTTCCCACTGTGCACAATGGGATATTTTTCTGCTAATCTTTTATCTGGCCATAGAAGTCCATCTGCTGCAAAGACCACTTTGTGGTTTGTCTTTTGGAACTTTTTTAAAACTTCTTCAGGACCACCAGCAAAAATGACGTGAAAGCTGTTTAATGCAGGGAAATCAAAAGAAGTTTTAAAATACACTCATCAGAATTCAGGCATATAAAATAAGAAAAGGACTATAATAAAGCTCAGAATTTAGAATCCACCACCAGATTAATAACATTATATATAGAATACATCAAATATTTTTCTTCATTTAAATTATATGGGTTATATTGAGTTATTAATGTTTATATTATATTAGCAAATGAAATCCAAATAAAAGAATGCTTTTTAGTTTCAATTTTAACTTTTTTCAATAATCATTTATCCCCAAAATCAAATTCTTAAGCAATATTTAAGTATTAGAAATTTAATTACTTGCTATACAATTTAATAATACAGACACAGTCATTCAATAATACTGTGCAGTGGTAGTAATGTAGCCAATATAGTTTATACAAGATGAAGCATTGCCAATACAATTTAATAATACAGACACAGTCATTTACAGAAGTTGCCATCAAAACTGCCTAATATTTCAATTCAATTTGTGTCAATCCATTATAAGGTCTGAAGATTTCATTATCTCTGACAAAATGTGGTTAGCCACTAAGTGTCATCAATATACATTCAATATATGAATCACTATTTAGCCTAACAACATTAATGTGTTCAGATCAGTATGTTTTTTTAAAGCTCAATTAATTAAAAAAAGTAACAATTAGCACTAACTTAATGTTTACAGTGTCACTGATTCCACAGACTGTATTCCTCAAAGTTCATTCATAAATTTATAATCACTTAACAAAATATGAAGTGTCAAAGCCACCATCTAAAATGTTTCCAACTGGTAATAAGTTCTCTGTTTATTACAAACACATATTCTTCAACATTTTTCTGTTCACTTCTGTGTACCTCAAGGCCAAGGTTTACATAGAAAATAATTTAGTGACTAACCATCTCAGATGGTAAATAATTAATGTTCCTGAATTGAGCCCTTAGATCTTCCTATAGTCGAAACTGGAGTCACTGCTGTGATCTCTGACCAGAGAAGTAAGTAAGCTGCACCAGGTGCCTTTTTTCCTAAATTCGCTCTCAAGGAAGTAGTAGCAAGCCAGGCCAGTGACTAAACACCAGGCAAGATTCATTAAATTTCTTTATATGAATTATTTTATCAAAACAAAACCCACCACTAATCACCTTTTAAATATCTATTTATTTGAGAGGCAAAGTTACAGACAGAAGGAGAGCCAGAGAGAGTCTTCCATCTGCTGGTTCACTCCACAAGTGGCCACATTGCCCAGAGCTGGGCCAATCTTAAGCCAAGAGCCAGGAGCTTCTTCCAGTGTCCACGTGGGTGCAGTGGCCCAAGTGCTCGGGCCATCTTCAGCTTCTTTCCCAGGCTATCAGTAGGGAGCTGGATCAGAAGTGGAGCAGCAGGAAATAGTACCTGCGTTCATACATGATGCTGGCACCACAAGCAGAGGTTTCACTAACTATGCTATGGCGCCAGCCCCTATTGCTCATCTCTTATGTTGGTAAAAAGCCCACAGATTTTTTTTTTAACTTTACTTTAACAAGAATACTGTTACTATTTGGACTTGCAGCAGAGATGCCAACTGATCCCCTACATCTTCCCATTTCTTTACTTTAATAATGTATTGCTCCATTGTTAGCTGGGCTCTACTACTTAGAAGCTACGCTGGGCCAGCACCGAGGCTCACTAGGCTAATCCTCCACCTATGGCGCCAGCACACTGGGTTCTAGTCCTGGTTGGGGCACCGGATTCTGTCCCGGTTGCCCCTCTTCCAGGCCAGCTCTCTGCTGTGGCCCAGGGAGTGCAGTGGAGGATGGCCCAAGTGCTTGGGCCCTGCACCCCATGGGAGATCAGGAGAAGCACCTGGCTCCTGCCTTCGGATCAGCACGGTGTGCTGGCCACAGCGTGCTGGCAGCAGCGGCCATTGGAGGGTGAACCAACGGCAAAGGAAGACCTTTCTCTGTCTCTCTCTCTCTCACTATCCACTCTGCCTGTCAAAAAAAAAAAAAAAAAAAAAAAAGAAGAAGAAGAAGAAGAAGAAGCTACTCTGAAGCTTGAGGTGTGACACAATTGGCTCTGCCTAACAGAATGTGAGTAACACAAAGTGTATTTAACCTCCAGAACCTGACCTTCAAAAGGGAAATTTTCTGTTCTCTGCTTCTTCCTTCTCTCTTTGTCCGCTTCATCATGAATCACAATTTATACCCTCACCATATAAGACACTTCAAGTTACACACACACACACACAGAGAGAGAGAGAGAGAGAGAGGGAGAGGGAGGGAGAGAGAGAGACAGAGAGAGAGAGAGAGAGAGAAACAAGAGGACTGGGTGGGGCCAGTGTTGTGGAGCAGCAGGTTAAGCCATTGCCTGTGTGTGACACTGGTGTCCCTTATGTATACTAGTTCAAATCTCATATACTCTACTTCTGATCCAGCTCCCCACTAATGCACCAAGGAAAACACAGGAAAATTGGACCTTGCCACCTACCTGGGAAACTGGGATGAAGTTCCAGGCTCCTGGATCCTGCCTGGCCCATCCCTGGCTATAGTGGCCATTTGAGAAGCGATCCAGAAAATGGAAGATATCTGTGTATGTGTGTGTGTGTTTTCCTCTAACTCTGCCTTTCAAACAAATAAATCTTTTTTTAAAAAAAATAAAATGTTACAATGTTGACAACATGCAGCTAAATTTTGTAATTAAACAACTTTTTTTTAACTATGCTAAAAAATAGGTCTGGAATCAGAGAGATATAGACTTTTTTATTTCACATTTCTCTAGGGATTTAAACTTCATAATCTGTTTTCAGTTATTAAAAAGACTATTTCAAAGTTAAAACATAAACATAAATCTATATCTAGTATGTAGACAATGTTGCTACTTAGCTTTTTTTTCCCCCTTTCACAATAAATCGCAAAAAACCGTAACATAATCTTCAAGTCATTCACAGCACACAATCTGAAGTTTGCCAAATTGGTGTCTTACCCAATTCTGCCAGCTCCTATCAGAATAATCTGAGACAAGTTATTTAACCTCTATGTGTTTCAGTTTCTTTACAAAATGAAAAACAAAATATATCAAGTTATTATAAAAATTAAAAATTAATAACACAAAGCACATTCTCAGCACTCAACAAAGTTAACAAAAACTAAGATTATTATTAACTAGAGGTAAAGGACAGCTAGGAAGAGAGATATGGAGAATAACTCACTATTAAGTTTTACCGAAATGTAAGCTAAAATAATTTTATTTTTAGCCAGAGAAATTATTTTTAAAAAAGCCCTTTAAGACAGAATAAAATTGTTCCAACTAAAATCTCAAGCCAACTTCTTCTCTTCTATTTTAAAAACTCCATTAATCTGATAACACAAAACATTAACAAATTTCTCCTTTTCTTCTAAGTACAACTAAATTCTTCAATATTATTTTTTTCCAAGAAGCATTTTTCCTCCAGCTAGTAGTTATTGATAATTTATTTAATGTTAAATAATAGGAAATAAAGCCATGAGAGGTCAGGTAAATAAACCAAACCCTCAGAGAGAGATTGTCATGCCAGCTACAGAGGAACCCCTATATACTGTCTAGAGGTGGGGAAGATATCATTTTAATGTCAGAGAATCACGTGACAGAAACAGAAGCTGACATGATTCAGAAAGTTTGCAGGAAGCTTCATATATCCCAAAGCTATGCAGTTTGTTTTCTATCTGAGTGAAGGATACTGATATATACTTGGTATGTCTTGAACAATTAATAAATAAGTCAGCAGCTTGAAAAAGAAAAGCTGTATCAACTTTTACATTGAGAATTTACTATTTCACAAGCATATGCATTACATTTATAAACAAAATGAATTTATTTTAAGGCAGATGGTGAAGGGAAACATTATATTTGCATAATTCAGTAAGAATTTGACTTTAAAGGCCCTGTGTTGTAGAGCAAGTGGGTTAAGCCACCACCGGTGTACTGGAATCCCATATAGGCACGGAATCATGTCCTGATTGGCCCACTTCTGATCCAGCTCCCTTCTAATGGCCTGGGAAAAGAAGCAGAAGATGCTCCAAGTGCTTGGGTCCCTGCCACCCACATGCAAGACCCAGATGAAGCCTCCTGGCTCCCGGCTTCAGCCTGGCCCAGCCCCGGCCATTGTGACTATTTGGGGAGTGAACCAGCGGATAGAAAATTTCTTTCTAACTCTCCCTCTCTCTCTGAAACGCTTTCACATAAGTACATAAACCTAAAAATAAAAAAGAATTTGACATTGAATAAAATCTTAAGGTTACTGAAATGTTTCCCATTTCATTCTGGTAGCATTCTTAAATCTATGTTTAAGTACTTTAGAAAATTCTTTTGAACTTATTTAAAAGTTCTCAAAGGGCAAGCAAGTTTTTATACTTAAAATTATTTTGGCTATAAAAATTCTAATAGTCAATTTGAAAAAGAGAGAATGCACAAAGGTCATAAAAATAATTCTCACAGGAATTCAGTACCTTTAAATGCTAAGTATAAAATAAAAATTTCCACACTTAACTCGTGAATTTTCCTGGGCCCTGCAAAAACCATAAGATTCCACCCTATGTGGTCATATTGAGGTCTCTACCAGACATGTCAGTGTTCTATCTCCAACAGGTCATCGAGATTTTTACAAGTGTTTGTCCTTCTGTGTTTTCTGCTTCTGTGGCACCATTGACCGAATAGTCACCCAGGTTTAAAATCTTTCATTCAGCTTCTACTCTTCTCGTTCCATCTCCTCTCTCATCAAATATTTTGTCAAATTCTATTGATTCCATCTACTTAATCTATTTAGCATTCACGTCTTTTCCAGTCTCTCCAGTCTCACTAGAAGTCCCTGGCATAGATTCATTCAAAAACCCTAGGGGCCTACAGGCCTCCGCTTTACTCATCTCCACCCCTCCTCTAATTGGGACCGTCTGACAAACGCCCCTGAAAACCACTCTATGGCAGTCCCCAGACTGAATCTCTGGGTTTTCTAAAGCAGAAGTCAACAATATTTACTCTCAGCCCTTCTAAAGCAAGTTTGAGGCTTTGAGGGATTCCACTCTGCCACTGTGGTGCATAAGCAGCTACAGACAATATGTAAACAAGTGAACAGAGCTGAGTTCCTATAAAACTTTTTACCAAGAAACAGACGGTGGGCTGGGCCATAGTTACTGACCCCAGTCCTGTAAAATAAAGCTTAAATGAATCAACCTGACATTAATAAGCTTCCATTAAATAGCATGGTCTAATGCCAAAATGGATTATTTGGTCTGCCATCTATGCCTTCTTCAGTCATGAAGTCATTCCTGCTTAGCACATCTTTTCCCAATCAGTTCCAAACCATTCGTCTCCAAGGCCCACTGCCAACACCTCCTCCTCTACAAACCTCTGGCTGATCAGCACAACTGAAAAAGGTCATTTTCTTCCTCTTAGTTCCCACAGCTCTTCTCCTCTTCCCTTTCAATGAGCATTTCATTGGCTGTTCTTCTTGCTAAGAGTGTCAATTATTCATCTTTTTATGCTGAAGATAATCAATAATTATGTGCTCAACAAATGAGTGAATCAATGAGTGAATGAATCATCTCAACATGATGCAAAAGCTACTGAGTAGCAGGAGGAAAGCCGCTCCAGTGTTCCCTAACTTTGTTATTCTTCCCCCATCCACTACTTTCTTCATCACAGGCAAAAACTTGAGTAAAAACCTATGAGCATCCAAACTATTAGCTAGTTTCTGAAAGCCTGAGAAAAGTCAATGAAACTGAAGCTAATTATTCATTCATCACATCTCCACCTCAATACACATACATATTTCCAGGCAAAAGTAACACATCTTACCTTAGGAAACAATCAAAAAAAGCAAAAACAAAACAAAGAAGAAACAAAACTTCAAATGCCCACCCACTCAGTTTATCTTGCAGAATAAATTATAAGAGCATCACTGAAGAAATGACCAAATTTATTTTAGGGATTTGGTGGGGGGAGGAGTTCACTGTTATAATGCAGGCACTATTTTTTTTTTTTTTTTTTGACAGGCAGAGTGGACAGTGAGAGAGAGAGAGACAGAGAGAAAGGTCTTCCTTTGCCGTTGGTTCACCCTCCAACAGCCGCCGCGGCCGGCATGCTGCGGCCGGCGCACTGCGCTGATCCGATGGCAGGAGCCAGGTACTTCTCCTGGTCTCCCATGGGGTGCAGGGCCCAAGCACTTGGGCCATCCTCCACTGCACTCCCTGGCCACAGCAGAGAGCTGGCCTGGAAGAGGGGCAACCGGGACAGAATCTGGCGAATGTAGGCACTATTTTAAGAACTAAATATTACTTGAGAGATTTTTCTCTGTAAGTGATATATAATTTCATTTCACTGTGGGTAGAGGTGGGAGTCAATGAGGACACTGTCCAGCTATAGGGTAATTTCCTCAAGACCATTTTCTGACAGTAGCCTAAACATTAGAACACTAGTATAGCAGGAGAGAGCAAAAGGCAGAGATGGAGGGCAAGCTGCACAAGCCGTCAGCTAACCACTGGCACTTCTTTCTCGGAGGGTCAGTCTCTTTATTTATGAAATGATCTGATAAATTAAATAAAAATGTATGCCTAGTTTTTTTTAAGATTTATTATTTATTTGAATGTCAGAGTTACACAGAGAGAGAAGGAAAGACAGAGAGAGAGGGAGAGGTCTTCCTCCTCTGGTTCACTCCCCAACTGGCCGCAATGGCTGGAGCTGCACCTATCCGAAGCCAGGAGCCAGGGGCTTCTTCTGGGTCTCCCACGCCGGTGCAGGGGCCCAAGGACTTGGGCCATCTTCCACTGCTTTCCCAGGCCACAGCAGAGAGCTGGATCAGAAGTGGAGCAGCCGTAACTTGAACAGGCATCCCTGTGGGATGCCAGCACTGGAGGCAGGGGCTTTACCCGCTATGCCACAGCGCGGGCCCCTATATGTCTAATTTTAAAATGACAGTTAAGTATATCTCTGTAACATGTGATCTGTCAACTCTCACACAGTTTTGTACAAGTATTCATTTAAGTAACGAAGAAATAAAGTTAAAAAAAAAAAACTCTAGCGTTTCTTATGATATAGGTACACTGTGACAAATAAAACATGCAAAGCTGTTGAAAGAGAAATGTATCCAGAGTACAAGGTTTCTGTCCTAATCAGCTCCCAAACCACAGCAACTAGTACCAAACTTTGCACATAACAGATACTTAAGATATGTTCACAGAAAAAAGAGTAAGGCGCAGGAGCAGACAAGCTGACTTGGGAATGAATACACACATTCAGACAGACACACGAAAGTCAGCCAAGTAATCACACAGTGCAGCACCTGCAGACAACCAATCTGGACACTGACTTGTATGAATACCCAGTGCTTCCTTTGTGTATCACCTTCTTCACCTTCCTTCCAGCATTCCTAATAATAAACTCCGTCAACATTCAGTAAATACTAACAATAAAATGTGAACAATTTGAAAAAAAAATCACTCGTTTTGAACTTAATTCCTATACACATTATGCATTATTTTAGATGAGTCAGAAGGCACAGCAATATATTTAAGTGACAGCTAATGAGTTCAATCTTTCCTTCAAAAAAGAAAGAAAGAAATGCCATGGAAGCTTGGAACCATGATGTGTTTTGGCTTTCCTTCATCCTAAAATAGTGAAATGTTGCCTGTTGTTAATGTTCTTTGTGTCTGCCCACTCAAACTGCCATCAGCACCAGGAAGGAGGAGATCATCAAATAAACCTGCCAGTGTTAGGTAAAATTATAGATGTCATATTTGAAAAGCTTTGCTTTCAGGAAATTTTTACTCTGGTTTCTGTAAAACTATGTATGACAATATAAAAGGCAAGAATACTGGGTATGTAATGTGAGTTCTGAGAGATGTAAAATGCTTATTTCATGGAACACAAGGTAGGATCTATTCATCTTTAGAAAAGCAAATAACACTTCCTCAACAATAACAACGAAATCAGAAAAAAGTATTGTCACAAATTACTTGCTATGTGACCCAATAAAACATGCCTTTTCGTAATTTTCTGAAGGCACATTGTTCAGAAGAAATTACGCCCAACACTCAAGTTTTTCGGAAGATGTGCATTCCTCTTCCACATTAGTTCACATTAGTTCAGTTTTTTGTTTGCAGAATCACTGTGATATAAACTAGAAATCCTTGAGGGCAGGATGTTTCTCTCTCTTTCTATAGTGTTAAGTTCAATGCCTGCAACACATTTTGTGCTCAATAAATGCACACTGAAAACAGTGAAAAACCTGCCCCCTGATCTTACTTTTCAGCAAAATAATGTTCTAGCAGAAGCCAAAAGAAACAAACATTTGCTGATACATGAAAGGTCAAATGGAATAGTATCATATTCATAGTTTCTAACCAAAATTCAACTTTCAGGTAATTTCAAGGTTTTGAAATTCAAAACAATTAGATATTTTCCTGCCTTTAGAAGTCACTTTCTCTCCCAATGAACAAAGAAAAATAAGTTTGAAAAGTAATTTCAAACCATTCACTATGATTTTCCCTCTTGTTATTGTACCTCGAACGTAAGTTAAGTCAGGCACAGACTCAGCTCCACTGTGTGAGACACACAATTCCATTCAGCAAAATAGCTGAAGAGAAGCTAGCCAGATAAAACCAATCTGACCAGGCACACAAGCAAATAGCAGAGATGTGTGTGATGAGACAATTCCTCCATTTATTAATTTTGCCAGTATTTACTAATCTTGGACTAACATCAAAGACTACAACAACCTGGAAAACTGCTGAAAAAAGATTTCCCTTTATATCATTTGAATTATGTCTACCAAGTTTTGCAGGGAGCCAATGAATACCATTCTGGTTTTGGTTAAGCTTACTTTTCCTTACTGTTATCTTTTGATGACAACAGCCAATTCCTTCATCTTACCCTCAAAGTTGTAATCATTTTTAAATAAATTCCTTAACACATTAGATAGTTTCTATATACCAAAATATTTCAGTAAATATATTCATTTAAAAATGCAGGTGCTCCTTGATTAATACTGGGATTGCCTCCTGAAAAAATCCATCCTAAATTGTAGTTATCATAAACTGGAAATGCATGCAATATTAAACACCATGACTTAGCAACACAGTCGACTGTAGAGTAACAGTTCATGGTTACTATGGAGTTGACTGATAGCTGCTGCTGGCTGCTGCCGCCCAGTCTCATGAGTAAGGTACTGCACATCACCAGTGCAGAAAAAAACAAATTTCAAAACTTTCTACTGAATGTGTATCACATTTACACTTTTGTAAAGTCAAAAAAGTCTAAGTCAGATCATCATTCAGTCAGGGAACATCTGTATTCCTTCTTTGTAGGGACAATAACCACCACCAAATCTATCTTTGAATTACTATATAAACTGCAAGTCTTTATGATGTTGCACACCTGTATTCTAATTAATCAAATCATACACAGTGCTGTCACTGTTACTGTACATTTCTTCTCTGTCCCAAGCTCAATGATTCTGACTTTACTTCTAAATAGCTTCCTTCTAAATAGTTTTCTTAAGTCTAAGAGAAAAGAAAAAAACAGCCAAAATTTTTATTAGATGACTTTATCTGATATTCCAAAATCTGGAAAAATTATTCTACCATGTGCTTTAGGGCCTGGTTTATATTTCACTCTATCCAGCACAGCAAATTATGTGGAGATATTCAGTATGCATCAAGTTCACTCCAAAGAACAGAATCATTGCTTGTTTCCTTGTGGTTTATATATTATCCTTTAAAAAAAAAAAAAGAAAAAGAGCAAAAAGAAACAACAACAACCAAAAAAAACCAAAGGTCAACAAATAATAATTATGTGTGACCATCTGTCTTCAACTTATTACAGTAAAATAAATGCTTGCTTTATACTATAATTCCAAAAGTATGAAAAGTTATCTTAATATAAAACTCAAAATGCTCATTCACTTTGATTGAAGTGTATTGTAAAAGCATCATAGAATCATTTTGCTCCATAAGGAAATCTACCATCACCGACTTAAAATATTTGTCCCCAAATTGTCATTAGCTTATTTCAAAAGAACCCATCTGCTACTCATAAAATTAATCATATTTATTGATAGTTGTTCTAATCAATAGGAGACTATGAAGCTTTACAAGTCATACTAATTAAAAGGAAACACACACAGACATACACATGTCCATGCACTCACAATTGTATAAAATAGTTGAAAAAGGCACCTTCCCATATGTAGATATTCAATTCCATTTTGTTTTGAAAAAAATCCAAAACCATGGCAATCATTTATTTTTATATACATCAAATATGATCAATTTTACCCTAAAAAGTATATTTATAAGCATCCAGTCTTTAACTTTAAATGTTCCAGAAGTCAATTTGGAATATATATTCCCATGGAAGCAATGTTATAAAATTGTTTCAATTAATTCACAAAAGACTGTCTAAGTGGACACAAGGGATCATTATGGGATATTGGAAATGTTCTAAAACTGAACAGTGGTGATGACATGCAACTCAGTATAACTTAATAAAAATTATTAAATTTTATACTTTAAGTATGCCATATTATGTAAATTTTACTTCAATAAAGATTTTTTTAAACAGCCTATCTAAAGTAGTATGTACATAAAATTGTGTAAGGTGATTTACCATAGTGACTTATGCATCAACAGAACTAATTATTACAGTTAAATAGTAATTTGTTTGCTTTATTAAAATGAATGCATTCGGAAATCCGGTCCTTGGCCAGAGGTAAATTTAATTAGCATACCTAGCAATTTTATTATAAAATGGGCATTACATTAAAATAATTTATGACCAGCCTAATTCATTTGCCCTAGGCCTTAGGTTACCTATGATTTTCAACAAAATTTCACTCCCTAAGATAACACACACACACAAAAAAAGGAGAAGAGTGTTACCTTTAAAAATACAATAAAAGAAAAAAGTTCCAGTTGGCACCAACTGCTTACCCCTTTTACATTCTCACGATCCCAAAGTTTTTGCCAAGAACAGACATTGTGGGTGACCATGAAGAAAATCTGAATGACTTCCTACAGAACAATGACTTGGCTCTTCTAACAGGAGGAACAGTCAGAAAAGCTGTCACTAGGGCTGGCATTTTAACTCAGCAGGTTAAGTTTCCACGTGATACACCAGCATCCCTTATCTGAGCACTAGAGCCCCAGAGCTCCACTTCCAATCCAGCTCCCTGCTAATGTTTCTGGGAAAACAGCAGAAGATGGACCAAGTGCTTGAGCCCTTGTTACCCGTGTGGGATCCCAGATGAAGTTCCAGGCTCCTGGCTTCAGCCCAGCCCAACCCCAATCATTGCAGCCATTTGTGGAGTGAACCAGTGGATGGAAGATCCCTTTCTCTGTCTCTTCCTCTCTCAGTGTCACTCTTCCTTTCACATAAATAAAAATAAATCTTAGGGGCCGGCTCTGTAGCACAGTAGGTTCATCCTCTGTCTGTGGCGCTGACATCCCATATGGGCGCCAGTTCTAGTCCTGGTTGCCCCTCTTCCAATCCAGCCCTCTGCTATAGTCTGGGAAAGCAGTAGAAGATGAAGTGCTTGGGCCCTGCACCCACATGGGAGACCAGGAAGAAGCACCTGGCTCCTGACTTCAGATGGGTGCAGCTCTGGCCATTGCAGCCATCTGGGGAGTGAACCAACGGAAGGAAGACCTTTCTCTCTGCCTCTCCCTCTCATGTCTGTAACCCTACCTTTCAAATAAATAAATTAAAAAATCTTTAAAATAAATAAATAAATCTGAAACAAAATGTTGTCGCTAATATATTCAGACACTCATAGTGCCTGGAGGACGCTAGACCTTCCATTAAAACTTCCAGATATCTCACAGTATCTACAGCTTTCTCATTACAGACAGGCCTCTCATATACCAGTTCCTGCAAGACTAAATCAAACACTGAGGGGAAACGGCAGGGGATGGAAGAGTAAGAGTGGAGAAAAGCAGTTCTTCCTAAAACCCAAAAGGAGGTTTGAGAATCTAAAATCATTATTGGCACATATGTGGTTTACTTTTTAAAACTGAATGTGCTCCAGAATCAAAGTCAAAATACACATGTGGCGAGTTCAGGTTGACTAATGTGATTGCTGAAATCCGTGGTAATTTTAAACAAATACATACTCAGTATAGTAGCTTACCCTAAGCAGTTATTATGACAAACTTCCTAATATAAAAAAAAAATACACAGTAACAAATAATATATGAAAATCCACAGTATGCAAGCCCCACACACCTCATCTTGCAAGAACAAGTGTAACTTAGTATCTTTGTCTAGGAAACACCAAAAGAATTCTAAAGGTGTATGTATTATGGATCCTGTTATAAGGTAGAGGGGAAAATTCAATGGCTTCTGAAATAAGCAACCAATGGCAAAGGGGGAGGGCAGAAAGAAAAGAGAGAAGAGAAGAGAAGAGAAGAGAAGAGAAGAGAAGAGAAGAGAAGAGAAGAGAAGAGAAGAGAAGAGAAGAGAAGAGAAGAGAAGAGAAGAGAAGAGAAGAGAAAAAAATAGAAAAGACAAAGAATGGAAGAAAAGAAGTGATAAATCACAATTCAGAACAACTTGATATTAACATTAAAATGTAAAACGATGGTCAAGAACAATAGCAGATACTTCAAAGTAATGAGGAGAGTGAAACAGTGTACAAAAAGATATTTACACATTAGAAAGGTTCTTCTTTCTTAATAACACAATAAGTACATAAATCTTAAAAAAATTAATATAAATTTAGAAGACCATCATATATTTTTCTTACCACTCTGTAAACAAGATAACCAGATCATCTTGATTGCCATAATGTTCCATGACTTCTTTCATTAATCTCACTTTTTGGCCACCTCCAATACTATTAATTCCACCACCACCTCGCCACTCCTCTCCTTGACCAAGTACCTGTAAATGAGATCAACATTTTATCCCTGAGCAAAACTCAAATTAATAGTACCATAAAACACAGAAAGTCATCAGCAACTTGAAGAGCACTGCATCCTAACCACTCTTTAATGTACTTCAACGTTTCATCAAATCATTATGCTAGAAAGAAAAAAAATGTAGAGACCTAGGTCAAGTCATAAATCTTCAATGTTATCCATCTCAAAAATTTTCTATTTTATTATTTCAAAAGTTGAGTTTAATCAATGTAGATGGACTCAGAGGTATTTATCATACTTTATTATCTTATTCCTATTTGTGAAGACTAAAATGAACAAGAAAATGAAGAGACCTTCAATATCATGTTTTTTTTTGTTTTTGTTTTTGTTTTTTTTTTTCAATCTGGCAGGAAATCTGTATGATGAGCACTGAAATCTCTGGAATCTCGGTGACTCTTGAATTGGGCCCTGAAGCAAATTTGAATTGTTCAGGGCCATACAAAGGGCAGCAAGTGAAAAATCCAAAAATTATTTTCTTTAGATTTGAAATCTTAAACTTACACAATCCTCAAAATCTTAATAAGAATTTATCAATGCAAGAAATTGTTCATACATCATCAGTGAGAACTAAGCCTGTGCCCTTGTGTCCTCATAGTTTTATTTGCCTTAGCTCAGCAGATGCCTCCTAACACTGTTGACACACCTGCCTCTGAGGGAGCAGGAAGTACCTATAATACATGCCATGCCTCCTCACACACAATGTTTATCTTGGTTTCAGCAAAACAGTATGGAAAGAGAAGGAATGAAATTAAAAGCAAATGCAAAAGAAAAGGATAAAATCCATTTAGAGAATAAATACTATTAGTTCCAATTTCATTTCACACTGAGCCAAATACAAATCTATCTGGCAAGGTCTGTGGGGCTCCCAGCCTGCAATCTCCTGTCTTGGCTTCATGGACAGCTATCCTGAAAGTTGTAAGATAAATGTGATCCAAGAGAACAGAGGCTGTTTTGGAGATTAAATTGGGGCTCCTCTGGTTGAATGAATCCTTTTTGCCCTAAAATGTGGTATCCTCTGGCTCTGAGTTTTGTGCCAGAACCCTTCTAGACTCTCCAGTTCTGCAAGTGTACTGTCCCCGAAGCACGTATGAGAGACTGACTACTCTGTGCAGTGCACTACATCAACCATCACTCTGTTCTCTACACCGCACCAGTGGTTGTCAGAGTTCAGTATGCATCAGAAACACATCAAAGGCTTTTGAAAACACACGTCTGGTGCCACATCCTGAATTTGTGCTTCACTTGGTCTGAGGTGGGGTCTGAGCATTCTCCTTTCTACTTCCCAGGAGATGCAGATATTGGTGATTTTGATTCCACACTTCAGAAACCACTACATTAAACAGTGGGAAGACAGCAGGAGGTTCCTAAAATCTAGGGTCAGTAAAATGGTGCTGGTGCTTGGGGTCCAAGATCTGACACTTCCTCACTATGACCCCGGGACAAATTTTCCTCACCCATAAACAAAGTATTATCTACCCTCCATGGTTAATGAATCAACTGCACACCACATCTAAAGTTCCTAACCAAGTGGCTGTTTCTAAGAAATAGTCCCTGTCTCTTGGGTCTGAATCCTAAAAATCCTCCCTAAAGGTTTCAGCATTACTTTATCCTAATGTGTCTATTACTTCTATAGCATCTCCAATCAGTACATGCTATTATGTTTATTACCTATCCTAACATAGTCCCAACATATTTTTCATTTGTCCCATGTTAAACAGCTAGTTGTTACTATTAGATCTCTTAGCCAGCAAAATTTAGCCTCTTTATTAGCTGCCCTATGGTAACATCTGTACCTAGCATTCCAGTGGTTATGTAATGAATCCTACCTTTTTTCTACATAACATACCAGAACAATCCAATTTTTTCCGCAAGCAGGAAGCAATACTTTTTCCTACTTTAAGTTTTTTTTTTTTAATTTCCTACCTAAATGCCTCCTCATTCTCTTATTTTTACTAAGGATTGTCTGACAGATCCTTTTTCTATCAAAAAAAAAAAAAAAAAAAAAAAAGTAAGTAATGATGGCAGGCCTCCCACAGCTCAGTTTAACAGGTGTCTCAGTTTCCTCTGCTGATTTATCAGCAAGATGTCCCCTGCAGCTAACTCTTCTAAAGCCCTTTCATAGCTTTACAAATTCCTCTAAAACTAACAGAAAACAGGAAAAGCAACTCTCAGTAAGGGACCTTCACAGTCATGCAGTCATACTTACAACTTTCTGTAAGCAAAGGAACATTATGGCATACAAATCCATGATGAAAAATTACTCACAAAAGTTTACTACTGAACATCAGCTATACTGAGAGTATAAGGCCCTTAGCAAATATTAAAAAATTACTACCTGAATAACAGTCTTACTATAGCCAAAATTTAGCTTTAAAACTAAGCATTAAAACTAATAAAACCATAAGGATTACAGGCTATGATGCTGTCTCTATTATAAAAATCGTATTTAGGCACATAATCTAATATCTCTAACATCTCCATAGATTAAAGAGTATACCATACCTTCACAGTATAATTGAAATATTTGGCAGACTGCATAAATCGATGGAATCCATCATTTTCTTTGGTTGCTACAGTTATGACTAATAACTTATCTGCAAAGATAGAAAGAAATAACATAAGAAGACTTACCAAGAGATTAAATGCTAACAACTTACAATTCAGTATAGTGACCAGATACCACATTAAATCCATAGGAATGTTCTGGTTTGTTTATCTATATAATAATTTTTTAAAAAAGAGCTGTTGAAAAAACCAAGCACTTAAAATTGATTGCTTCAAAATTGTGAATCCAACAAATG